>NC_091436.1:103104955-103453960 GCF_964237555.1 Oryctolagus cuniculus
GCCATAAACAGGAGTGTCAATTGGTAAAGTCAACAACAGGAGTCACTGTGCACTTACTCCTCATGTAGGATCTCGGTCCTTAACGTGCTGTACACTGAGGCTTAATGCTATAACGAGTACTCAAACAGTATATTTCACTTTGTGTTTCTATGGGGGTGCAAACGACTGAAATCTTTACTTAATGTACACTAAACTGATCTTCTGTAAAAAAAAAAAAAGAAATTTTCAATTCCCAACTTGACTCTCACTGGGATTAAACATGACAATAGGTCTGCTCTGATTTCATCATCATTTTAAAAAAATCATCTATTATTTTTCACTTTATGTTTCTGTGTGGGAGCAAACTGTTGAAATACTTACTTAAGGTATACTAAGCTGATCTTCTGTATATTAAGATAATCGAAAATGAATCTTGATGTGAATGGAAGGGGAGAGGGAGTGGGAAAGGGGAGGGTTGTTGGTGGGAGGGACGGTATGGGGGGGGAAGCCATTGTAACCCATGAGTCGTACTTTGGAAATTTATATTCATTAAATAAAAGATAAAAAAAAAATATATTGGTATTGGAGGCCAGTGTTGTGGTTCAGTGAGCTAAGTAACTGCTTGTAACACTGGCATCCTGTATCGGATCACTGATTCCAGTCCCAGCTTCTCCTCTTCCCACCCAGCTCCCTGCTAATGCATCTGGGAAGGCAGCAGAGAATGGCTCAGTTACTTGGGAGACTCAGATGAAGTACCCAGCTCCTGGACCACCCGCAGCCATTGCAGCCATTTGGGGATAGAAGATCCTTCTCTCCGACCCTCCTTCTTTCTTACTCTGACTTATAAATAAATAAATAAATAAATAAGCAAACATACCTTTTTAAAAAAGTGTATGTGTATTGTATAGCCAAATTTGCATATTTCTAACTTGCATGAATAGTTTAGAAACAGGAAATCTATTAATATATAGTAGTTAATAGGTCAAAGAAAAATGGTATGTTGAGATATTTGTCAAAATTGTTACTTTTCTTGGACTAAAGGGGGAAAAGAGTGCAAGCATGGATGTGTTATATTTCTGTTGAGTTACTGGAATTTTTTATGCATTGTTTATGCTGTATACTTAAATGCAAAAACAAATATATTCATTCAGAAGTCAGCATCATGCTTAATTATGACTGAAATCTTAACAGCATTTGTATTAAGACTCAGAGCAAGTAAATGGTATTTTAAATGACTCCTGGGGTGATAATTAGTACATTTGTTAGAGGAAAAGTAAGGATTTTTTTTTATAAAGAGAGCCAAAATTATTTGCAGATACTGTGTAATTCTATATTTGGAAATAGATATATAAGGTAAGGTGACTGGTTATAAAGCAAAATCTCAGTGATATGTTGGGTCAGTTTGTTGCTTCTAAACCACAGCTTCCTCCTACCTTTGGCTTCTCCTTCCCTTTTTTAAAAAATGTCTTTGAAAGGCAGAGCAACAGAGACAAAGAGAAAGAGCGAGACAAAAACAGATCTCACTTTTACTTAACGATTTTTTTCCACAAAGAATATTTTACCTCTTTTTGAACAAAATGACATTTGAAACATGAGTTTAAATTTTAAATGGTGATTTTTAGAGGCTTAATTATTGCGATAGGACAAATAATGCTATTTTTGATTAAAGCTTTCTTTGAGATTGCTATACATTTTTCAAGTGTCCAGCTTTGTGTTTTTGTTTTTCCCTTTAGATTATATTATGAGCATCAAACAAACATAGCCTTTAAATTCCTGAGCTCATAATTTCAAATTATTGTTTCATCACTTCTGACACAATGTAACGTAGGGCATTTTTAAACCTCTTTGGGCCTCAGCTTCCTTACCACTGAATTGGGAATGAGGGTTGTGAAAGTTAAGTGTGTTAACATGTAGGGGGTGGTGTTCTGGAGCAGTGTGGGACACCAGCATTCCAAATGAGCACTGGTTCAAGTGCTGCACGCTCTATTTCCAATCCAGTTCACTGTTAATGTGCCCTGGAAAGCAGCAGCAGATGACCCCAGGGATTGGGTCCCTGTACCCACGTGGGAGACCTGAATGGAGTTCTTCGCTCTTGTCTTCAGGCTGGCCCAGCCCCAGTCATTGCAGCTGTTTTGGGAGTGAACCAGTGGGTGGAAGATAGCTTTCTGTCTCACTCTGTCTCTCTCTTTTTTTCTGTACTCATTCAAATAAAATAAATAAATCTTTAACAACAAAACAAAAATATATAAAGTTCTGAGAACAGTGCCTGGAAATAGGTTATATGAGGGTACTTCAGAAAGTTTGTAGAAAATGTAATTAAAAAATAAGTTCATTTTGGTGCAAAAAATTTTTGAAATCTTTGCATATTTTTCCAGAATACACATTTTCCATGAACTTCTTGAGGACTCCTCATATAAATATATAAAATACATACTAAAGTATGTAAGCATATATACACACCTGTATATATACAGGTATATTATAACCATTTTGATGAATTGGGTTGGGACATTAAAGATTCTTTTTTTAAAAAAATTATTTATTTATTTGAAAGTCAGCGTTATGTATAGAGAGGGAGAAACATATATCTTCCACTCACTGGTTCATTCCCCAGGTGGCTGTAGTGGCCAGAGCTGGGCCAAGCCAAAGCCAGGAGCCAGAACCTCTATCTGGGTCTGCCACATAGGTGGCAGGGACTCAGGCACTTGGACCATCTCCCACTGCTTTTTTCAGGCCATTAGCAGGGGAGCTGGATTGGAAGTAGAGCAGGTGGGACATGAGCAGGTGCCCGTATGGAATGCCAGTGTTGCAGGCAATAACTTTATCCATTACGCCACAATGCCAGCCCCAATATTGTAGGCTTTTGCTGTTTCCTGTATGATGAGTATTTCATTAAATATTCTGATATTTTATTAAAGATGCCTACTGGAATATTAACTATACTTTAGGTTTATTGCCTTTCACAAGGGACTAATGATTAAAAATATTTTAAGATCTCTTTTGTGCATCTTGCAAAGATATTTAAAATGTAGCATATACATATTTTTCCTGAAAATTTGAGATTTTTTTCAACAAGCAAAACTACATTGTTGACAATAAATGTATGTTTGATATGAAAATACTGTTATACTGTTGCAAGAATATTTTATATAATAGTTTGCTAAATGATATACTTTTTTCCTTTGGTATCTAGCAAATTAAAACTGCTCTGAAGTACACTTTGGGATTTGCTGTGATTTGTGCACTTCTTCTTGTGGTTGGGTAAGTCTTGATTTTTTTCATACTGATAATGGAAATGGAATTAATTTAATAACAATAATGATAATAGATTCATTCAGAAAAGTCTAGGAAAGGGAAAAGCAGAATATGAAACCAGACAGACTTCTTTAGTGTTACCCCTGAGCAATAGCTATAGTTAGCGATCTTCCTCTGGTGTTCCATGTAAACACTTTTTATGTGCTTGAAATTGTGCAAAATGCCCCTGCCCCCATGCATGCACTCACCATGTTTGTTATCTGCAAATGTGATTTTATTTTATATAATTCTTATATCTACTTGTAATATACTATGCATATATCTTTAGGATAGTAAATATGGATCTCTCAGTTTTGTCTGTACTTTTTTGTTAATTATTTTTTAAAGAATACAAATTTCTTAAGTACAACTTTAGGAATATAGTTTTTCTTCCCACCATACCCACCCTCCCACCCACATTCCCACTCATCCTCCTCCTCCTCTCCCCTTCCCAGTCCCATTCTCCATTAAGATTCATTTTCAATTAACTTTGTGCGCAGAAGACCAACTCTATACTAAGTAAAGATTTCAACAATTTGCAAACATGCATATACATGAAAAACTGTTTGAGAATTAGTTTTACAGTTAACTCTCATAATACAACTCATTCAGGACAGAGGTCCTGCATGGGGAGTTAGTGTACAGTGACTCCTGTTGCTAATTTAACAATTGACACTCTTATGTATGACATCAGTGACCACCTGAGACTCTTGACATGAACTGCCGAGGCTATGGAAGCCTTTTCAATCCGTGAACTCTGTCATATTTAGACAAGGCTATGAGCAAAGTGGAAGTTCTCTTCTCCCTTTGAAGAAAAGCATATTCTTCTTTGAAGGCCACTTCTTTCCACTGGGGGCTCAGTTACATAGCTCCTTCATGTAGGACATTTTTTGCCATAGTGTCTTGACTTTCCATGCCTGAAATGCTCTCATGGGCTTTTCAGCCAGGCCAGAAGGCTTTAAAGGACTGATTCTGAGGTCAGGGTGTGACTTAAAGTGATTGTCATTCTATGAGTCTGCTATGTGGACTGCTTCCCATGTTGGAACATTTTCTCCTTTTTAATTCTATCTATTATTATTACCAGACACTTGATCCTATTTATAGGATCACTTTAACAGTTAATCCTATCTATATGTTCACTTTAACATTTAATATGATAACTTTTAAAACTTAAGATGGCATTTTTACCACCCAGCTTATTGGGATTTGGGGTCCAATGACAAGTTTTTAAACTGTACCCTTAGAAGTAAGTCCATAGGAATGTATGCAGAATTATACAGCTTGACAGTTAGAAACTTCCTCTTCCCTCTCATCCCCACTCTTAATTTCTTAGAAGAGTTCAACTTATTTGATTGGTCCAGTGATAATTACTGGGATATTTATGTTGTTTGTAGTTTTTTCATTATTATAAACAGAACTTTGGTAAAAATCCTTGTCTGTGCATCTTTTCAGATTCAGGTTAAATTTTTATACTAATATCAATACAGGTTTGTGCATTTGATTCTTTACCTAAATTTTGTCCTTGTTAACAAGACACATTTATCCTTGTTAAAAATAGGTCTTGATTCTTTCAAATTTTTGTTAGGAAATGCATTAGGTATAATAAGTCATTTAAAGTTTTTATTTATAATTTGATTTTTCCAATTTCAGTCCACAATTTTCAATTAATAAAAAATTTACCTATTAAATGTAATTTGTGATGGGAATAAAATTGGTCAGTAATTTTTTGTAGTTCCAGGAGTTCTTAAGACTGCAAATGTTTATAGTCAAAACATGTTTCCAATTCCTTTTTTTTACCTTGATATGTGATGAAAAAGAGTATTTGTTGACATTTTTTAGTGGTTTTGCTGTTTATTTTAGCTACTGAATATATTTTTTGCTTTTTTTTTTTTTTGCATTTTAGACATTTTTATTTAATTTACTTGAAATGCAGAGACACAGAGGAGAGACAGATAAAAAGAGCTCCCATCTGCTGGTTCACTCCCCAAATGCCTACAACAGCTGGGGCTGGGCCAGGCCACATAGGAGCCAGAACCTCTATTCCAGCCTCCCATTTGGAAGTCAAGACCCGAGTTTTTGAGGCATCACTTGCTGCCTCATAGGGTGTACATTAGCTAGAAGCTGGAATTGGCAGCAGAGCAGGACTCAAACCCTGACACTTGAATATGGATATGCACCTCCCCATCCAGCATCTTTTTTTTTTTTTTTTTTTTTTTTTTTTTTTGTGACAGGCAGAGTGGACAGTGAGAGAGAGAGACAGAGAGATAGGTCTTCCTTTGCCGTTGGTTCACCTTTCAATGGCTGCCACGGCCGGTGCGCTGCGGCCGGCGCATCGCACTGATCCGAAGGCAGGAGCCAGGTGCTTTTCCTGGTCTCCCATGGGGTGCAGGGCCCAAGGACTTGGGCCATCCTCCACTGCACTCCCGGGCCACAGCAGAGAGCTGGCCTGGAAGAGGAGCAACCGGGACAGAATCCGGCGCCCCCAACCGGGACCCTGACTGGTGCTAGAACCCCGGGGTGCTGGCGCCGCAGGCGGAGGATTAGCCTAGTGAGCCGCGGCGCCGACCCCCATCCAGCGTCTTAACTGCTAGACCAAACACCTCGCTGTGCCTCTTTTTTCTTTTTACAGAAATCAAACCTACTTATGTTGATTTGCGTTGTTAATGTAGAAATTTTTTGTCTGTAAACCTAAAATCTAGAGGAGGGATGGAGAGAAAAGAGAAAGAGAGAGGGGAAAGAGATGTCTTCCATCCACTCATTTACTCCCCAGTGGTCACAATAACCACAGCTGGGCCAGCCCAAAGCCAGGAATCTGGCTGCATTCTGGTATCACATGTGGGTACAGGGGCCCAACCACTTGGGCCATGTGTCTCTGCTTTCCCAGGCTCATTAACAGGGAGCTGGCGTGGGAGCGTTGCAGCTGTGACTCCAACCTGAGCTTCTGTGGGATGCAGGCATCACAGGTGGCAGCTTAACCAGCTGGCCATGGGTTTCTAACTTTTCTGTACCCAAGTAAACTAATCTTTTAATTCCAGTTTACCTTAAATTTTTTGAAGTACCCTTATAAATGGTAGGTAGGAAGATCAGCTAAGTAACCACTGAAAGAATTTAGGTGAGTGATGAGGGTCTGAACTAGAGCAGTTATAAAAAGTCGAGAGGAAGAAACAGATCACACATTTGAAAGATATCTTAATTTCAATTCTGATGAATTTATAATCTCCATTTTATATCTACTGAAATTCATTAGTCTTTGTCTCTTCCTGAAGAGGTAATCTGTATCAAGCTTATTCAGTGAGTTATGTTTGGTATACAATATTTTTACTAAGCAGTTTTCAGTTTTTTTTAATCTTCAAGGACATGTAAACAAATTATAATCTTATGAGGCTCCAGTTCCTATTTTGATCTAGTTCTTTGTGTTTTGGGCTGCTGGAAGTGTATACATATATATACACATACACATATACATATACGTATGTATTTTTTGAGAAGAACTCAGATTAAGAAAATATCTTTCTACTACACAAATCCCATTTTACTTTAACTCTTGATTATTGTAGTATCAATACTATTTGGTAAATGTCTGGTGACCTTACTATTTCTTCCCTCCTCAAACAGATATATTGATATTCCATCCTCATTTTTTAAAATTTCAGTAGCCTTTTCATGTGTTAGAAGGCATTCTTTCGTCTTTATAAATCTTTGTCTACAGGGCTGATGGAGGCCAGTGAACGGTGGTTTGTTCCTTTAGGTAGTTAAAACGTTGAAATGCTTCCATATTAGTGGACTGCTTTTCTGCCTTCCTGAGTCTTCCTATCCCACCCCAGCATCATTTAAAGGATCAAGCTGAGCTCATGAAAATTCTCCAGAATTATGGCCCTGGTGTGTGCTGATTGATTACTGCCTTTGCCATATTGGTTGTAAAATACTTTGAATATTATTGCTCAAAATTTATAGACACATGTAGGTGTAGTTGTTTTTGTGTTGTGTGGGTATTTCCCTTTGTTTATATAAAAATATTTGAGGTCTGTTTCTTAGATTATAAAATCCTGGTAGTAATGGTACTGAGGAACCTGCTTTTAGTTTATTCTCTAGTTTCTGACTGAAATAATAGCAAGTACTCAGTTGTTAACTCTAGTGTATCTCTTCAGAATAAGTGTTTTCCTGAAGCCATAGTTTTTGTGGGTTTAAAAAAATATTTTGATCATATGTAGTTTTTTCTGGTATTCTTCATTGCATATTTGAACTGCTGAATAACGTTGTTCAGGAATTTGAACATAAAAGTATCATAAAGAACAGGAGTTAATTTTCTTCCTGTGGCATACAATACTTTTGATTACCCAAAGCTGACACATTAAGATTGACTTTCCTGAGTAGAATTGCTATTTTTGGATATTTATGTTTCTATTTTAGTAAGTCTATAAATGATATTTTATACAACATAATTTTCCCTTCAGACTCACAGGTTTACAAGTAACAAATTTGAAATATACTTTTAAGGATATCCAGAAAAAAAATCCTGTTTAGATAAAATAGAGAAATATTATATAGGAATTTTTGTTTATATACTTTTAAGGATATCCAGAAAAAAATTCCTGTTTAGATAAAATAGAGAAATATTATATAGGAATTTTTGTTTATATACTTTTAAGGATATCCAGAAAAAAATTCCTGTTTAGATAAAATAGAGAAATATTATATAAGAATTTTTGTTTATATGTGTTTTAATTAACTAGTAATATTAAATTATTTAATATTGTAAATATATAATAGATAAAAGTAATAGATAAAAGTTATTTTAGATGTTAGCTTTTATGACTAGGGCAACAAATAATTTAGTTTCTACCTTTATTGCTGTATGCCTGTGAGTAATCACTTTTCTTTCTGACCTGGAGAAATAAGTCTTCAAGATTGAGAAGAATATAATAAGCTGAAATCAATTGAAATCGTTAGAAATTTAAATAACTCCTGACATGCTCTCCCCACTCATCTTTTATAAGAATTGCCACTAGTGCCTCAGTAAAAGCTTTTAAAACGGACAAGAAAATTTTAGAGTTATTAGTTTTACTTGAAATCATTATAAGAGCAGATAGCCTTCATACATTGTTTAGCTCATTGAGTATTTCCTCTTTACAAAAGAGGATAGGTCTTGGCATATAACTAAAATTATATTGTGGAGAGGGTAGCATTAGAGTTACTTCTTACATTCCTGTTTGATTCTCCGTATATACTGTCTAAGGGATATTTGACGCAATACTTTATAATCTCTTGATCTTCCTGTTTATTGATCTGGGTTAGATAATAAAGTGACCTTTTATATATTCTATTTTCCATTTTCTCCCAGTCTAATCTTGTAGAACAAGCCTAGGAAGCTAGCAATAGATCTGTTATTTTGATGGTCTCTGTTTAGCTGTAGAATGAAAAGCAAATAGAAGCTGCTTTCATTATGTGTATTGAATAGAATCTTGAAAAATATTAAGAAGAAAATTAAAATCACCCCTAACTCCACAGTAAGATATTTTCTATTTATTGTTATATATTTCCTTTCTATTTTTATGTATATAAATATATTTAAATAATTGCATATATATATATTTTCTGTTCTGCTGCGTTAGCACAGATATTCATAACTTTTTTAATGTATGCTTTGGACATTTTTGATAATCTTAATATCTGTTGGGCAGGTGTTAACGACACAGCAGGTTAAGCAGTGGCCTAAGACGCACACCTGCATCATACACTGGAGTGCCATTCAAATCCCAGTTTCTCTGCTTCCAATACAGTTTCCTGCTAATGCACTTGGGAAGGCAGTGGTTGATGACCCTGCCACCTGCATAGGCAACCCTGATGAAATTCCTAGCTCCTGGCTTTGGCCTCAGCTATTGGGGACATCTGAGGAATGAACGAAGGGATGGAAAATCAGTCTCTGTTTCTGTCTGTCTCTGTATCTCTCACTCTGGCTTTCAAAAACATTTATTTATTGTTTTTCTCAGTTTAATTAAGGTATAATTGACAAATATTTTAAGTGCAATAAATAAAATATGTAGTGATACATATTTAAGAAAATGAGTAAAAATCGAGTTTCATACTATTTTCTTTTATTCAACATCTATAAAAACCATTAAAAAGATTTATTTTCTCCTTTGTAGTGCTTTTGTTCCATTAAATGTTCCAGATAACAAAAATTCTACAGAGTGGGAGAAAGTGAAGTTCCTGTTTGAAGAACTTGGAAGTAGTCGTAAGTATTCTTTACTCTAAAAATATCTATGCTGGGGCTAGTACTGTGGCATAGTAGGTTAAGCCTCCGCCTGTGGCGCAGGCATACCATGTGGTCACAGGTTCATGTCCTGGCTGCTCCTCTTCTGATCTGGCTCTCAGCTTATGGCCTGGGAAGGCAGTGGAGCCCTGCACCCACGTGGGAGACCCGGAGGAAGCTCCTGGCTCCTGGCTTCAGATCAGCCCATCTCTGGCTGTTGCACCATTTGAGGAGTGAACTGGCGGATGGAGAACCTCTCTCTGTGTCTCTCCCTCTCTCTCTGTAAGACACCTCTCAAATAAATAAATAAATCTTTAAAATAATCTATGTTGATTTATATTTCTGATGTTTTGGGATTTTTAGAGAAGTTGCTTGTTTTTATTTTTGTTTAATAATTAAACACACAGTCCGAACTTGTTGTTAAATGTATAGTAGATAAATTATGAGCTTTGTATAAAGGCTTACTTTATACAAAACTATCGAGCTATTATGTAGCTAATTTTTTGACTTCTTAATAAAATTACTGTGGGGGAAAGATTTACTCTTCAAAAAATTTTAGTGGGATAAGTCTTATAATTGCAATGTGATTTTTAATTCACTTAGTATAGTAAAGAATTGCAAATGTACTGGGTATATTGGCTTCATTTTTAACTTTAATAACAGAGAATCCTATACTATTATTTGAGATTAAGTCTTTTATGCAAGATTAAAATTAAAGAGGCGGCCGGCACCGCTGCTCACTAGGCTAATCCTCCGCCTTGCGGCACCGGCACTCTGGGTTCTAGTCATGGTCGGGGCACCAGATTCTGTCCCGGTTGCCCCTCTTCCAGGCCAGCTCTCTGCTGTGGCCAGGGAGTGCAGTGAGGATGGCCCAAGTGCTTGGGCCCTGCACCCCATGGGAGACCAGGAGAAGTATCTGGCTCCTGCCATCGGATCAGCGCGGTGCGCTGGCCGCAGCGCGCCGGCCACGGCAGCCATTGGAGGGTGAACCAACGGCAAAGGAAGACCTTTCTCTCTGTCTCTCACTGTCCACTCTGCCTGTCAAAAAAAAAAAAAAAAAAAAAAAAGAGGTTTCATATGAATTAAACAGTATTTTATTTAAAAATGAACTTAACCAAAGCATTTTGGTATTGCTTGTCCGGAAGTTCTCCTTAATCAATTACCTAGGTTTTTAGAAGAAGACACAACTTTAGAGGGTTAATAAAGTTGCTTAATTGTTGAAAAATACATTTGACATTATAAACTGATATCAAAAATATGTACTCCAACTATCATGTGCTTTGAACACAGTGGATTTATTTCCAAAGAAGCCTAGAATACTTTTTATAGACATTACACTGACAAATGTTATTGCTTTTGTGAATGTTTCTCTAATATTTACTGTACATTCTTTGTTCAGTTCTTTCTTTTTACCCAGATGTAATATTGAACGATGATTAAATTAAGACTTGGAAGCTGCTGTGGGACTTCTTAATTTTCTTGCTTTCCACTTAAGATTTCATCTTGTAAATTGTGGTCCATTAATATCTTGCTGATACTAGCAAGAATAAGGATAGCAGTTCTGGCATCTACTAATACTGAATTATCAAGATTTATACATGTTGATCCTATTGCTGAGAAATAAATTGATTCTTTTCTTGTAGTTAACTCCTTCAGGTGTTTTGAGTATCTTCTCTTCTGCCCTAAACATCATTTCATGTTATACTTTGCTTCAACTTAGTATATTTTTTATCAATACTTATGTGGTTAGGATTATTCCATTTCTGTGATTTCATTATCTTGAGACAGATAGATGGATAGAAAGAAGTCCCATTCATTGGTCAGTTTCTCAAGTGCCCAAGTGGCCAGGGCTGACCCAGAACTGAGAGCTGGTTACTCAGTGCAGGTGTCTCATATGGGTGACAGGAACCCAGGTACTTGAGCTGTCACTGTCTGCTTTGGCTAGAAGCTGAGTCAGGAAACCCAGGCACTCTGAGATGGGACACAGATATCTTAATTGCTGGACCAAACACATGTCCTTCTCATTAGTATTCATTTTAATTTTTATCTCAATCCTTAAGCACCATATTCTAGAGTACATTTCACTCATTCCAGTGGATCTGCTGTTGTTTTATGTCCAAAACAGCCATCCAGCTATTCTTTATATCTAATCTTACTGTACATCACCTTACCTCTCTGTGTATTTTAGGCAATAAAATGCATAGTTCTTATATGTGTGCATGCAATCAGTGTAAGTGATTGCAGTCAAAGAATAGAACATAACCATCACTCCAGAAGTTTTCTCAATGTGTCTGTTCAGTTAGTATCATCTCCCTTGACAGCTACTCCAATTGCAGTTTTTGCCACTCTGTGCCAGTTTTATGTTTTTTTGAGTATCATTAATAACATCATATATTATGATTCTTTTTTGTGTATGTCTAGACTAATGTTTTAAAATTCATTCATATAAGTGGTTGATTTATTTTTGATGAAGCAATGCATTACATTGTTTTTAAAGATTTATTTATTAATATGAAAGGCAGAGTTAGAATGAGAGATTTTACATTAGCTGCTCAAATGGCCCCAAAGGCCAGAGCTAGACCAGGCTGAAGCCTGGAGCCTGGAACTCCATTCAGATTTCCCATGTGGGTGACAGGGGCCCAAACCTTGACCATCTTCTACTGCTTTCCCAGGTGCTTTAGCAGGGATCTGGGTTGGTAGTGGAGCAATCAGCACTCGAGGCTGAGCTTATATGGAATCCCAGCATCACAGCAAGTGGCTTAATCTGTGTGCCACAGTATCAGCCCCAGAATAATGTATTTTATAAATAGTACACACTTGTTTATCAGCAGTATCTATTTTATATATGTGCTCAAATCATAGGCCCTACCATATCGAGGACATTTATGGATGTCTTTAGTACTCATTTACTCATCCTTTACCCAAATATGCATACTTCATAATAATTAACTTTGGGTTCTGTGGTTTAGATTATTTTGAACATTAGTAATATTAACTTTTTGATTTGTCAAATGTACCATAATATTTCATTTTTTTAAATCTAAGACTTTTTTTCACATTTATATGTCTCTTATTTAATTATGTGCTAGTTGTATGAACACCTTCTCTTCGTAATTCTGGTAAGATCAAGAAAGTAATAGCATCAAAATGTCTTTAATTCTATAAAATAATAGTTTTTTTAAGTTAAGGCTTAAAAAGCTACCTTGTATAATTTGTGAATTTTTTCTCATATACTCCTTACATGTTATGTAAAACTGAGGTATGAGTTTTAAGACAGGTCATTATAATTGTATTAAAATCCTTGAAAGGATTAACATGAATTCAGGAAAATAATCAAAAATTGTAGTTCATCCCACAGAACCTGCATTTAAACTAGATCAATATAAGCCTGATAGGACTTGTATGAAAACTAGAAAAATTACTACTATCATTTGAAGATACTCAGATTAAAGTATTTCATTATATAATCTGATATATTCATTTGAAAGTATTGATCCTGTCCTCATTTATTGACTTTCTTTAAATATGTCCTAAATTCAACTTGCTTGCATAGTATTTCTTTTTTGGTGTCACATTTGAATCTATTTTTATTTTTCTTAGTAGGTGGACAGGCTAGCCCTTCTAAACTAAAAAGTGAGAAAAACTTAGAATTTTAATCTTAGGCTATATATATTAAAAACTTACCTGGAAATTAAGAACAAAGAAACTGGAAGTATTAAGATCGAAGGGAAAAGCAATAAACAGTCAAGGCTCATGGCTTTCCCATGTAATGTTATTTATCAGAATCCATCCTTGAGAAAGGCCAATCTTTTCATTAAGTTTTGAGCATGTGATATTTTGTTGCTTCTTTAATAACTGATAATTGGCTAATAATTTTCTTCTTAAGGGATAAAGGAAAGAAAATCTTAGCTAGTTTGCAAGATCTTTTATAAATCAATTTGTCAAGAGCCCTTTTTTATATTTTTTATTTATGGGCCCAGCATGCTTCCACTGTGTGACTCTGCTTCCATTATTTTTAATTTATGTAAGTTGAACAAATTTCAAGTATTTCATATACGCTATGCTCCCTACGCTCCCTCCCATGTTCCCACCTTCTCTCCTCATTTCTTTCTTATTCTTTTAGTTTTTATAATGACATACTTTCAGTTTATTTATTTACATATTTTTAAACTTTTATTTAATAAATATAAATGTCCAAAGTACAACTTTTGGATTATAACGGCTTTTTCTCCCCATAACCTCCCTCCCACCCACAACCATCGCATCTCCCACTCCCTCTCCCATCCCATTCATTAAGATTCATTTTCAGTAATTTTTACATACAGAAGATCAGTTTAGTATATATGCTAAGTAAAAATTTCAACAGTTTGCACCCACACAGAAACACAAAGTATAAAGTACTGTTTGGGTACTAGTTATACCATTAATTCACATAGTACAACACATTAAGGACAGAGATCCCACATGGGGAGTAAGTGCACAGCGACTCCTGTTGTTTGGATCTGGCTAAAAAGCTCATGAGAGTATTTCAGGCATGGAAAGCCAAGACACTGTGGCAGAAAAAAACACACACACACACACACACACACACACACACCTAAATGAAAGATCTCTGTGAGTGAGATCCCAGTGGAAAGAACAGGCCATCAAAGAAGGAGGCACCTTTCTCTGAAGGGAGGAGAGAACTTCCACTTTGACTATGGCCTTGTCTAAATACTGATGGAGTTGGCGAACTCAAGAGGCTTCCATAGCCTTGGCAGCTCATGACAGAGCCTCGGCTGATCACTGACATCATAAATAAGAGTGTCAATTATTTACATATTTTTAAGAGTTTTGTTTTTTTTTGAGAGGTAGAGTTCACTCCCGAAATGGCTGCAACAGCCGGAGCTGAGCCGATCCCAAGCCAGGAGCCAGGAGTTTCTTCCAAGTCTCCCACGTGGGTACAGGGGCCCAAACACTTCAGCCATCTTCCACTGCTTTCTCATTCCATAGCAGAAAGCTGGATCAGAAGTGGAGCAGCCGGGAAAAGAACCAGCATTCATATGGGATGCTGGCACCGCAGGTGGAGGCTTAGTCTACTATGCCACAGCACTGGCCCCTCAGTTTATTTTATAATCATAAGCTTAACCATACACTAAGAAAAGAATTCAACAAATAGAAGAAGAAATTTTATAGTTAACACTTCAGGGACATGGTAACATTTATTTGTTTTATTCTTTCAGAATGTATTCAGAGATCTGGATTTTGTATTTTATGTTAATTAGCTGAATATATACTTTGAGTACTATAGATGTGTATTTTTAACAGAGTTTTTCTTTCTTCGCAGATGGTTTAGCTGCATTGTCATTTTCCATTAGTTCTCTGACCTTGCTTGGAATGTTGGCAGCTATAACTTATACAGTAAGTGCAATGGTGATAATTGACTTAACATTAAAATCACCTTGGAAGGTAATGTTTTTTTAACCTTAGTAATCTATTCAGCTTCATTATATTTTTGTATTTACTATTTTAGTTCTTTGTTCAATCTTCACTTGAGAAGGGTAAGGTTTTAATTACCAAGTCATAATCATGTTGTCTATGAAATTTAATATTCAGAAAGAGATTTTATATTTTACAAATATTGAAGGTAGTTTTATACTATGAAATAATAGATTTAGTGATTTATAAGCATACTAGAACTCCGAGCCATAGATCAGTATCTGTTACTGATATAGTAGACTTATCTTATTTGAGATATATGGCTTTTGAACCCAAATATTTTATATAACTTGATATTTTTTAGTATACGGGATAAAATGTTATGCTCTCAGATGCTTCAAATTTTTTCCATATTTCTAGAAATAGTAAGGCATGAATTACAAATGACTGACAAACTTACAGACTACATTTTTCTTTAAAAAAAGATTTATTTTATTTACTTGAAAGGCAGAATTACAGAAAGACAGAGGCAGAAAGAGAGAGAAAGAGATCTTCCACCTGCTGTTTCACTCCCCAAATGGCTGTGATGGCCAGAGCTATGCCCATCTGAAACCAGGAGCCTCGAGCCTCTTCCCACATGGCTGCAGGGGTCTAAGGATTTGGGCCTTCCTCCACTGCTCTCCCAAGCCATAGCAGAGAGCTGGATCAGAAGTGGAGCAGCCAGGACTAGAACTGGTGTCCATATGGAATGTCAGCATTGCAGGCTGCAGCTTTACCTCCTTTGCCACGTGGTCAGCCCCCAGGCTATAATTTTTTTACATGTTAAACAAAGTTTATTGTCTTTTTTAAAAATTTATTTTAACTTATTTTTAAGGCATACAAATTTCATATGTTAGCTTTAGGAATATAGTTATTCTTCCCACCATACCCACCCTCCCACCCACACTCCCATTCATCCTCCTCCTCCTTTCCCTTTCCCAGTCCCATTCTCCATTAAGATTCATTTTCAATTAACTTTGTACACAGAAGACCGACTCTATACTAAGTAAAGATTTCAACAATTTGCACACACACAACATACACACAGACAAAAAAAACCCCTGAGAATTAGTTTTACAGTTAACTCTCATAATACAACTCATTGAGAACAGAGATCCTGCACAAGAAGTTAGTACACAGTGACTCTTGTTGTTAACAATTAACACTCTTAGGTATGACGTCAGTGACCACCTGAGGCTCTTCACATGAGCTACCTAGGCTATGGAAGCCTTTTGAGTCCACAAATTCCATCAGTATTTAGACAAGGCCATAAGCAAAGTGGAAGTTCTCTCCTCCCTTTGAAGAAAAGTACATCCCTTTTTGATGGCCACTTCTTTCCACTGGGTTCTCACTCACAGAGATCCTTCATGTAGGACATTTTTTGCCACAGTGTCTTGACTTTCCATGCCTGAAGTACTCTCACGGGCTTTTCAGCCAGATCAGAATGCCTTTAGGGCTGATTCTGAGGTCAAAGTGTTACTTAAAGTGATTGTCATTCTATGAGTCTGCTGTGTGGACTGCTTCCCATGTTGGAACATTTTCTCCTTTTTAATTTTATCTACTGTTATTATCAGAAACTTGATCCTATTTATATGAGTTTGATTCCAATGTGTTATGGTGAAGATCTTCTCTGTTCATGTCTGTTAAGAGTTCTATATGCTTCCTGTACTTGGATGTCCCTTTCTTTCTCCAAATTAGGGAAGTTTTCTGTTAGTATTTCAACAAAAATGCCTTCTAATCCTTTCTTTTCATGCCTTCAGGAGCTCCTAGAACTCATATGTTGGGTCATTTAATAGGATCCTGTAGATTCCGAACAGTGTGTTTTAGATTCCTAATTTCCTCTTTTTTTTTTTTTTTTTTTGGTTTGACTGTGTAATTCCAGTATTCTTTCTTCTGCTTCACCAATTCTGTTGTTAAGGTTTTCCACTGCATTTTTAATTTGTTCTGTTGAAGTGTTCATTTCATTTTGATTTCTCTTTAATGTGGGGAGCAACTCGGATTAGACTAAGTTACTGGAATTAAGACTTATTCTATGCATCTGCTCTCCCACAATATGGCGCTGGGAGAGGAGGAAACAGCTTTACACAGCTGCCTCCAGTTCAACCAATAAACTGTAGGAGCTGCTCCTGATTGGAGGAGAGCAGTGTACCCGGCGTGTGGGTAGCAGAGTTGGGATTGGTGGAAGAGGACTATAAAGGAGGAGAGAGACAACATGCACCAGGAACATCTAAGGGGAACATCTATCTGAAGGAACACCTGTGCAGCCCCCGAGAGAGCCGGCCGGCGGTGTGCCGCTCCCCCGCGGAAGTGGGGAATGTGGCCAGGGGGAACCGCCCTTCCACGGAGGTGGAAGGGATGGTAGCCAACCCGGGAAGAACCAACAGCAAACCCGAGGAGGGCCGAGCAGACAAAAGAACAGCGCAGGGTCCTGTGTCGTTCCTCCATGAAGACGGGAAGCGACATAATGGTGCTGTGACTCGGATATGAAGCCTAGGCAGGGTTTAGTGTCGTTCCTCCATGAAGAGGGGGAGCGACATAATGGTGCCGTGACTCAGATATGAAGCTTAGGAGGCATAATGGTGCCGTGACTCAGATATGAAGCCTAGGCAGGGTTTAGTGTCGTTCCTCCATGAAGAGGGGGAGCGACACTTTAAGATCTCAATTTTGCAGGAGAAATTTTCTTTCTTGTCCTGTACAGATTTCAGTAGTTCATGCATTTGCTACTGATTACCTCTATGTAATCTTATGATAATTTTTTAACTCCATTTCTTGCATTTCTTTAATCTCATTATCTTCACAATCTAGTATTGAAGTGTTGTATTCTTTTGGGGTGTCATGTTGTCTTCCTTATAATTATTTCTTGAATTGGTGTGTTTATTATTTGGCATTTGTAGAGATACTCATTGATTCCTTCTTTGCTTTTTTGCTGTGGTGGCTTTTATCTTTGTGCTGTGCCTCTGTAGATAAGTGGAGTGTGTACTTTCAGTGAATATCTAGAGGCTTGTAGTGGGTGTGGCCAGGGAGGTCTGTTCATTGCTCCAGGGTGAAGGGTATGTTTGAGGTGACACACTCAGGTTTGCTGTGGTAAATCTCATTTTTTTTTTTTTAATCAGAAGGGAAGTTTATTCTGCCCAGCTGATGTCCTCTATTCAAAGGAGACCATTGCCTGATCACTATCCCCAATGGGTATAATATTTGTCTGCTCTGTCCCAAGGACCATACAAAGGATCTGTGCAGTCCTCAGCATAAGCTCAGATTGCCTAGTAGTGTCCCTACTAGCGGACAGCTCTGAGTCTGGAAGCCTCCCACAGTGACTGCCCAAGGTGCCAGACACAATGTGAGTCCTCCCATACAGCCTCTGTGTTTTTCACAGTCCTGACATACAAGCCTCCCACAGTCACGAGCACTCAGCCCTCTGTTAGTTCTCCCCACCAGAGGAGTCTCTACTCAGCTGGTTGCTGGGTGTGGATAGGAGCTGGCACAGCTGTTAATGCATGTCCAAAATGCTGCCTGCTCTATCAGCTTGTTACAGGATGCCATTGTAAAGTGATCTGGGAGAGAGAAACATGTCCCTCCTTTTTTACCTTTTTTCCCCTCCTCTAGTTTGGCAGGTAGGATATCCCCGATGGGGCTCCAATCCAGGTTCCCTCTAGGCTCTTCCTGCAGCTTTATCGCCAGTGGCTTGGACTGCTGCCATCTGGTCTCACCTACTTTCTAATGCTGGTGCTTAGGCTCTCAGCTGCTGGAGTCCTGAGTTGTGGGTGTCAACACCCTCCACGTATGTCCACCGTGTCCCTCTAATTTGCCATAGGGTTTCTTCTGCTGTTTTCTCCCTAACACTTCACTGAGACTGCACTCTTTCCACTTTTTCCAGACTACTTTTTATTCAAAATTTTACTTGACTTATAGAGGAACCCCAAGTGGAAATGCTTCTTTCTTACCTAACCTTCCCCCAGAGCTGTGCAGGAAGCTTCAAATATATCTCAAACCTTTTTGGATTAGTGAGGTTATGTTTACAGCATTCTTGGTTTTTACAAGGAGAAAATGCTATTTATAATAATGGAAACATTTTTATGTGTTTTCCCATTAGGTCTCCTTTAGACATAAATGAAATGAGTTATTAGTACAATAGCAGAATCTAGATTTTTAGACATTTAAATAAGTATTTTGTTTATTTAAAAGAAACAGAGATGGTGGTGGGGGAGCTTAGGAGGCAGTGTGCTCCCATTAGCTGATTGATTCACCAAATTTCCGCTAATGGCCCTGACTAGGGTTAAAGCATGGAACCTAGAACTTAATCCGGGTCTCCCATAGGGGCATCAGTCTCCCAGTCATTTAAGCTGTCACTTCTCAGGCTTTGCATTACCAGGAAGCTGGAGTCAGAAGCTGGTGGTGGGCATTAAACCCAAGCACTCCAATACAGCACATGGACATCTCAACAGGTATCTTAACAGTGAGACCAAATGCTTGCCCCCTACATTAAAAGCAAGTTTAAAAATTCTAAAATTTATTTGAGAGGCAGAGAGAGAAATGGATAGCCCAAGAATGGCAGAATCTAGTTTTATGTACATGATTATTTTATGTATATCATTTATGTACATGATTATTCATGTACCCTAATGTATCATAAAGGAAGCATTAGTGTTGGGCATTTTGGCTGAACAGTTATGACGTCAGGTAAAATACCTGTAAATTATTTTGGGATGCCACGGTTCAAGTTCTGGCTCTCCTTCTGATTTCAGCTTTTTACTAATGTGCCTCCTGGGAGGTAAACAAGTGATGCTTCAAGTAGTTGGATCCCTGCCACCCACAAAGGAAACCGGGATTGAATTTCTAGCTGCTGCTGCCGTCTGGTCCACTCCCAGGCATAGTGGGCCTTTGGGGAGTGAGCTGGAGTGTGTGCAACTCTTTCTGTCTGTCTGTCTCACTGTCTTTCTCTGCTTTCGAATATGTACATAATTTTTTAAAAAAGAAGTCTTCATTTTAATATCTCTCATGTTCTTATTTGGAGACTCAATTTTACTCATTGCCATTTTTGTATTTATATATGTTAGCATATAAGGAATTTGCCATCTGGTATCAGTGGTGCTTATCCTCCCATTGTACAGAATACATACACAGCATGTTAATTAGTTGTCTTTTTTTTTTTTTTTTTTTTTTTTGACAGGCAGAGTGGACAGTGAGAGAGAGAGAGAGAAAGGTCTTCCTTTTTGCCGTTGGTTCACCCTCCAATGGCCGCCGCAGCTGGCGCGCTGCGGCCAGTGCACCGCGCTGATCCGATGGCAGGAGCCAGGTACTTATGCTGGTCTCCCATGGGGTACAGGGCCCAAGCACTTGGGCCATCCTCCACTGCACTCCCTGGCCACAGCAGAGAGCTGGCCTGGAAGAGGGGCAACCGGGACAGAATCCAGCGCCCCGACCGGGACTAGAACCTGGTGTGCCGGCACTGCAAGGCGGAGGATTAGCCTAGTGAGCCGCAGCGCCAGCTAATTAGTTGTCTTTTAAGAAGCTGTCATAAATTAATAATAAATTAGGAGTTAGACCTGGTCTCTAATTGCTACTCTGTGATTGATTTATTATGTTTATCTGAGTTTGTCTTTTAAACTTCCTGGGTTTAGTGTCTTCCCAACTAAAAGGGGGAAAGAGGCATTTTTGAAAAGTCAAATGATATTGCTTGTAACAGTACCCTGAAAAGTATATGGAAATAAGGAAACTGCCATTGATGAAAGATTACTTTGGAGAAACTAACGGGAAAAAGAAAAAAGTAATATGTAGTGTCACTTTCAAGAACCATGAAGAGGTTAGGGTTTTACCTTACTTGCAGCCTGCCATAGTTCTGTGTATAGTTGCCAGAGATGCGAGATTTCATTGTCACAGACAAAGAACTTTATTACTTACAGCAATGGCCATAGGATCAGCATTTTCTTGTGCTGATTCCCTAAGTCTCAATACCCGTGGGGCAATGTGAATAGAACCTGATAAAATTGCACATGGTGGAGAGCATTACAGAACCCTGAGCTTGGGGAAGCTGAACCCTTTATAATGAATAGGAAGCTTGCTTTCTCTTTACTCCAGAGAAAGACACTATCTGTCTCTTCCAAAAGTATTTGTTGTATAGACATCCTTAAAAAGATAGCACAGAAAAAAGAAAAAAAAAAGGAGTGGATGTGGGGACATAGACTGCTAGGCTTGCAAAATATGCAGAAATGAAAGACTCAGGGAGGAAGAATTGCCTCTCAGTGATCAAGTTGTAGATGCTATGCAGAAAATAAGGGAACATAAGGGAATAGATGGTAATGGAGGCTGTTACTGCTATTAAGGTCAAGAGTTCATGGCCCACATTGTGACACAGCAGGTTAGGCCTCAGCCTGTGACACCTGCAGTTGGCTGCTGCACTTCCAATTCAGCTCTCTGCTAATGCTTCTGGGAAAGTAGTGGGAGATGATCCAAATGCTTGGGCTCCTGCACCCTCGTAGAAGACCCAGAGGGATCTCCAGGCTCCTGATTTCAGCCTGGCCCAGCCTCGGCCATAGGGGCCATCTGGAGAATAAACCAGCTAATGGAATATCTCCATCTCCCTCTCCATCTCTCTCTGTCTTTCCTTTTCTATCTGTAACTCATTCTTTCAAATAAGTTGAAAGAAAGAAGGAGGGAGGAGGGATGAGGGAAGGGAGGGGAAGGGAGGGAAAGGAAAGGGAAGGGAGGAGAGGGAGGGGAAGGTAAGGGAAGGAAAGAGGGAGGACGAGGTCAAAGGTGGTTTCTGTAACATTTGAAAAGAGGCCTGAATGAACTAAAAGCAAGCCATGACAGAGGAGTAAGTGCAAAAATCCTGAGAGGAGCACATGTATGGTATATTCAAATAGTAGTAAAGAGGCAAAACCGTTGTGGCTGGAGCTCAGTTAACAATGGCAAGTATGGCAGTAATTCAGATGAGCTAGTGAGACCATTTCGTGTGGAGCCCTGTAAATCATAGTTAGGATTTTGAATATTGTTATTATTAGAAACCACCAGGTATTTTGAATAGAAAATTAATGGTTCTGACAAACATTTTAGCAGTATTACTCTGATGGTTTGGAATTAAGTAGCTATAGGTAAGGAGTGTGAGGGTAGAAAAAAATGAGTGAAATGATTAAAAATGTTTGAAAGAGGACTTTCCTGTAGAAACAATATTATTATAAAGATGATATTTTAAACTAATATTTTATATTGTAATTGAAACTTTGAAAATTATCATTTAAATAATTAAACCAAATATAATACTCTTAGTGAATTATTTAAGGTAGCCTTAAAAGAGATCTTCTCTTCTAGAATACAGTGGGCTGTGCTGAAGAACATTGATTAAAAAACTAGATGAACCAAAGCAGGGTGAGAACTGCAAAGACATGAAAGTTGCTGAATATGTAGGGAAGGGCCACTTATGGGTTAAGGCCAAAGAAAAGTTTCCAATATAAAAGTGCAAAATCAGACTACCTAGGAGTTACATTATATGTATTCTTCAAGCAGCTTAAGCATTAAAGTTGTATGCTTAGTGGTGAAGCTTAAATGTGGACCTCAAGTTCATAGGTTCCTTGAGCTACTTGACCATCTAAATTTTTCTGTCTTTAAAGTGGGAATCAAATTTCAGTAATTAGGTTGTGAAGATTTAAACAATCCACCATCTTAAAATATATTGGCACTTAGTAAATAGCCACTGAAATGAGCTGATTATTTCATTTCAGGTGGTTCAGACTATAGTGCCTACATTTTTCTTATCCCAGTGAAAGTAAACCAGATGGCAAAGCAATTATAACCAATGACAATATGGATTATTCAAAGATGAGTATGTCACAGAAGCATTCATAATTGGTGGCTAGCTGGAGTGTTCGGGTGGGGGGGGGCGCATGGGGACTGCCGTGGATAGACAAATAAAATCATTTAAAATGCACTGTAAGTGTGCTCAAAGCTCAGTCCTAGCATGCGTGGGTCGTTTTAGGACTCAGTGTGGGTAGAGAGAGGAAGGGTGTTAGAGGAGATGCTGTTTGAAGGGGTACCATCATGCATGCACAGCTGAGCTTCAGTAACAGTCTGATCCAACTCCCCTGTCAAAATGGACCCATAATACCTATAGGAAAAACTATAGGAAAAGTTCATTGAAAGTCAACTATTTGGGCCTGCATTCTGACATTGTGGCTTAGCAGAGCCGAGATCCCGTATGGGCACAAGTTTGAGTCCTGGCTGCTCCACTTCTGACCCAGCTCCATGCTAATGGCATGGGAAAAACACTGGAAGTTGGCCCAAGTGCTTGAACCCCTCCACCCATGTGGAAGACGTGGAAGAAGCACCTGGCTCCTGGCTTGCACTTGGCCCAGCCCTGGCCATTGTAGCCATCAGGGGAGTGAATCAGTGAATTGAAGATCTCTCTCTTTCTCTTCTTCTCTCTCTGTAACTTTCAAATAAATAAAATAAATCTTAAAAAAAAAGTCAGCTGTTCATAGATTGGTGGTCTTATTGTAAGTAGGTGATTAACAGTACTAATTATTATATTAGTTTGCAGTTGAGATACAAAGTTTTCTCCTAACCTAGAAAACCTGAGAGTTGGGTTTTTCATTTGGTAAGGCATTAAAAACGGGCATAATACATGTCAGAAGTAGAAGATTTGTGGTACTGTGGGTTAAGCTGCTGCCTGTGATACCGGCATCTCATATGGGCACTGGTTTGTGTTCTGGCTACCCTACTTCCGATCCAGTTCCCTGCTAATGGTCTGGAAAAGCAGCAGAAGATAGCCCAAGTGGTTGGGCTCCTGACACCCATATGGGAGCCTGGATGAAGCGCCTAGTTTTAGCCTGGCCCAGCGCTAACCATTGCTGCCATCTGGGGAGTGAACCAGTGAATAGAAGATATTTCTCTCTCTCTCTCTCTCTCTCTCTGTAACTCTTTTAAGAATAAATAAATAAATATATTTTTTAAAAAGTAGAATTTTAATTTTAAAGTACCCAAAGTGGAAAATTCATACTTAACTATACTTTGAATTATTAAATTAAAATGCCTGTTACAGAATCTTTACCTAATTTTCTCATTGTGACTAGAGAATTTTTGTATTTCATGTTCCAGTTAACTCTCAGTTTCTTAGATATGTATTATTATTTACTTTATAAATTAGTTGATTATTTAAATTTTACTAAGATTGTGACCACTGTGTAATGTCTCAAGGAATAGCCAAATAACCGAGCACTCAGTTTTAGGAGAAAAATAAATAATGTCACACAGTATCTTTTTCTTTTTTTAAAGATTTATTTATTTAATTAAAAGTCAGAGTTACACAGAGAGAGGAGAGGGAGAGAGAGAGAGAGAGGTCTTCCATCCACTGGTTCACTTCCCAGTTGGCCGCAACAGCCGGAGCTGCGCAGATCTGAAGCCAGGAGCCAGGAGCTTCTTCCGGGTCTCCCACATGGGCGCAGGGGCCCAAGGCTTTGTGCCATCTTTTACTGCTTTCCCAGGCCATAGGAAAGAGCTGGATCGGAAGAGGAGCAGCCGGGACTAGAATTGGCGCCCTTATGGGATGCCAGCACTTCAGGCCAGCGCTTTAACCCTCTGAGCCATAGTGCTGGCCTCCCCACAGCATCCTAATTTGCTTGTTGTTTTAAGTTTAAATTGAAAAGAGATCTGATAATACTTATTTTTTTTTTTAAATGAGATCTCTAGGCACAAATATCTAAGTAGATATTTTAATTTTTTGGTGCCACCAAGTGGGGAAATATTGAATAATGATGTCCTCAAGCAAAATATGATATATGGGCTAGTGAAGTACCTGTAGAAGCATTGACTGCTAAACTTATTATATACCAATATCAGTAAAGTTTTAAACATGCCGTCCAGGATGTTTCTGAATTATAAATACATACTATGATGTTAATATGTGTATATTTACTATACAATATAAATTAACAAATGTAATTATCTGAAAACAATCCAAATATAGATATGTTTAATGTTTTCTTCTAGTGCACATTAAAAATTATCTCACTCTCATGCCTTAATTCAAGCTATTATAACAGACATGCCCTAGGCTCAGTGGAATAAGCAACGACTATTTATTTCTGACCATTCTGGATGTTGAGAAGTCCATGATCATGATTCCAGCAGGTTGGGTGTCTGATGAGGGCCGCTTTCTGTTAGTTGACTGGCTTCTCAGTGGATCCTCACATGGTAGAGAGCAGAAAGGAAGCAAGTTCTCTTGTGTCTCTCTAAAGTCACTAACTCCATTCCAAAGGGTACTCTCATGGTTTAATTTCTTCCAGAGAGTTCTACCTCCAGATTCCATTATATGAAAGATTAAGCCTCAGCATATATATTTTGGGGTATACTGACCTTCATTATGTAGCACCCTGTGGGTTAGAGTAGTGATTGTAGTAATATTTGGAGATAGAAATCCCCTTTAAGAATCAATGTTTCCAATTTTTCATGTGATACTGTATTTAGTTAAGCTTACTGATTGTAACATGCACCATGATTTTATGTACTATTTTTAATCCTTGAAAGTTTTTTATTATCTATACTTTTTTGATACTTAAAGAGTATAAAAATTTAAATGTCCTAGTGCATAACCAACACGGAAAATATGAGTGAAATAATTCAGAAAACTACCTTTAAAAATTTACACTTGGTACTGAGTCACTTTTTCTGTTGGTTATTGATGTTCATGTTTTCTTAACACATAATATTGTATTTTATGCTCTAAAGATTTTGATGACACAGCTTTTCTTAAGTACTCTACCCTTGTCTTTGGGATTTTCTTTGAAGTAGCTAACATACGCATTCTGCAGATATAAATAGTTTGGTGTTGCTTTTTACTTTGCCATGTGAAAGGCAGTCCTTTTGTGTGTGTATGTGTGTGTGTGTGTGTGTATGTAGAAAAAATGCAAGATGATTTCAACTTTGGTTATATCCCTTTTCTTAAGATCATAAATCGCTTAACTCATTGTTCCAGTGAATATTTGCTTTATTGTTTCTGCTGCTTTCTTCTCTTCTTTCTTATATGTTAACTTTTTGTTTCAATGTCAGATCATAATATTATCTTATAAATGGCATAAGCTCGATAGTTTTACCAGCTCAACTGAAGTGATTGTAATCATAATGTGATCTACTTTGACCAAATTTTTGAATATGCAGGTAATGATAACTATATCATACTTCTGCCCAGCCACTGTTTATAACATGCCTTCAATTTCAAAATGCATCCAAATTTCACTGCTTCCAGTGTGAGAAAAATACATGAATATAAAACCACTGAGTATTTAAAAGAAAAATATTGATACTTGTTAAATGAGTTGTTTCATTGTACATATCCTTGAATAATAGATTCCACAACTATGCAGAAGAAATGTTTTTCAGTGTACAGATAGTGCTTGGTGTTGGCACTTGGTAGTAATCCAAGTTTTATAAATGGAAACGATCATTCTAGATAAAAGAGAAATGGTAGAGAAAAGGTACCATTCTAAACTGAGCAGTGCAAATAGATATTAGACATGTTTTTATTAGTTTGTGTTGTTATAAAACATTTTAGTTGTAAAACAGAGCTGGTGATTTATTCTTGGAAGTTCAAACAAATAAAATTGAAGGCAATTCTGGCTTACCTAGAAGCAATTTGAAATAGTGTAAAATCTCTTTACCTTTGTTGATTTTCCTGAAATTCACTAGAGGGCAGTAGTAAGCAATAGAAATTTTTAGTTTATGAAAAGGATAGTCTTGTAAAACATTTTTTTCAGAGAAATTTGAGATTAAATTCAAAAAAAATTATTAAGATTTCAAAAGTTGTAATGTTTTATATAATGTTTATATTAAGCTTGCAATCATCTAAATGTTATAGTTAAATTTTCTGATCATCATTGAAAGTTCAAATAAATATGAAAGCTTGGTAAACAGATGATGTCTGTTTTATTTGTGTCTTTAGACAACTAAAAATTGTAAGAAAAAGATCTTTTGTTCTGGTCCCTTGTTACCTCAAATTTTTACCAAGGCCATATTTTTATTTTCTAAAATCTTTTACATTAAACTATGAGTAAAAATTCAGTTCAGCTCTTCTAATAAATATATCAGTTCTATGTAGGAAATAACTGCATGTGAATTAAGAGCCCTCTTTTAAAAGACTTTTGGTCAAATATTCTCAGAGAAATTATTTTATTAGTAAACAGTGGGAGGGAAAAGAATTGGAACCTAGTCCTTACATACCAAATAAGTGTAATGCAGTTGTTGCTAGCCTGGCTCAGAAATGTGATTACCCAACTTTGGCAGACACAGGATAAAACAAATGTGCAGAGCAATAATGTTAATGTACATTGTTACGTGTTATAATTGAGTTATAAGCAAGGCATATTTAAAAGTCATGGAAGGTTTCTCAGACATGCTGTAATTAAGCTGAGACCTGAAAGCCACTGAAATTTGCTAATGAAGTATGGGAGGGAGGTGGACATTTTAGATGAGGAAACTGCCTGTATTAAAGTGTGTATGCTGGATAGAGCCTGAAGTAGCATAAAAATGGAGAGTTTTGAGAATTGTGAACAATTCTAAGACATGAGATAAAGTTTACAAGTTCATGATCAGGTCATTGGCTTTGTATGCAGGATTACATTAACTGGAATCTATTCACAAGACCAATAATTATACCTCTCCTTGAAAAAAATAGAAAAACAACTTTTTAAGAAACAATCTATGTGAAATTTTATAGCGGTAGGTTGTTGACATGATGAGAGCTGCTCTCTAGGTGCTCCTAGAAGCACCTTTCCAGAATCCTAGGAACTCCTACAAGGAAACTTTGAAAAACACCCTGATTATTCCTGACTATCTTAAAGGATATTAATGAGAACGATATGATCTGCCTTTGGGGTTAGAGTGAGATCGCTTTGGAAACAGTGTGGATGATGGTTTTGTAGATTGTGAAACCAGCAGACCAGTTAGATTTTGGATGACCTTTTATTTGATGGTAAACTCTAAGTTAAACAGCCATATTGTTATTTCTGACTAAAGCAGAATTTTACTTGGGAAACAGAATTGAGTACTGAAGTTAATATTATTGAGGAATCCAAAAATCACTCAACACAGAATAACGAACATTGAAATTAAAAATCAGTATTTCTGCAAATATAGTTTTGCCAACTTTGTTTCATACCTTGTCAAACCAGTAGAAAAGAATGTTTTACCATAGTTTTAATGATCTGGGATTACTTTAAAATTTACTGTATATGTGTGAACTAGTCATCTTCCCATTTGACTACTGTTTATATTCCTGCTAAAGTAGGATCTTTTTGCTGTTTCACCTGTTAAACTCTGTATTTGGTGGAGAATGGAGCCCTTGACTATAATGTAAATTAAAAATACATTATCGTATGCTGGCGCTGTGGTGTAGTGGGGTGGATCTGCCGCCTGTGGCACTGGCATCTCGTGGGTTCTGGTTGGAGTCCCTGCTCCTCTACTTTTCCTGGGGAGGCAGTGAAGGATGGCCCAGCTGCTTGGGCCCCTGCACCCACGTGGGAGATCTGGATGAAGCTCCTGCTCCTGGCTTAGGTCTGGCCTGTCCCTGGCCATTGCAGCCATTTGGGAAGTGTACCAATGTATAGAAGACCTCTCTCTGCATCACCCTCTCTGTAATTCTACCTTTCAAGTAAATAAATAAATCTTTAAAAAAATATCTTATCTCAAAAGGTAAAAAAGGAATAAGGGAAGGAAAGAAACAAGGGGAAGGAGAGAGGGGGGAAGGAAAAATCATATTTTTAGAATTGTATCTATGAATTATATTGAATCTCTTAAAAACTAAAAAGAAAATAAATGTTGAAAAAAGGCTAGTTTCAAGGTGGTTTGGAAGACAGGGAGGCATACCTAGGAAATCATGAGAGCAATAACTTATGTTTTAACAGTATTTAAAATGTAACGTAAAGGTGGGTGTTGTGGCACAGCTGCTTGAGCTGCTTCTTTGAATTCTCGTATTCAGTAATGGAGTTCCTGGTTCGAGTCCCAGCTACTACACACTTCTAACTCAGCTGTCTGCCTAGGAGGGAGTGAATGATGGCCCAGGTTCTTGGCATTTGGTTGTAGACAATAACATGTTATTGGATTATTAAAATAAAATATGACTGTGTAATTTAGTGAATTTCAAGTTCTACCCTGCCTTGGCAGGGCTGGACCAAATGATTTCAGGGGCAATAAAGGACCTGCAAGCCAGATGTTCCTCAGCCTTGGATTAATCAATGTGGAAATAGTGGGACAAATAGAGCAAAATCAAGATAGGGAAAGGAGAAGCCCTATAAGGAGAAGACAAAGGAATCATGGACTACTTTAATTCTCATGGGGTTTATTCTTCTTATTTTAATGTTTAAGAATATAAAATTTAATATTAAATTTTAATCCAATATTTTTTCTTTCTATATTTTACCAAGATATATATTCTACAAGTATTTGGTAAAAGCTGGCACTACAGCTCACTAGGCTAATCCTCCGCCTGTGGTACAGGCACCCTGGGTTCTAGTCCCGGTCAGGGCACCAGATTCTGTCCTGGTTGCTCCTCTTCCAGGCCAGCTCTCTGCTGTGGCCCGGGAAGGCAGTGGAGGATGGCCCAAGTGCTTGGGCCCTGCACCCGCATGGGAGACCAGGAAAAGCACCAGGCTCCTGGCTTCAGATCAGCGTGGTACGCCTGCTGCAGTGCGCCGGCTGCAGCAGCCACTGGGGGTGAACCAATGGCAAAGGAAGACCTTTCTCTCTGTCTCTCTCTCTAACTGTCCACTCAGCCTGTCAAAAAAAAAAAAAAAAAAAAAAAAAAAAAAAAGCATTTGGTAAAAACTGATCTAATTAGAAGAAAATTGTTCTCTATCCAAATTTCATTTTCTTCTTTTTTTAAAAAAAATTTTTTTGTACATCTGTTTCATTCTTCTTATATTTCTTGACAAACAGTAATTGTCGTATTTATGGGGCACAATATAATATTTCAATACATGCATACATTTTAATGGTCATATTAGGATAATTAGCATCCATTGCTTCATATATTCAAGGTTTCTTTGTAGTGTGAACATTCAGAAGTCTTTCTTCCAGCTATTTAGAAAAGTACAGTATGTTATTGTTAACTGTTACTTCCCTATTGTGCAGTAGAACACCAACAGGATTGTTGTTGAGTTTCTTGATCTCTTTATATATTCTGGTTATTAATTCTTTATCAATTGTAGAGTTTGCAGATATCCCCCCATTCTGTAAATTGCCTCTTCACTTTGCCTAGTGTTTCTTTTGTAGTACAGAAGCTTCTCAATTTGATATAATCCCATGTGTCAATTTTGGCTTTGATTGTGCCTCTGGGATCTTTTCTAAGAACTCTTTGCTTATGCCAATGCCTTGCAGAGTTTACACAGTGTCCTCTAATAATTTGATGGTATTGGGTTGTAGATTTAGGTCTTTAATCCGTTTTGAGTGGATTTTTGTGTAAGGTGTAAGGCAGGAGTCTTGCTTCATTCTTCTGCATGTGAAGATCCAGTTTTCCCAGTACCATTTGTTGAAGAGACTATCATTGCCCCAGGGATTTATTTTGGCTCCTTTGTCAAAGATTGAGTTGGTTGTAGATTCTTGGGTTGATTTCTGGAGTTTTTATTCTGTTCCATTGGTCTATTCATCTGTTTTTGTACCAGTACGAGGCTATTTTGTTTATGACCAATGTGTAATATGTCTTGAAGTCAGGTATTATGTTGCCTCTGACTTTGTTTTTGTTGTATAAGATTGCTTTAGCTATTCGGAGTCTCCTGTGTTTCCATATGAATTTCAGTCATCATTTTTCTCTATCTGAGAAGAATGTTCTTGGTATTTTGATTGGTATCAAATTTAATCTGTAAATTGCTTTCAGTAGTATGGGCATTTTGATGACATTGATTCTTCCAATCCATGAGCATGGAAGATTTTTCCATTTTTTGTATCTTTTTTTTTTAAGATGTATTTGACTTTTTGAATTTGCTGAGACCTGCTTCATGGCCTAGCATGTAGTCAGTCCTAGAGAAAGTTTCATGTACTGGTGAGAAGGATGTGTTCTGTGGCTTTAGGATGGAATGTTCTGTATATATCTGTTAAATCCATTTGGCATATAATGTCAATTACCTGTGTTCCCTTGTTGATTTTCTTTCTGGTTGATCTTTCCATTGCTGAAAGTGAGGTATTGAAGTCCTCCATTACTATTGTATTTGAATCTATGTCTCCCTTCAGGTCCCTTAACATTTCTTTAATTAGCCAGATGCCCTGTAATTACATATATAAACATTAATAACTCATTTCTTCCTGTAGAATTGATCCCTTGATCATTACATAGTGCCCTTATTTGTCTCTTTTAACTGTTTTTATGTTAAACTCTATTTTGTCCAATATTAGGATGTCTACAGCAGCTCTTCTTTGGTTTCTGTTAGCATAGAATATCTTTTTCCATCCTTTCCCTTTCAGTCTGCAAGTATATTTGTTGGTGAGATGTGTTTCTTGTAGGCAGCAAATAGATGTACTTTGTTTTTTAATCTATTCAGTTGGTCTGTGTCTTTTTACTGTATCATTGAGAACATTTGTATTCAAGGTGACTGGATGGATGTTGACAAGTTCGTTCTTTTTTTTTTTTTTGAAAGATAGAGTTAAACAGTGAGAGAGAGAGAAACAGAGACAGAGAGAAAGGTCTTCCTTCCGTTGGTTCACTCCCCAAATGGCCACCACTGCTGGCGCTGCACCAATCCGAAGCCAGGAGCCAGATGCTTCTCCTGGTCTCCCATGCGGGTGCAGGGCCCAGGCACTTGGGCCATCCTCCACTGCCCTCCCGGGCCACAGCAGAAAGCTGGACTGGAAGAGGAGCAACCAGAGCTAGAACCTGGCACCCATATGGGATGCTGTCGCCTCAGGCGGAGGATTAACCAAGTGAGCCATGGCGCTGGCCCAACAAGTTCTTTCAGTTTCTGTTATGGAAGGTTTTTATTTCACCTTCATTCATAAATGAGAGCTTTGCAGGGTACAATATTCTGAGTTGACAGTTTTTTTCTCTTAAGACTTGAAATGTATCTCACCATTCTCTCCTAGCCTGTAGGGTTTCCATTGTGAAGTTTGATGTGAGTCTCATTGGAGATCTTCTGAGGGTAATATGGCATTTTTCTCATGCACATTTTAGAATCTTTTCTTTGCGTTTTATTGTGGAGAGTTTGACTACAATGTGTCTTAGTGTAGATCTTTTCTGGTCATGTCTATTGGGAATTCTATGTGTTTCCTACTTCTCTGGTCATGTCTATTGGGAATTCTATGTGTTTCCTACTTCTCTGGTCATGTCTATTGGGAATTCTATGTGTTTCCTATATTTAGATGTCTTTCTTTTCCAAACTAGGGAAGTTTTCTGTTATTATTTCACTTAAAAGGCCTTCTAATCCGTTCTGTCTTTTCACACCTTCAGGAACTCCTAAGACCTGTATGTTGGGTTGTTTGGTAATATCCTGTGGATCTCCAGCAATATTCTTTAGTTTTCTCATTTTTTCTTTTTGTTTTTTGCCTAACTGTAAAAGTTCCAGGGATTTGTCTTCTATCTTGGATATTCTTTCTTCTGCCTTGCCTGCTCTGTTGTTAAGACTTTCCACTGCATTTTTTATTTGATCTATTGAATTCTTTGTTTCTAGTATTTCATTTTGATCTATTTTTAAAAATCTCAATTTCATGTGAAAAATTTTTATTTTTATTTATTTATTGATTGTTTTATTTGACAGGTAGAGTTATAGACAGTGAGAGAGAGAGACAGAGAGACAGAGAGAAAGGTCTTCCTTCCATAGGTTCACTCCCCAAATGGCTGCCACAGCCGGCGCACTGCACTGATCCAAAGCCAGGAGCCAGGTGCTTCTTCCTGGTCTCTCATGCAGGTGCAGAGGCCCAAGCACTTGGGCCATCCTCCACTGTCTTCCCAGGCCACAGCAGAGAGCTGGACTGGAAGAGGAGCAACCGAGACTAAAACCTGGCGCCAATATGGGATGCTGGTGCTGCAGGCGGAGGATTAACCTAGTGCCCCATGGCACTGCCCCTCATGTGAAAAATTTTCATTCATGTCATATATAGTTTTCTTTAGTTCATGAATTTGCTTCTGATTGCTTCTGAGTAATCTGATGATTAATTTTTTGAATTCCATTTCTGGCATTTCCTCAATCTCTTCATTTTCATATTCTAATATTGAAATGTTGTAGTGTTCCTTTGGGGGACTCATCGTGTCTTACTGATTTTTGATTTTTGTGTTTTTGCTTTTGTTTCTTTGCATTTGTAGACTTCTTTTCTCTCTGGTTATATTTGTGGTTTGCAGTTACTTACTTGCTTCAGCCCTGCTCGCTTCTTGATTGTACTTTAGGAGTAGCAGGCTCCCTCATGTGGCTTTTCCTGTCCCCTCCCATTGCCAGGCAACTGGTGAGGTGCAATTGACAGCAGAGCTGGGGCTGCTCCTCCCTGCCTGTGTCCAACAGTGGTGTCAGCTCCCCCTCTGCTGGCCGCAGGTCTCTGCTGTAGCCGTGGTGGGGGACAGGAGGGAGATGTATGGCTTTTTGTTCCCCCTCTGTTTTTTTTTTTCCTTGCCTGTGGAAAATCCTCATAGAACTCCAATGTCAGTTCACTAAGCTTTCCCTTCCAGTGGATCAGCCATGCCGTGGGCCTGTGGAGTCCTCTCTCACCTGGCTTTCCAGGGTGGGCATCCTCCTCCCCAATCCAGATTGGCTGATCTTCTGTTTTTTTGCTTGTTTGTTTGTTTCTCTCTCAGCACAGGCCTGGATTACCTCCACTACTTGGGGGGGGGGGGGGGCTCCGATTGTGGATGTCCTGCAGTTTTATCCTATGAATGTTCTCTCTTTACTTACTTTTAAATATTAATTTACCCCTATTTAAGACAAACCATCCTGTCACTATCTGTCACATTGGAACCTCCCAAATTTCATTTTCTTCTAATTCAAACAGTATCTATCTCCACTCCTCTGTTTCTTTTTAAAGATGTATGTATTTGTTTTGAAAGGCAGATTTAGAGAGAGAGAGAGAGAGAGCAAGAGAGAGGGAGAGAAAGAGAGAGAGAGGAGAAAGTGCAAGATCTTCTATCTGTTGATTCACTCCCCAAATTGTTGCAATGGCTGGAGCTGGGCTGATCCAAAGCTGGGAGCCTGGAGCTTCTTCCAGGTTTCTCACATGAGTGGCAGGGGCCCAAGCACTTGGATCATCTTCTGCTGCTTCCCCAGACCATTAGCAGGGAGATGATTGGAAATGGAGCAGCTGGGACTTGAACTGGGACCCATATGGGATGCCAGCTCTGCAAGCAGTGCTTTACCTGCTGTGCCACAGTATTGCCCCCACATTTTTTTTGAATGATTGGAAAATCATGAGAGTACTATCTTGTGTATTAATAATATTTAAACTGCAAGCTCTTAAGTAATTCTCTTGTTGCAAATACAGAGATTAGCCTGTTTGGTAAGAGCTAGTTAATTATCCAAATGTATCATGCCATAGAGTTGGTATTGCCTGATAGAACTAGTTGATTTCTGAGATTTTGTTTTATTCATGTTCTTTGTTCTTATTCTCCTTTTATTAAGAAGACACACCTGATCAGTCAATTTGTGCTTTGTTATTTGAATTGTAGGTTAATCAATGTTTAATCAATGTCTAAAGGAGACTCAATTAAGAATATTGAAGGAGTTTAAATTAACACTAAAGATACCTGAAGTCACCTTGGAAATTGACAACCAGATAGTAGAGATCGTGAGAGGAAGCATGTAGGATAGCCCATGATAGTTGGTGGTTGGGATTATTGAGCCTCAGAAGGGCGTGTGTTGTTTTGAGCCATATCCATTGTTCTGAATTCAATCTCAGGGCACTACCTAATGACATGGGGGCCTGAATAAAGCAGGTTGGTCATGTGTTAGCAGAAAAGTGAAAAAAGATTTAATACTTGTGTACCCAGGAGGTGGTAGTTACCAGTGTTCCTTTTAAGGATTTCAGTTCAATAGCAATATTGAATAACAGTTACAAACCAAATGCCATTAAGTATTACTAATGATTATAATAAAAAGTATCTTTTGGGGAATGGGAGATGGAATTTATGGGGCTGAGTAGTGCATACACTAATATACTAATTAATAGTTTTTAAAATACTTGCAGTAAAGTATTTCAAATATCAGGAAGGTTAGTTATAAATATCTAGAACTTTTAAATAAATTATATATAAAAATTGGTATATTTATCAAATATGTATGAATATATTAAAATACTTAAATGTCCTAAAGTCATGCTCTATATAGTTGAAGAAAATTCAGTTTTGTTCTGCTGAAAATAGTTTTATAAATTGCTTTGTGAACTTGTAAATTTTACAGTTTTTTTAAAGATTTATTTATTATTTTATTTGTAATACAGAGTTACAGAGAGAGGGAGAGAGAATCTTCCACCCAGGGTGGCACTGTGGTGTAATATGCTAAGCCTCAGCCTGTAGCACTGGCATCCCATTTGGGTGCTGGTTCGTGTTCCAGCTGCTCCTCTTCTGATCCAGCTCTCTGCTAGGGCCTGGGAAAACAGTAGAGATGACCCAGGTGCTTCGCCCCCTACACCTGTGTGGGAGACCTGGCATATGCTCCTGGCTCTTGTCTTTGGATCAGCTCAGATCTGGCCATTGTGGCCATTTGGGAGTGAACCAGCAAATGGAAAACTTCTCTCTCAGTCTCTCCCTCTCCCTGTCTTTATAGCTCTCAAATAAATAAATAAAATCTTAAAAACAAAAAAAAGAAAAAAGAAAAAAAAAGAAAAAGAAATGTCTTCCATCTACTGGTTTACTCCGCAAATGGCTGCATAGACTGGAGCTGGGCCATTCTGAAGCCTGGATCTTAGAACTCTATCCAGGTCTCACATGTGGGTTGTGGGGGCCCAAGCACTTATGCCATCTTTTGCTGCCTTCCAGGCACATTAGCAGGGAGCTGGATCAAAAGTGGAGCAGGGGCCAGCGCTGTGGCATAGTGGGTAAAGTCACCACCTGCAGTGTTAACATTCCATTTAGGTGCCAGTTCAAGTCCTTGCTGTTCCACTTCCAATTCAGCTCTCTGCTGTGGCCTGGAAAAGCAGTAGAAGATGGCCCAAGTCCTTGGGCCCCTGCACCTATCTGGGAAACCTGGAAGGAGCTCCTAGCTCCTGGCTTTGGATCGGCCCGCTCCAGCCATTGCAGCTGTTTGGGAAGTGAACCAACAGATGGAAGACTCTCACTGCCTCTGCCTCTGCCTCTGCCTCTCTCTAACTCTGCCTTTCAAATAAATAAATAAATCTTAAAGTAAAAAGTCAGAGCAGCTGGGACTTGAACTGGCTCTCAGTTGGGTTACAGGCAGCACATGTGTGGCCTAACTGGTTGTTCCATATCCTCGGCCCCTACTAATTGTTTTTACTAATTCACATTGACTTAACTCTTGATTAGCCTGAAGTTGTAAATTATTATTTGATAATGTATTATATTTACATTAAATTTGTAACTTCCCAGTTGATGAGTAGTGTTATAAACATAATCCTGTATGTGTATAAATGTAAATAAATAGAGTTATGAGACAGTATAATTATATTTCACTCCCATGTATACCATGTTTGTGATTGTACTTCTTTACCACCACTCACTTTTAAGTTACTGCTGGAAAGAAATTTTTTTAAATCCTGAAAATTGTATATAATATATTTAAAATATGTTTACCAAAACATACTTAAAATTTGTTTCTCTTAGGCCTATGGAATGTCTGCGCTACCTTTAAATCTGATAAAAGGTACTAGAAGTGCTGCTTATGAACGTTTAGAAAACACTGAAGACATTGAAGAAGTGGAGCAACACATTCAAACAATTAAATCAAAAGTGAGTTCATATTCTGTTATAATTGGGAACCACACAATTACTTTGTCTTTGAACTATTTTGTGATGTGACTTAGGGATTGGCAATCCCATAATTTTTTTTACTGTTTGAATTTTTATAACCTGTCCTTCAAGAACCATGTCCGTGCTTTTAAAAACTTGCTTTTTGTATAATTTCTATCAGTGTTCTAAAGTTATGCTTATGATCAAGACCTTGCTACTCAGGAATTGTAATACCACATATGACATATTTTAGTATATCCCTTATGTTCAGGTTAATGTACTAGTTGAATAAAGTAAACATTACATTTCATCACTTGCCAATTAAATGGATTTCTAAAAAGACAATAAAAGTTTTTCTTGTTTTATTACCTTCAAGATGATGAATTTCAATTCTGGCATTTGTTTCTGTGACCAGTGTTAATATAGTGGTTTAGTTAATTGGCAATACAGAGTGAATCGTTCCTTCAGTCCACTGAAGTGTTCACCAGATAGGTAGATAACATGGGTTTATTTTTTCCCTGCTATTTTTTTACACCCCTAAGAATATTCTTAGTGGACCCTTTTTTCTCAAATAGTGATCAGCAGTGAAACAAAGCTGCCTCATTGTTGGCATCCTTTTGATATTATAATGGAAGTTTTGAGAACAATTTTATGGTTAAAAGCTGCTGGATCCTTCTTGTACCACACATTTGAAATGTTATTGGCTGGATCTCTCTTCCAGAAGGGACTGTGCGTTTTGTTTCTCTGGTCTTCAGAAAGTTCTGTAAGTTCTGTTTTCTGGGATTCAGTAGGATAATACCCAAGATAGTTGACTTAATGTACCTGAGTTAAAGAAGTGAAGATATTTAAATACAGTCTAGTGTTTGTAAAATGGGATCTCTAGATGAGTAATGTTAGTATTTCCTGGGAATTTGGTAGAAATGCAAATTCTAAGTCCCTCTTAGGACCCACTAAGTTGCATTCTTTTGTGGGTAGGGCTTAGAAATCTGTTTAACATACTTTCCAGATAATTCTGAGGCATGATAAAGCTTGGAAATGTTGTGATAATATACAGAAAGGTTGATTCCAGGAGAGCATAGTGGTACAAGTATGTACAGATATGTAACTGTGAACATATATTTATGAAAAAATATTTGGTTATTATCTTATCTGTGATTTCAAATTGAGGCCTCTCTTGGATATACTGAAGAGAAAAAATTTGTGTATCAGTTTATAACCTATTTAAAACATCACTAGCAATCTTAAAGAAGTTATCTTATATAATATCTTTGCATAGTCATTTCAGAGACAGAGAGAGTGAGCTCACATTTACATATTTAGTCTCCATATGCCTACAATGGCTGAGGTCAGGTCCCAGACTGGAAGCTGGGAACATAAGCCATGTAGGTAGCAGGAGGTGAATTAGTTGAGCCATCACTGCCTTCTCCCAGGATCTTCATTAGCAGGAAATCAGAGCCAGGAGCCAGAGCCAGAGCCAGAGCCAGGAATCTAACGCAAGCACTCTGATGTGGGACATAAGCATCATAGCCACAAGGCTAAACACCTATTTCCTCTTTGTAGTAAAATGTAGTCCTGTTTACATGTTTTTCTTGTTCCATTAAAGCAAATTTACAGCTCATTTTTTTTTCATATATTTATCAATGGTCTTATTATTGTAGTTTATAATTGTACCCAGTTGAAGACACTTAGGGTGTAGGGAGTTCAACTGGGAATGTCTGTGCGATATCATGGAAAAGGTGTTGTTTATAGTTACAGGAAGCATCACATAAAAATAGATGGAAAGCTCCTGGCTCCTGGCTTCAGATCACCTCAGCTCAGGATTGTATCAGCTCAGGCCATTGCAGTCATTTGGGGAGTGAACCAATGGATGGAGACCTCTCTCTCTCTCTCTCTCTCTCTCTCTCTGTAACTCTGTCTTTCAAATAAATAAAGTAAGTCTTAAAATAAAATAAAAAATAGATGGAAATTACCTTTCAGATATTGATCAAAGAAAGCATGACTTAGTTCCAAATGCATTTGGAGAGCAAAGAAGTGGCAATTCTTAGCAGTTGCTAGAAAACCTGCTGCAAGCCACATATTCTTTTTTTTTAAAGATTTATTTATTTATTTGAGATATAGAGTTATAAACAGAGAGAGGGAGACACATAGACAGGTCTTCCATCTGCTAGTTCACTCCACAATGGCTGGAGCTTAGTTAATCCTGAGCCAGGAGCCAGCAGCTTGATTTGGGTCTCCCACATGGTTGCAGGGGCCCAAATGCCTAGGCCATCTTCCATTGCTTTCCCAGGTCATTAGCAGGAACCTGAATTTGAAGTGAAGCAGCCAGGACTCGAATTGGCACCCATATAGGATGCTGGCACTGCAGGCGGAGGCTTAATCTACCACACCACAGCACTGGCCCCAGCCACACAGTCTTGCATTGCATTACTCTGCTGGTGTGTGAATTAGGCTGAGAAGTATCAGTTTAGGTAACCCAGGTATTTGAACAAGGGAGAGAAGGGGCAGGGCCATGTAAATTAAAATAAGGACTAGGAGGAGGTTGGAGGGAAGAGAGAGTAACTAAACAGCATATGTAGTAGTTAAACAAATACCTTCTAATGGGGTTGTTTTCACAAGTAGTTCTCTCCACATTTGTGAATATTCGGAAAATATGTACCAGGAGAAGGGTTAGTATTAAATGTGCGTACATCTACATTGTGAGGGAGACCTTTGTTCAACTATACTTACTGTCATATAACTGTTGTCAGTGTTTTTCAGTTTATAAATTTTGCCTGGAGTGCCCAATCCTAAAAACATTTTGTTGCATGGTCACTAAATCTGGTGGGAACTTTAGTAATATTTTCATCATAAAAAACCTGAATTTTGTACCATCATCATTTGCAGAGTAAAGATGGTCGACCTTTGCCAGCAAGGGATAAGCGTGCTTTAAAACAATTTGAAGAAAGGTTGCGAACACTCAAGAAAAGAGAGAGGCACTTAGAATTCATTGAAAACAGCTGGTGGACGAAATTTTGCGGTGCTCTGCGTCCCCTGAAGGTAAATATGGTCTTCAAAATTATGCTGATCCTCTTCTCCCAAGTTTATGTAGCAACTCAAAAGGAGATTGCGTTCTCCTATTGTGGCATCACATCATAGTACTTAAGCATGGATTTTGGATTTTGTAATCTTGCTTTGAATCACAGTTCTCTTGTTTGGTCATTCAGGCAAGGTGCATAACCCTTCTGAGCTTCGTTTACTCATTTGTGATATAAGCATTATGGGGAAGTTACCTAGAACTGAAAAGCATAGATGTATAACAGCTGCTAGCATATTTTGCAAGTTTGTACTTTCCTATAAAGAAGAGACCTGTGACTCATATTAGCACTTGGGTACCTATCAGAGTAATAGAATTTGCCTCATTGTGGAATTATGCTTTGAAAGTATGCAAAAAGGCATTATTTGAGATGGGAAACCATTGTTTTCTTGTTTTGGAAATTGTTGTCTTCCAGCCTTGAATTCTTGAGACTGTAGTACCTAATCTCTTAACTATAGACTGAGCTAAGGCCGTTATAATATGACCCGGACTGAAAAGTAACTAAAACTGCTGGCCACAGACTTCCAAATATGCCCATTCTGTATTGGGGACATTTCAAAAAATACTGGCATTTTGTGTATAATAGTGTGCAAATTGCAATTCAGAAAGTGCAGTAAATAGATTTATTTGATGTTGTTAGGCAAGGTGAGGCTAGAAAGTAGATTCTGGCTAAATTGTAAAAGAACCATTTCAGAGAACGCCATCGAAGATGAGTCAGACAGGTTGAGTTTCTAGTATTTTGTCTGCTTTTTATTTTTGGAGAAGAAATACTCTAGATACTCACCCTAGAAGACTTCTCCTACAAAAGTGTTGTTTTCAAAATTATTCCATAATTAGTTTATCTTTGTAGGTGATCACTTTTTTTTACAATTAGGATAATTTCTTTAAAAAAAAAAAAAAGATTCATCCCAGCCTTTTTTTCCCATGGTGATTTGTCTTCCTAGCACCAAAAGTCTGATGAAACCTCCAACCCTTATTTTAATCCTAAATTGCATATAAATTCTTATAAATATTCATAACCTTTTTTCTAACATCAGCTGCCTTGTTTTAAACACACTGTCCCATTTCACTGAACATATGTTTAGAAGGATTTTAAAATCTATTAAGTATATAGATTAATTTTGCCAAATATAAATATGTACAACATCTAAACCATCCCCCAAAATGTACCTCGTGCTCACCTCTGCTCCCTCGAGCTCAGACCCCAGATAGTCATTGATGTCCTTTCTCTCATTAGAGTTGAACTTTACGTGTTCCAGAATTTCATGGACTCATAGAGAATACAGTTTTTTTCTGGCTTCTTTAGCACAGATACTGTTCCTGGGATTCATCCATACTGCTGCAGTAACTCCCCCCACTCCCCCACCCCCATTGTTGTGTTGCATTTTATTGCTGAGTGCTGTTATGATGTATGTCTGTACCACAATTTGCTTATGAACTCTCTTGTTAGTGGACATTTGGGTTTTTTCAGCTTAAATCTATGATGAGTAATTCTGATTTGAATGTTTTTGTAGAAATCTTCGTGTAGCTGTGTGTTTTCATTACTTTCTCCTGGGTAAATACTTAGGGGATAGAATTTCTAGGCCCAGTGTTTATTTGTTTAACTTAATAAGAAATTGTCAGTGTTGCCAAAATGGTTGTATCATTTTGTGCATTCACACAGCAATATGAGTTGTAGAATTGTTTCACATCCTTATCAGCTCTACCAAGTATTTTCTAAGTTATTTTAATGGCTGTGCAATGATTTTGGTTTACATTTCCCTAGTGACTAAGGATATTAGATGTCTTTTTGTGTTCTTACTGGCTATTTGTGTGTCTTCTGTAAAATATACATTTAAATCTTTCAACTGAACGGCGCCCTGGCTCACTAGGCTAATCCTCCGCCTGTGGCGCCAGCACCCTGGGCTCTAGTCCTGGTTGAGGCGCCGGTTCTATCGCGGTTGCTCCTCTTCCAGTCCAGCTCTCTGCTGTGGCCCGGGAATGCAGTGGAGGATGGCCCAAGTGCTTGGACCCTGCACCTGCATGGGAGACCAGGAGAAGTACCTGGCTCCTGGCTTCAGATCGGCTCAGCATGCTGGCCGTAGCAGCCATTTGGGGGGGTGAACCAACAGAAGGAAGACCTTTCTATCTGTCTCTTTCTCTCACTGTCTAACTCTGCCTGTCAAAAAAAAAAAAAAAATCTTTCAACCATCTTCTAAATATTTTTCTATTATTACTGAGTTTCAAGAAGTTTTACTTTATTAAAGACATGTACTATGAATATCGATTCCTAGTTTATGGCATATTTTATGTCTTTCATCACTGACATCCAAACAGATTTCTAAAAAATTTTATGAAATTCAACATATTTTTGTCTGCCTTGTACTTTTGTGTCCTTAGACATGTTTGTGTATCCTAAGACAACAAGCATTTTCTCTTACATTTTTCTGTAAATTTTGTGGTTTTAATTCTTATATTTATGTTTATGTTCCATTTTAAGTTAATTTTGTGGTGCTGTGTCTTAAAGGTTACAATTTGTTTATTTTCCATTTGTATGTCCAATTTTTCCAGCACCTTTTGTTGACAGGACTTTCTTTCTTGGTTGAATTTCCTTGGCAGCTTTGTTGAATTGATTGATTATATGTGTGTGTCTCTCTTCTGCTCCATTGATCTATATGTCCTCATGCTAATTCTTTATTATTAGAGCCGTCTAATAAGTCATGAAGTAGGGTACTGTATAGTCTTTAATCTGTTTTCCTTTTTCAAAATCATTTTGGCTATCCTAGATTCTTTGCATTTCTATATAAATGTTAGAATCAACTCATAATTTCACCAAATACCCACTGGGATGTCTTTGGGGATTACTTGAACTAATGGGTAAATTTTGGGAGACTTAACAATATTGAATTTTCTAATCTAGGAACATGAAATATTCTAATTTATTTATATCTAATTAAATTTCTGTCAACAGTATTTTATTTTGTTCATAATTACTTTTTTCCATAACTGAGATACAAAAATTGTTTGTTATTTGTCACTCCTGTGTTTGACTACATGTGTTCTAATTCAGAAATGGGAAACCACATGTTTGTTTACTATTTCTTAAATGCCAGCATCCAGGTTAGCCTAGTGGTGGAAGGTAGAGATTGGACCACTCACCCCCCTACACTGTTCACTTAATGCTGAAGTTGATTTAAGACCTTCGAGAAGTCAAATACAAAATTTCTTCACAGTTGCATTGTTTTCCAAATTCTGTGCTAGAGTTGCCATTTCCTCTGTACTATAATCCATATTTGTTTTATTACAAAATGTACTTGATTTAAATATTTACAAATATGAAAGTTCAAAGTTATTTTCTACATTTTTCCATAAGAGTAAAATATTTTTTCTAATGAAGATGTCAAGTTGATCTTGTGATTTCACATTGCTCTACTTCCTGTGGAACACGCAGCCCTTGTTTCAGAAGCACAGTGGTCCAGAGCATGACCTCTGCTATTACATACCTCCAGGTTTGAGTCCCTGCTCTGCTTCTCACAGCTTCCTAACGTCTTGTTACTTCAGCTTTCTGCACCTCAGCTTTCGGTTCCTTAAAATGGACTTATATACTCATCATATTTTTGTTATGAGAGCTAAATAAATAATGTGTATAGTACAATGTCTTTTATGTAAATAGCTGAAAAAATTGTAGCTGCTGTGTAAACACATCATTTTATATAGAGGATTTTTTCAACTTAAATGCTAAAATGGAACTTAAAGGAGATGAGTTTTGTTACTAAAGACCTTTATAAACACAAGCATCTAATTAGAATAAGTATGTGGTGCCTTAAAGTAGTTCATATATACTACGAAACACATTTCTAAGCATAATTTTGAGCTTGTATGACAATGGCCCCAGTTAACTTATAGATCTGTAGGCTTTAAATACTACTTGAAATTTTGATGTGTCTACCCTTATTGTATTTATGTAGAAAGTTATAAATTCATGTTTGTAATTATATCACATGTATTTTTTCAGAAATTTTCATTGTGGCTATATATGTGTGTGCATATATATATGTATATACTATAAAATTTACTCTTTTAACTATTTTAGGTGTACATTCAATTATTAAGTAAAGTCACAGTGTTATGTAACCATTATCACTGTCCTATCTTTTCTGTAATCCCCAACAGAAATACTGTACCTGTTAAATAAAAATTCCCCTTTCCCTGGAGACCTCTATTCTACTTTCTGTCTCCTGCCTATTCAGGGTATTTAGAACAAAGCACACAGGGAATGTAATAAGCACAAAATTATCTAACAGTAAGGCCTTATTGACTCTAAAAGTGTCAGTCATATCTATAGAATAATAGAACTAATACACCACTTAAAGAAAAAATTTTAATTTTCTTCACAAAGAAAGATCTAACTACATCCTGTTTAGAAGAGACACACTTAAAACAGTAATTTGAAAAGACTGAAAATAAAGAACTGTTTAAGGATGTACTAACCAAGTAGAAACAAATGAAAGTGGATAGTGATCCTGATAATAGAAAAAATAGAATTCAAACAAAAAAAATAACCAAAAACAAAAAAACAGAAAAAAAAACCTTTAAATGCACCAGAAAAAGAAGACACATTTTTAAAAAATTTTATTTTCCATGAGTGTTTAAATTTTTTTAAAATTTTATTTTATTTATTTTTTTTTTTTTGACAGGCAGAGTGGACAGTGAGAGAGAGAGAGACAGAGAGAAAGGTCTTCCTTTGCCGTTGGTTCACCCTCCAATGGCCGCCGCGGCCAGCGCGATGCGACCGGCGCACCGCGCTGATCCGATGGCAGGAGCCAGGAGCCAGGTGCTTTTCCTGGTCTCCCATGGGGTGCAGGGCCCAAGCACCTGGGCCATCCTCCACTGCACTCCCGGGCCACAGCAGAGGGCTGGCCTGGAAGAGGGGCAACCGGGACAGAATCCGGCGCCCCGACCGGGACTAGAACCCGGTGTGCCGGCGCCGCTAGGCGGAGGATTAGCCTAGTGAGCCGCGGCGCCGGCTTAAAATTTTATTTAAGATATACAAATCTCATGTATTTCATATATACAGTTTCAGGAACATAGTGATATTTTCCACCCTAACCTCCCACCCACCCATGTTCCCACCATTCTTCCTCCTCCTCCTCCTATTCCTACTCTTAATTTTTACAAAGATCTATTTTCAGTTTACTTTATAATCATATGATTAACTCTACACCAACTAAAGAGTTCAATAAATGGTATGAAGAAAAAAACACTGTTCCTGAACAGTTGAGACAAGGGCTATAAACAAACATCAAATCTCAAAATGTAAATTTTGTTCCTATACATTACCTTTTAGGTACTCTATTAGTTACTACAAATCAGGGAAAATATGGTATATGTCCTTTTGGGACTGGCATATTTCACTATAATGGATTCCAGTTGCATCCATTTTGTTGCAAAAACAGGATTTCCTTTTTTCTTTTTGTTTTTAAACTGCTGAATAGTATTCCATATTATATATATATGATATATATATATATATATATCATAGTTTCTTTATCCAGTTATCAGTTGATGGGCATCTGGGCTGATTCCATATCTTAGCTATTGTGAAGTGAGCTGCAATAAACATCTAGGTATCTCCATACTGTTTTCCACAGTGGATTTACCAGTTTACATTCGCACCAACAGTGGATTAGGATACCTTTTCCCCCCATTCTCATCAGCATTTACTGTTTGCTGATTTCTGTTTGAGAACCATCCTAGCTGGGGTGAGATGAAACTTCATTGTAGTTTTGATTTTAATTTCCATGATGGCTAGTGATTCTGAGCATTTTTTCATGTGTCTTTTGCCCATTTGAATTTCCTCTTTTGAAAAAAGTCTGTTCAAGTCCTTTGCCCATTTCTTAACTGGATTGTTTGTTTTCATATTGTTGAATTTCTTGAGCTCTTTATAGATTCTGGATATTAATCCTTTATCAGTTGCATAGTTTGAAAATGTTTCCCATTCTGTCAGTTGCCTCTTCACTTTTCTGAGGGTTTCTTTTGCAGTGTAGTAGCTTCTTAGCTTGATGTAGTCCCATTTGTCAATTTTGGCTTTGAGTGCCTGTGATTCTGGGGTCTTTTCCAAGAAATCTTTGCCTGTGCCAATGTCTTGCAGAGGTTCCCCAGTGTTCTGTAGCTATTTGATGGTTCTGGGTTATAGATTTAGGTCCCTGATCCATTTTGAGTGGATTTTTTTATAAGGCGTGAGGTGGTTTTTTTTTTTTTCCTATTTTTGCATGTGGAGATACAGTTTTCCCAGCACCATTTGCTGAAGAGACTATCCTTAATACAGGGATTGATTTTTGCTCCTCTGTCAGTGATAAGTTGGTTATGGATATGTGGATTGATTTCTGGAGTTTGTATTCTGTTCCATTATTCTACACATCTGTGGGGAGCAATCCGGACTGGACTAAGTTACTGAAATTAAGACTTATTCTATGCATCTGCTCTCCCACAACATGGCGTTGGGAGAGAAGTAAACAGCTTCCGCACAGCTGCCTCCAGTTCAACCAATTAACTGTAGGACTTGCTCCTGATTGGAGAGCAGCGTACTCGGCGTGTGGGCAGCCGAGTTGGGATTGGCGGAGGAGGACTATAAAGGAGGAGAGAGACGGCATGCACCAGGAACATCTATGGGGAACATCTAAAGGGAACCCGTGCAGCCCCCGAGAAAGCTGGCCGGCGGTGTGCCGCTCCCCTGCGGAAGTGGGGAATGTGGCCAGGGGGAACTGCCCTTCCACGGAGGTGGAAGGGATAGTAGCCAACCCGGGAAGAACCAGCAGCAAACCCGGGGAGGGCCGAGCAGACGAAAGAACAGCGCAGGACTCTGTGTCGTTCCTCCACGAAGAGGGGGAGCGACATAATGGTGCCGTGACTCGGATAGGAAACTTAGGAGGGAAGAAACGGGAAGAATTGGGAAAATATCGGAGAGAGAGACTAGCAAACAGCCTAGGGAAAAGCCGGACGAAAAAGGAGCCGGAAGAAGCTATTGAAAGCCTAGGCATAGACTCGGATACGGACTACGGGGGGAAGCTGGGAGGAATCTCTAAGGTCGAAAGCGAAAGTGAAAGCTAGAACAAACAGACTCGGACGCGGACTGTGGGGAGAGGCCAGGAGAAATGAGGGAGGAATATCGTTGGAGGAAAGCTTGGGGAAACATACCGGGTAGAGAAAAATGTTAGGGAAATTGAAGCCGCGGGGGGCAGGCCGAGGCGGAAACGGAAGCCACTTTGGGATTCTCAAGTTAGCCCGGGAATAGGGGGCGAAAAGTTGAAACCAGAAGCTGAAACGTGAGCCAGGTTGGGATCCGTCTGATTAGCCCGGGGAGCAAAGGACGGGAAGCCAAATCGTGGGGCGGAGACGTACGCTGGGTTGAATTCGCCAGGCTAGCCCGGGGAACTTAGATTGAATGCTAGTGGCGGACACGTGAGCTACGCTGTGTTACTCGCGGAAGCCGCCGCGTGCAGAGAAAGCACGGGGCGTGAGTAGATAGGGAACGGGGCTGGCGAGGCCGTGGTTCAGACGCGAAAGGGTTAAGCGTGGAGACCGCGGAGCGCGCGAAGCCGAGCCGCGCAAAGCCGGGAAGCTGCGCAGATGAGAGAGGCGCGCGGGCTGAAGCGGCGCAGAGCCGGGAACCCGCCGGCGGGGCGAGGTGCCGGAAAGCTGCGGGGATAAGAGAAACAGAAGTTTGGAAGTGGAGTGAGAGAAATGGGAATGCTGGAAGATAGAAGTAAAATGGGAGAAATAGGAATGCCCGGAGATAGAGAAATAGAGGAATAAAAAGGCCTCCCTACAACACTGCAATGTGAGAGCTTGGATTCGGTCTGCCTAATCAAGTGAGGTGATGAGCACCTGCGGGCAGCTAGCAGCTTATGCGCCGCAGGTCACCGAAGACAGGCACGAATTAACATCAGTAAGGCTTCCCCACAATACAACAATATTAAGCTTGGATTCGGTCTGCCTGATTTAAGGCGGTAAGCGCCAGCAAGCAGCTCGACCAGAGTATGAGCTGCAGGTCACCGAAGATAGGCACGAACCAACACTAATAAGTCTCCCCCACAATACGGCAATGAGAAGGCTTGGATTCGGTTTGCCTGATAGGTTTTGTAAACACCTGCAGGCAGTTCTAGCAGAGCAGAGCATGCGCTGCAGGGCACCGAACACAGGCATGCATCAGCGCCTAAAAACCTCCTCACAACATGGCGAAGAGAGGACCCGGATTCGGTTTGCCTGATAGGACTTGTAAGAGCCTGTGGCAACTCTAGCAAGTAGAGCAGAGTGTGTGCCGCGGGACACCGAAGACAGGCGCGTATCAACGCCAAAAATAAAAAGAAAGGGGGATCTGTGGGGAGCAATCCGGACTGGACTAAGTTACTGAAATTAAGACTTATTCTATGCATCTGCTCTCCCACAACATGGCGTTGGGAGAGAAGTAAACAGCTTCCGCACAGCTGCCTCCAGTTCAACCAATTAACTGTAGGACTTGCTCCTGATTGGAGAGCAGCGTACTCGGCGTGTGGGCAGCCGAGTTGGGATTGGCGGAGGAGGACTATAAAGGAGGAGAGAGACGGCATGCACCAGGAACATCTATGGGGAACATCTAAAGGGAACCCGTGCAGCCCCCGAGAAAGCTGGCCGGCGGTGTGCCGCTCCCCTGCGGAAGTGGGGAATGTGGCCAGGGGGAACTGCCCTTCCACGGAGGTGGAAGGGATAGTAGCCAACCCGGGAAGAACCAGCAGCAAACCCGGGGAGGGCCGAGCAGACGAAAGAACAGCGCAGGACTCTGTGTCGTTCCTCCACGAAGAGGGGGAGCGACACACATCTATTTTTTTTTTTTTTTTGCCAGTACCTGGCTGTTTTGATTATAACTGCCCTGTAGTATGTCTCTTTTTCTTTAACCTTTTTTTTAAGATTTATTTATTTATTTATTTGAAAAGAGCATCCTCTAGGTCTCCCAAGCAAGTACAGGGGCCCAAGTACGTGGGCCATCTTCCACTGCTTTTCCAGGCCACAGCAGAGAGCTGGATCAGAAGTGGAACAGCCAGCACTTGAACCAGTGCTGATATGGGATGCTGGCACCACAGGCAGCGGCCTTACCCGCTATGCCATATATGTTTTAATAGACAAACCACTAGCTAACTTCATCAAAAGGAATGTGAACTGCTTGGAGAAATTGTTGATTCTTGTTTATAGCCCTTGCCTATATTCCTGTTGAACTATATTTTTACTTTTGAACTGTTTGTTTATTGGAGCATTAAGCCTTTGACTGTAATGTAAATTTAAAATATGTTATCTTAAAAATTAAGAAGGAAGAAAGGAAAGAAAAAAGAAAGAGGGAAGGAGAAAGGTAGCTATCATTATATTAGAATTGAATCTATGAACTACATTGAATCTGTTCCCTTTGTATCAATATCACATCAATATGAGAGTTGATGAGAATTATGTTATAATAATTATCATGTATTTCCTGTGACTCTGAGAATCTGATGTATTGATAAATTCACTTAAACAAATAAAATAAAAGCTAAATGGGGAAAAAAATCTTGGCACAATTTATGTTTGGAGCCCAGTAATTCTTTGGCAAGGTGGCTGCTGTCCTATACCCTGTAGGATGATAATCAGCATCTCTTGTCTCTCTTCTCTTAGTGCCAGTAGAACTGTCCCCTTCTCCCAAAACCATGGTAAAATGCCTTCAGACATTCCTAAATATTGTCTGGTGGGTAAGTCATACCCCTGTTAAGAACCACCAGTTTAAGTGAAAACAATGCAGGGTTTCAAAATTATGTTAAAGGGAGAGGTAAGAGATTTTTGAAGAATAGTGTTCTCTTAGGTAGAGGTACTTCAGTATTTTGAATGCATTGCAGGAGAGACTTTTCTGGAGAGTTGCTTCTTCATTGGTTTATGTAACATCACATAAAGTTAGTAGCTAGTAGCACTAATAGTATTTTCACTTTGTCTTACTTAGTATTCTTCATAGAATATCACATGTCACATTTTATTATAGTTTAATAAAAGTTCCATAATTTATATTTGGTTAAATCATAGAAAAATTACTTTCTGTCGTACTTATTCATGTTTCTAAAACAGAACATTTAGTTCTTAAAATGTCAGTTCTTTCTAAATTGATCTGAAGATTCAACATAATTCCAGTTAAATCCTATCAAGTTATATTGTGGATATTGACAAGCTGATATAAAATTTCCATCGAAAGGGAAAATATATAATCTCATATATATTGAAGAAGAACAAAGATGACTAACACTATCTAATTTCAGGGTTTACTATGAAGTTACAGTAATCAAGATAGAATGGTATTAGTGGATCAATGGTCATATAAATCAAGGGAACTGAATACTGAGTCCAGATATAGAACCATACCAGTACAAACAGCTGGTTTTTGACATAGGATTTTAATAGATGGTGGCTAGAACAATTGTATATCTGTATAAAACAAAGTGAATCTAGACAGTACCTATTCCTTTTACAAAAATGAACTGTAAAAGCTAAAACTATAAAAACCCCAAAAGATTACATAGAAAACAGGTGACTTAAGTTTGGCATGGAGTTTGCAAATATAATGCCAAAAATACTATCAATGAAAAAAATAATAAATTGGACTTTATTAACAAATTCTGCTTTATCAAAGACATTGTTAAGATAATGTTAAGGGGGCCGGGGCTGTGGCATAGTGAGTAAAAGTCTGCTGTGCCGGCATCCCATATGGGGCTGGTTCGAATCTCGGCTGCTCCACTTCCAATCCAGCTCTCTGCTAATGGCCTGGGAAAGCAGTGGAAGATGGCCCAAGTGCTTGGGCTCTCGCACCCATGTGGGAGACTTGGAAGAAGCTCCTGGCTTTGGACTGGCCATCTCTGGCCATTGTGACCATTTGGGGAGTGAACCAGCAGATGGAAGATTAATGTCTCTCTCTGTCTCTGCATCTCTGTAACTTTGCCTTTCAAATAAATAAATAAATAAATCTTTCAAAACAGAGAGAGAGAGAATGATAAGACAAGCCACAAATTGGGAAAAAAATTATTCACAGAATACATATTTGGTAAGGATTTATATTCAAATTATATAAAGCATTCTTAAAACACATTAATAAGGAAACATTCAACATAACACATGCACATACCTTCTGAATAGATATCACACAGAAGAAGATACAGTTGACAAATAAGGAAATGAGAAGAAAGGCAACACTATATCATTAGATGATTACACATCCCAGCTTTGTGTCCAATTCCCGCTTCTTGGCTGGTGTGCATCCTGGGAGGCAGCAAGAGGATGGCTCAAGTGCTTGGGTTACTGTCATCCATGTGGGAATCCAAATTGAGTTCCCAGCTTCAACCTGAGGCAGTCCCAGCCGTTGCAGGCACCTGGGGAAGGACCAATGGAGGAAATATCCGTCCTCCTCTCTCTGCTTTTCAAATTTTAAAAAAATGAGATAACACTTTTCACCTATTGAACAGAAAATGCGATAATACCACATGCTAACAAGGTTGCTGAGCAGCAGAAGTCACTCCTTGTCCTTTAATATAAGTAAGTGGATAAACTGTGGCACATTCATGCAATGGAATATTATTCAATGATAAAGAGAAATGGAAGAATCTTAAATATATTACTAAGCAAAAAGTATCTGGTCTGAAAAGACTATATTCTTTGCGATTCTAACTTTATGACATTCTTGGAAAACTCAAAACTGTAGGGGAAATAAAAAGATCAATGGCTGTCTGGTGTTTAGAGTGAGATAGGGTTGGATGAATAGTTAAAACCCAAGGGATTTTAGGCCAGTGAAACTTGTGTACCTTGCCCTAATGGTGGATACGCATTATCATTTTTCAAAACCCATAGAACTGTAGCACACAAACAATGAACCTGAAACTGTAGACTTTAGTTAATAAGAATGCATAGGGCTCCCCGCCCTGTGCGGTGCACCAGCGACAGAACCCGCTCCCTCGGGCCCGGGCCGCCCTCGAGAGTGGGGCGTCACCATCGCCGCCGCCTGGGGAGCCCGTGAGCAGTCCGCGCAGCCCCGGCGCCATGGAAACTGAAGACTCGGGGTGCGGTGGGGGTGGGGGGGGAGCGGGCTGAGCTGGGGGCTGTGCCGTGTGCTCCAATAAAGTCTGCTTTGACGAAAAAAAAAAAAGAATGCATAAACATTGTTTCATCAGTTGGTACAAATGTACCACACTAATGCAGGATGTCAACAATAGAGGAAGTTATATAGCCATAAACCTAAAAATATTTTGAATAGCAAAGCATATTAAAGTTTTTCAAATAATTGTTTGTTATATCAATCATATGAATGCTTATAATAACCATATAGTGAAAACAGTCCCATCAATAGGAGACTAGCTGCTGATTTGTTATATCAATATTAGGAAGTAGTACACTATACAGCCATTAAAATGAATGCAAATTCTATTTATATAAAAGGAAACCCTATCTTGAGCAAGTGTTAAAATGTTATTCAGACTGTGTTGTATTTTAAGTGAAATTACTGTCCAGGTTACAGATGTTATATGTGGTAGAAATAGTACACCGTTTGTTGATATTTTGCATGTGAGCACATGTGCATACTCACTAGGATACGGCCTTACTGGAAAGATTCATAGGAAGCTATTAATGATAGTTACCACTGATGAATGAAAGTAGACACACAGGGGTGGAAGAGAGACTTATGCTTTAATTTTTTAGGTAAGCTTTTTTCTTAATTTTAAATGTGAGGTTTTTAAAGTGCTTCTACACCCATTTGATGATAGACCTTCTATCTCTCGAGGTCTATACTCCAATCTTTCATATTTCCTGTCTCCCCTTAATCTCCATTGTTTTATTCCTAGTAGCTTTATCATCCCATATATTTGGTTTTATCTACTTTCTTACTCAAAGTATTTTTAAAGATTTATTTATTTATTTGAAAGTCATAGTTACACAGAGAGAGAAGGAGAGGCAGAGAGAGAAGTCTTCCATCAGTTGGTTCACTCGCCAGTTGGCCGCAATGGCCGGAGCTGCGCAGATCCAAAGCCAGGAGCCAGGAGCCTCCTCCAGGTCTCCCATGAAGATGGAGGGGCCCAAGGACTTGGGTCATATTCTGCTGCTTTCCCAGGGCATACCAGAGAGCTGGATTGGAAGTGGAGCAGCCGGAACTCGAACCGGCACCTGTAAGGAATGCCAGCACTGCAGGTGGCGGTTTACCCACTAAGCCACAGCACCAGCCCCACTTATTCAAATTATTAAGAAGCAACCAAAATGGTTCCATTCTTCCTTGTTCTGTATCCACATGCATTTAAAGTGTGATCAACAGATTTGTCTTGGCTTATGCTGCTATTAAAAATAAAGATGAACTGAATGGCATTTTTAATATTTTCATTTAAGGTATACAAACTTCTTGCATTTATAAATTCAAATTCAGGAACATAGTTGTTCTTCCACCCTTCCCTTCCTTCCACCTGCAAACAGATATTTCTTGGGGCCAGTGTTGTGGTGCAGCAAGTTAAACTGCAGCATCTGACACTGCATCCCTCATCAGAGTGCCAGTTTGAGTCATGGCTGCTCCATTTCCAATTCAGCTTCCTGCTAATGTGCCTGGGAAGGCAGCAGAAAATGACCTAAGTACCTGGGGCCCTGCCATCCATGTGGGAGACCAGGATGGAGTTCCTGGCTCCTGGAGTGAACCAGCCATGGAAGATTGTTCTGTCTCTCTGTCTCTTCCTGTCTGTTCTTTCAAATAAATGAAATAATCTTTTTTATAAAACAGACATTCCTCTTAGTTCTGGAGGCTGGCAAGTTAGGAATCAAGTGCTGGCTGATTTGGTTCCTGCTGAGCTCTGTCTTCCTGATTTGCAGGTAGTTACTTTTTTGCTCTGTCCTAGCATAGTGAAGAGACAGGGCTATCTGATTACTTTTCTTCTAATAATACTAATTCCATCATGGGGATTGCATCGTTGTAACCTCATATAATCTAATTACTTCCCCAAAGCCCCACCTCCAAAGCCATAATATCGGGTGTTAGGCTTCAACATATGAATTTGCCAAGAATTCATTCAGTCCATAATAACATTATACATCCTAAAATATTTCACCAAGATCCTTAGGTCAATTCAGATTTTTTTTTTTTTTTGCCTTTTTAGAATAGCAGTGTACAGTACATATTAAATAAAACCCTAACAGGGTCCAGGGCAGCATCCCACTGATCTCCCTTCAAATTCATTACTAATTCTGCAATGAATATATGAATATTTACAATAAGTGAGTTAAATACTTTGTACGTCCCATGTTAATTTAAACCAGATTTAATCAACAAATGAGTTAGAAACAAAGTTTTGATTTCTAAAACATTTTGGATTTCAGAATTGTGGTTTATTGTTGTGGACCTTCATAACTAGTTTTTCCATTTAAAAATAAGATTATTATCTATTTCTACATGATTTCATCTTGTACTTTATATATAGAAACTGCTAAGAACACTAGAATAAAGTAAATACATAAATTCAGCAAGTTTTCAGGATACAAGATCAATATACAAAGGCAGTGATATTCTATCTGCTAGCCATGAACAGTACGTAATGAAATTAAGGAGACAATTCCATTTAAAATACAATCAAAAATAGTAAAATACTTAGCAGTAAATTTAACCAAGGAAGTCTAAGACCTGTACACTGAAATCTATAAAGCATCACTGAAAAAAATAGCTTGAATAGATTAACACTTGTAGACTTAATTTCAAGGTGGCAATACTCCCTGCACTGATCTAAAGATCCAGTGAAATTTCTATCAACATCCCAGTTGGCCTCTTTGCAGAATTTGACAAGCTGATTCTAAATTTTCATGGTAATGTTGGGTGGGCACTTGGGTCAGCAGTTAAGATGCCTGTGTGCCATATCAGATACCTGGATTCAATACCCAGCTCTCGCTCCTGACTCTAGCATCCTATGTATGCATATCCTTGAAGGTGGTGATGATGACTCAACTGATTGGGTTCCTGCTGCTCATGGGGGAAACTTGGATTGAGTTCTTGACTCCCAACTTCAGCCTGTCCCCAGTCTTGGCTGTTGTGAGCATTTAGAGCATCTCAATTTCTATTCAACCTTGCTAACTTCTCTTTTCTGCCTATTAAGTTGTTGTTCAGTCCTTCCAATGAACTTTTAACTTCAGTTACTGTTTTTTTTTTTATCTCTAAAATTTTGAATTACTCTTTAATAACTTTTATCTATTGATATTCTGTGGTGAAATCATTCTAAGACATGACTTGTTAAGTTATTTGAATGTACTTAAAACAACAGATTTAAAGTGTTGTCTAATAAGTCTGTTTGTTGATTTTTTTTTCTCCCTGCATATTAGTCATACTTTCTTGTTTTCCTACATACATCATATTTTGTTGTTAATACCTGGACAATTTTAAATAATATAATGTGTTATCTCTGGAAATCAAATTCTCTTCTATCCTCAGAGTTTTCTGCCCCCCCCCCTTTTTTTTTAGGATTTATTTATTTATTTATTTGAAAGGCAGAGTTAACAGAGAGAAAGAGGGAGTTAGAGAGAGATCTTCCATATGCTGGTTCACTCCAACAGCCAGTTCTGAATTATCTAAAGCCAGGAACCAGGAGGCTCTTCCGTGTTTCCCACATGGACCGGGGCCCAAGCACTGGGTGATCCTCCACTGCTTTCCCAGGCACACCAGCAGGGAGCTGGATCTGAAGTGGAGCACCCAGAACTCAAGCCAGCACCCACACAGGATAGTGGTGCTGTAAGTAGCAGCTTAACCCTCTACACCACAACACCAGCCCCCAGTTTTCTGCTATTAATCTTTGTTATTTTTCATGTTGTGTTTGTGAACTACCTCTATAAAGTCCATATTCTTCGTAGTATATACTCATTGTTGTCTCTACTCAGTTGGTTTGTTAATGATTGGATACACATTAAAAAAAAAATCTGCAACCAATGAGTCTCCTAGTTTTTGCCTAGGAATCTGTGTGTCTATGTATAATTCATCAATACTGAGGCAGGCATTCTACAAATCGGCCTTAGTCTTCACTTGCTTCTCTGTAGAGTCTCAGTATCAACCAGATCTTTCCTGATCATAGACACAGCCCTCTGCATGCACAGCACCTTCCAGATGCCCACAAACGTGTCAGTGCTTTTCAGTGCCCTATTGATACCTCCTTTCCTCATTTTAAAAATTTTATCTTAAGCTTTTTGGTTAGTTTAATTTTAACTGTTGTCCACTGATGCTGTGGTCATGAAGTTCATAGACTGCTTGTGATTTTTTTTTTAATACTTTTAGAGAAAGGCTTTTTGTACTCTTTAAGTTTGAATTCAGTCAGATAGAGCTTGGGATCTCCAATTAAGGAAGCTTTATACCAAGAAATAAGGAATACAGACATGAAATACAAAAATAGAGTACAAAATAGGATATCAAATCTTAAAGATGCAAGAAATCCAGATTTAAGGAAAAATGTATTGTGTGGGAATATCCCTCCTGATTTATTTCCTAGATTGATGGCAGAGGAGATGGCTAGAGACAAGCTCAAGGAGATGTGGAAAAATTTGACGAAAAAAGCCATTGGAGAACCAAAGAATTGCTCCTACACTCAGGTGCAAACCCATAGTGCTGATGAACCAATGACCACATTTGTTTGCAATGAATGTGGAAACTGATGGAAGTTCTATTGAGGTGGAAGAATTGGCTAAATACCTGGACCATTAAAAAAAGCGAATTTTGTAATAGCTTTTAAACTAGGCCAAGCAACTGGTTTTCCTGCAAAACAAATGTTTAAAGCAACATACATCTTTTGGGTTAATCTGTTTTCATCTGAACATCCCTTCCTTAAATGCCTTTTGTAGTCAGATCAGTAGGTCCACCATATAATAATTGTATGGCATCTGTTTTCTAAGTAAATTGATGTTAAACTTTCAGTAATTTAAGTTTTTTTCTCCTTAAGAAAAGTTCTTGAACTTTTACATTCTGAAACCTATACAGTGGACATTTTCTGTCACTCTATTAACCCATAAATGAAAATTACATTGTTTCCTATATTGGCATGTACTTAGACAAGATGTTACAGGAATATAAAAGGTAATATAATTTTAAAATATGGTGTGTATTCAAATGATACTTGACCAGCTTATCTAATTGTGTATAATATTTGAACTAGCATATGAATTTGATTTTAATTATTCACAAGTCTGGGATAATTAGATATTATTTTGCATCTGTAACTAACCATGATCATTATTTCTTGTAATTTCTTGTACATGTATATTACTTGTTCTTTTTTTTTCTTTTGTTTTTATCATTTTAAAAACAAAACAAGTTTTTGACAGAGTGAATTTAAGAATAATAAAATAAAAATAGTACCACTTTTAAATTAAGTGATCCATTTTAAAATTTGTAATTCAATAAAGATTTTTGTTATTGAAAAATAAATAAATACAAAATAAAAGAGGTTCTTCCTCTTTCTGCTTCCTTAGGTGTCTCCAAGGCTCTGGGCTTTTTATATCTATTTTTCAAGGCTACAAAGCACTAGAGAGGTAGCATCAGGACTAGAGCAAATCAAATGTTACAGTGTGCTTTGTTCTTACTGGGATTTAATCATCTTCCTTAAATAAATGCTTCTCGATTACTGCATATCTTTGATTAATTCCCAGAGTGTTGAATGAGTTGATTCAGACAACTTATACCAGTTTTCTTACAACTTTTTTGAAGGATAATATTTTCAGAGGTTTTTACACTACTTTGTTACTGGTGTCATTTCCATAACTTAACTTTTGTTTTAAAATTGACATCATAACTTGAATAGAATATGTGATATTTTTGGCAGCCCAACATGATCATCACTAAAATGACCATATCAATATTGGTTTAAATCCTCATATTTTATTTTATTTTTTAATTTTTATTTATTTATTTATTTATTTTATTTTTTGACAGGCAGAGTGGACAGTGAGAGAGAGACAGAGAGAAAGGTCTTCGTTTGCCATTGGTTCACCCTCCAATGGCTGCCGCGACCAGCGCGCTGCGGCCAGCGCACCACACTGATCCGATGGCAGGAGTCAGGTGCTTCTCCTGGTCTCCCATGGGGTGCAGGGCCCAAGCACTTGGGCCATCCTCCACTGCACTCCCTGGCCACGGCAGAGAGCTGGCCTGGAAGAGGGGCAACCGGGACAGAATCCGGCGCCCCGACCGGGACTAGAACCCAGTGTGCTGGCGCCGCAAGGCGGAGGATTAGCCTAGTGAGCCGCAGTGCCGGTTATGTTTTTATTTTTTAACTTTTATTTAGTAGATGTAAATTTCTGAAGTACAGCTTGTGGATTACAATGGCTTTTCCCCCCCATAACTTCCCTCCCACCTGCAACCCTCCCATCTCCCGCTCCCTCTCCCATCCAATTCACATCAAGATTCATTTTCTTTTTCCTTTTTTTTTTTTTTTTTGACAGGCAGAGTGGACAGTGAGAGAGAGAGACAGAGGGAAAGGTCTTCCTTTGCCGTTGGTTCACCCTCCAATGGCCACCACAGCCTGCGTGCTGCGGCCAGCACACCGTGCTGATCCGATGGCAGGAGCCAGGTGCTTATCCTGGTCTCCCATGTGGGTGCAGGGCCCAAGGACTTGGGCCATCCTCCACTGCACTCCCTGGCCACAGCAGAGAGCTGGCCTGGAAGAGGGGCAACCGGGACAGAATCCGGCACTCCGACCGGGACTAGAACCCCAGTGTGCCAGTGCCGCAAGGCGGAGGATTATCCTAGTGAGCCCCGGCGCCAGCCCAAGATTCATTTTCAATTATCTTTATATACAGAAGATTAATTTAGTATATATTAAGTTAAGATTTCATCAGTTTGCCCCCACACAGAACACAAAGTGCCAAATACTCTTTGAGCACTAGTCATATCATTAATTCACATTGAACTACACATTAAGGACAGAGATCCTGCATGGGGAGGAAGTGCACAGTGACTCCTATTGACTAGTGATCAATTTCAGGTCACAATAGACCATAATGATAGGTCTAAGAGTCAAAGGGATCAAATAAACAAGACTAGTGTCTGCTAATACTAACTGATAGAATAAAAAAGGGAGAGAACGATCCAACATGAGAAGTGGGATACACAGCAGACTCATAGAATGGCAGATGTCCTAAACAGCACTCTGGCCTCAGAATCAGCCCTTAAGGCATTCAGATCTGGCTGAAGAGCCCATGAGAGTATTTTAGGCATGGAAAGCCAAGACACTCTTGGGGGGGAAAAAAAAAGAAAAAAAGCCCTAAATGAAAGATCTCTGCAAGTGAGATCCCAGTGGAAAGAGCGGGCCATCAGATAAGGAGGTACCTTTCTCTGAGGGGAGGAGAGAACTTCCACTTTGACTATTGCCTTGTCGAAATAAGATCAAAGACGATGAGCTCAGGGGGCTTCCATAGCCTTGGCAGCTCATGACTAGAGCCTGGGAAGATTGCTAATGCCTTAAATCCTCATATTTTAAAATATGTATAGTTTTTCTCTTGTCTTTATGAAGCATTTATGTTTTTTTACACTTATCCTGTATTCTGTAAGTAACTTATTCAAAAGTCCAACTCTGGGTCATTCATCCCATCAGACTGGGAAGATAGTTAAGCATTTTAAAAAATTATTTTTATAATTTTTTCTGCAAAATGGACACCAAGGGACTGGAATCTTCAAGTGTTATTTCTATGTCATGTTTCTCTACTGTTAATTGGCATCCGACAGTAATACTGCCTCACGCTATGAAGTATTTCATGTTAACAGGCTATTGAGAAGTTATGTTTCACTTGTGGATCCTCAGCATAAAGCTGTTGCCTTCCAGCTCACCGAGGCATCAGATACAGAAAAAGAATGTTTAACTCCTTTGTACCCTCTACAAATGAACATTTATAATTATAAAAGAGTCACTGCAAGGTTCTGTAGTAGTGAAACTCTTCGTGAATAATTAATTATCATGTGGAATTCTAATATGTAAGAGATTTATATGGAATTACTCCATTTTAAGAGATGACCATAGTGTTCTTTGTCCTCTCTTATTCCCAATGGTTTCCTTTCCTACAACCCCCAAAAGGGCTATAATAGAATTGAAGAATTCTTAGAACAAAGGCCTAAAATTGCTTTTAAAAATCAGCTTTACATGGTGGGTAGGTCAGTATGTTGTTACTTTACTTCTTTTATCCCTTCTGCATTCTAACATATAACTCAGCAATCATGTAAAATGAGAGGGCAAAATCTCCTTGACATTCATGATTTTATTCACCTAACTCTATGAATCCCAGTCAAAGGAGAAGCCAGAAACACTTAACTATGGTTGGGTGAACTCTCACTTTTTGCTGTTACTTTTGCAACGCTAGCCCAGTTGTCCCTGGATCTCGTGGAAGATAATGGTTGGGTGGTGGTGGAGGAAGTGTGTGTTATTGCTAACATAGATTTCACCTCTTTTTTTTTTTTTTTTAATCCTGAAACTATTCCTTAGAGATTCTGTTTCAATATTTTTTCCTTTTTTTTCTACCATCCCTAATAAGAAGTTCATACAGTAGAAAGAATTGTGGGGTTTTTTGTTTGTTTGTTTGGTTGGTTGGTTTTTTTTGACAGGCAGAGTTAGACAGTGAGAGAGAGAGAGACAGAAAGAAAGGTCTTCCTTCCGTTGGTTCACCCTCCAATGGCCACTACAGCCGACACACTGCGTCGATCTGAAGCCAGGAGTCAGGTGCTTTTCCTGGTCTCCCATGCGGGTGCAGGAACCCAAGCACTTGGGCCATCCTCCACTGCCTTCCTGGGCCACAGCAGAGAGCTGAACTGGAAGAGGAGCAACTAGGACAGAATCTGGCGCCCCAACTGGGACTAGAACCCAGGTTGCCGGTGCTGCAGGCGGAGGATTAGCCTAGTGAGCTGCCTCGCCGGCCAGAATTGTGTTTTACCAGTTACAATGCTTATCACATTTCCCCCATAGAAACATGTTTGATATGACAGTGTCTTCAGTGCTCTTGGTATTCTATTTCAGGAATAGTTTCACTTATACTCAGACTTTTCTGGTTGTGATATAATTTAAGTACTATATATTATTACTTCTATGGGAAAATGTTTCAAATTCCATATTTTAATAAACAGGGGAATATAACTTGATGAGTTTCCTGGTTTTGTGTGTGTGTATCCTAATGTTTTTTCAGTTGTTGAATATATATTTGAGAATAATAGAATAAAATGTTTATATTTGATCTAACAAAGTTTAATTTGTTTACTTATTAGTGAGGATTTTTCATTTTAACATTTCTGTGTCCGTGTTCTCAACTAAATAGTCTCATAGTGGAAATTTGGGTTACAAATGCCTGGAATTATACACTAAGTTAAAATGTATCTTTGTTTTAGATTGTTGTCATATGTTAGCAACTGAGCTTAAGCATAATGGTTTTTGAACTTTGAGTATCAATGTCTAGAACTACATTCTAATGAATCTCTTTTTACTTTTAGATCATTTGGGGAATATTTTTCATCTTAGTTGCATTGCTGTTCGTAATTTCTCTCTTCCTGTCCAAGTAAGTACAGTAGAGACATTTTCTAAAGCACTTAAACAAATCCATTGATATTACACATTTTTGGTGCTGAATTCTATTAGTGTAGCCTGTTCATCTTAAATACTATTTTACTAGATGTGTTCTTTACAACATTAACTCAATGAATTATCCAGTCATTAACAGTATTTATTTATATCAATTGAACAATATCCATAAGACATTTAAGATATTTAACATTTGTTATCCATGGGTTTTTTTGACTCAGCTGAATTTGCATGCTTAGGATATGATGATATGCTTTCTAAATTTACTGAAAATGTGAAAGTATAACATAAATTCATTCTTTATAATTCTTTTTTGTTTTAGTTTAGATAAAGCTCTTCATTCAGCTGGAATAGATTCTGGTTTTATAATTTTTGGAACTAATCTGAGTAATCCACTGAATATGCTTTTGCCTTTACTACAAACAGTAAGTAAAATATTAGTCATTTTATATTCCAGCAAATATTCTCACATACTTTTGTATAAAATTATCATGCTGTAAACATGTTAGTACTTTGACATATACTGTACCCTTTACTCATTTGATTTTTATCTTCATATAATTTCTACATTGATATGTTGCTTTAGACATTACAGAGACATATTGTTGAACTTTATACCTAAGTTGATTTGGAAAATGTAACTTAAAGTGAACGTTTCCACTCAATTTTTTGTTTATAATTTTTCATGAATTATTACTGTTAATATATAAATATGAATTTTAGTTTTAGGATTTGTCTTAGAACAGTGATATTAATTTGGTAGTAGTTTGATACTAGTTTTTTTTTTCTTTTGGAAGATGTCCTTTTGTTGATATTTTTTAAAACCTAAATCAAGTTGTTATTTTAAACATATGCAGGGCCAGCGCTGTGATGTTGCAGGTAAAACCACCACCTGCAGTGCCAGTATCCCATATGGTCACTGGTTTGAGTCTTGGCTGCTCCACTTCCAATCTAGTTCTGTGCTATGACTTGGGAAAGCAGTAGAAGATAGCTCAAGTCCTTCCATGGGCCCCTGCACCCGAGTGCGAAACCTGAAAGAAGCTCCTGGCTCCTAGATTCAGATCAGCCCGGTTCTAGTTGTTATGTTCATTTGGAGAGTGAACCAGCACATGGAAGACTTCTCTCTTTCTCTCTGCCTCTGCTTCTCTGTAATTCTTCTTGTCAAATAAATAAATAAGCTTTAAAAAATAATTTACAACTATAACTAATGAAGTTTTCAGATAATTTTATATGAATTCCCTTATGGTTTGTTATTAAATTAATTTTTTTCTTTTTTCAGGTTTTTCCTCTTGACTATATTCTTATAACAATTATTATTATGTACTTTATTTTTACTTCAATGGCAGGAATTCGAAATATTGGCATATGGTTCTTTTGGATTAGGGTAAGTATATTTACATTATTATTTTGATTTTTTCTTATCATTTGTGTATAACCTATATTATTCCAAAGTTTCTTGGATTTAGAATATAGAAATTATGATTATCTTGAAATTAAACCTGTTGAAGTGGCTTCTTCACTTCATGTTGACATAAAATTACTTGTTATCCAAGAGCAGTGATTTGGTTGTATAAGGGGGTGCTTAGTCCCATCGCTAATCTTTGGTGGCCTAAGCTGGAAGCAATAGTCACAGGCATGTTCTGGTAGTGTTTTTTTCTGTGAGATAAACAATGCCCATGAGGAAAGCTATGGTCTTTAACATCAAACATGATGACCACCTTATCTATAAAATTTGAAGTCATTAGTAAAACTTTCTGTCCCTTCATTTGGTCTGAAAAGGAGGTTTTTCCTGTTTACTGTGCCCATGGCAAAGTAAATCTAGCTGTGAAATCATAATTTAAGCTTTCATTTTGGCTATGTTATAATTACAGAAAAATTGTTAGTCAGCCCTTTTATAAGGTCTAAAGATCAAACTGTAGATCATGGGGAGTCCTTCGGTATAGAGTCAGTTTCCCATCCTGAAGAGAACAGAGAAATGAAGAAACAAGTCAGCCTTCCCAGATTGCTTGCTGTCAGTAACTTATATCAAATGAAAACTTAGCACACAATTTTAACTTAAATAACAACTTAGGAAAATATTTACCAGAAGGTCCAATGCCTTCTATAAATTTCAAGACAAAAGTACCTGTGTTGGGAAACATCACTTAAATATCTAACACAAATATAAGTTGTTGGACCAGCAAACCCAAGCACAAACATGTCAATGATTTAAACATTTTTAATTTCTTTCTACCAACACATTTAAAACATCTGATACAGAGATTTATTTAGGGCATGTGAAACCAACAAAAAAAGGGTACCTTTGATTAATTCAGCAGTTTATTTATGAGCAATCTTTTATCTATAAGCCAATTAACACAGAGCTCTTAATAAATTTTCCCATGTAGTCATACAACATATATACACATATAACATAACATACAAGGTAGAACAATAAAGCAGTTTCAGTAATAGCTTCTTAAAATCTTTAGCTGTTTTTTCTTAAAAAATAGACAAGTTTAAAATTATAAACTCTTTAATCAACAAGAAGTAGCACTTGCTTACTCCACACAGTATTTTGAAAGCACTTGGGCTGGCACTGTGCACAACAGGTTTAAGGCCGCAGCCTGCAGTGCCGGCCTCCCATATGGGCACTGGTTCCAGTCCTGGCTGCTCCTCTTTCAATCCCGCTCTCTGCTATGGCCTGGGAAAGCAGTAGAAAATGGCCCAAGTGCTTGGGCCCCTGCACCCACATGGGAGACCTGGAGTAGGCTCCTGGCTCCTGGCTTTGGATCAGCTCAGCTCTGGCCATTGTGGTCATTTGGGGAGTAAACCAGCAGAATGGAAGACCTCTCTCTCTGCCTCTCCTTCTCTCTGTATAACTCTGACTTTCAAATAAATAAAGTAATTATTTTTGAAAAAAGAAAGCATTTGTAAGATTTTATAAAAACATTTATCTCTTTTAGGCCACTGGGCCTTTCTCATTAAGGTAACCATCATGTCTGTTAACAACACAACAAAATCATTAGATTTTTGAAACTTTTGGATATTTGTATCAGTGGCATTTTACATTATTATAACTTAAAATTTAACACAACTTCACATCTTGACAGTATCTTTAATGTAATCCAAATAGTCTTATTAATTTGGTATCGCTGCAAGATGAAAGATAGATTCTTTGATATTTCCAGGGACCCAACTGGAAATATCAAAGTCCAAAGAATTTAGAATTTTGATTTTTTAAATGCTTGTCAAAGTTGCCAAGAATACTTAAAATATTTGTTAGAAACAGGATCCCTTAACATTAGGACATAATACAGACCAGATTTGATCATTGTTGCAGAGTTATTACTCAGATGCTTTAGAATGGGTATATATTTAAACAAACTATAACTCTCTTAATTAAAAAAAAACTTTTCAGCTGTTTTTAAACAATCAGAACTTAATGGAGACATTAAGAACAAAATAGGTCACTTCAACAGAAAACAAAATCTCTGTCTCTTTGGTCATCCCTAAATTCGTAAATAAAACCTTAAATGTATGAGTGCATGGAATTGTCTCGTAGCTTGGCACAATTTTAACAGAGTCAGAACTAGGGAAGAGAAATAGCTTACCTGAGCTGCCTGGAAAACTGACAGAAGGTCACCAATTAAACAAAAAGTATTAAAAGGAGATGCTGTAGTCTTTAAACAGATTTTTAAGGCTATTTCAAAATATTTATTAATGTATAAACATTGCACAAACCTCATTGCTTTAATCAGATCCTATTTCAAAGAAAAATAGATTAATTGCTTTTTTATCCAAAAATTTCTTTCATAACTTTCTGTGACATCCTAATACCTTCTGCAACTTACTTAAGCCTTTCCATCTTTTCCATTCCAGTCCAGAGTAAAATAGCCATTAGGATAAATTCTTTATTTTTTTAGGATAAATTCTTACAAACCATGTCCTTTCTTTATTCAAAAAAGTATCTTTCCTTCTTAATCTTCCTTACCAAGAACACATTTTACTTGTGACCTTTTTCTATGTGCTGATTTCCTTGATTTACATTTTGAAATAACCCCTTAGAAATCTCCAAATTAAGACAACATTTTCTAAATAAGATAACACATCAAATTTCAACCTTTGTTACTTTCAAGCGGTGTTAAACTATTTTCTTATGGATAATTTATGAAAACAGATGTTAGCAAACCCAAATAGTTTTTCCATAGACTATAAGGTGCTAAGAGTACCAAAGTTTACATTTAGATACATTGATCTTATTTGCATTTACCCAGTTTATATTTATCAATTACAAAGACATCTTTAGGTTCTAATTGAATTTGATTCTAGTTTTCCTTTGACACTCCCGCCCCCCCAAAACAAAACAAAACAAAAACTTGGGCTAGTGATGCCTAGTCAGCAGTCAGCTACTTGGGACTGTCTCTGAAACAGAAGGTTCAGCAGCTGCCAGATGGGTCCCAAGGATGACTGTGGGCCTGGGGCTGATGTGCCAGGGACAAGATGAGCACTGGAGATTGTTCACCATTATGTTAGGTTTAGTGGGAGAGGGAAACCATCAGAGCAGATGGGCACCCCTCTGGAGATTCCTAAGGAGACTTCATGGGAAGGCCCAGACAGAACTGAGCCAAAAGAGGGAACTGAGGAGGTAGACAGGGGATACCAGAAACACGCTGAGACTTGTCTATACAAGTTCAGGCCACATGGGGACTGCATCTAATGGGAGTCTAGATCGAAAAGCTACCTGTCTACAAATGTAATAATTAAATTTAACCCAGAGCTAATGAATGAAATATCTAGGAAATACCCACTAGTGGGACTAGGAAATTGAGTTTGTATGAGTTGAGAAGACCTGGCGAGGTATGAAAATCATTTAGAGGGACCAGCGCCACGGCTCACTAGGCCAATCTTCCGCCTGCAGTGCTGGCATCCTAGGTTCTAGTCCCGGTTAGGGCGCCAGTTCTGTCCCGGTTGCTCCTCTTCCAGTCCAGCTCCCTGCTGTGGCCTGGGAAGGCAGTGGAGGATGGCCCAAGTGCTTGGGCCCTGCACCCACATGGGAGACCAAGAGGAAGCTCCTGGCTTCAGATTGGCACAGCGCGCCGGCTGTAGCGGCCATTTATGGGGCAAACCAACAGAAGGAAGACCTTTCTCTCTGTCTCTCTCACTGTCTAACTCTGAAAGAAAGAAAGAAAGAAAGAAAGAAAGAAAGAAAGAAAGGAAGGAAGGAAGGAAGGAAGGAAGGAAGGAAGGAAGGAAGGAAGGAAGGAAGGAAGGAAGGAAGAGAAAGAAAGAAAGAAAGAGGAGAGGAGGGGAGGGGAGGGGAGGGGAGAGGAGAGGAGAGGAGAGGAGAGGAGAGGAGAGGAGAGGAGAGGAGAGGAGAGGAGGCAAAGCATTTAGAGGAGCAGAGACAGCGATCTTGTTAGGATTTGGGGTAAAAGAAAAATTCATTGAGGAATGGAGCCTGGAGCCCATAGCCTTGCTCTAAGCTGTGCCCAGTCTTGCTGACAAATTAATCTCTAAGGAAGGAAGAACAAAAATCAGTTTTCAGCCAATACCCTAATGGGCTGTCAGAGTCTGGTGTCTGGTCAGGAAGTCCTTGAAAAATGCCAGAGTCGCCCTGGCCTGAATTTCAAGAGTACTCCAAGTCCTTCCCCGAGACCCGTGTGTCGGGCTGATCCCTGCGAAAGGAAGCTGAGTTGGACCAGGCCAACGTTCCGAGAGCAGAGACGAGAAGTGTGAAGTGCGGAGCTTCTTGCTTTACAGCTCCTGAGGATTCCAAAACAGCAGGGGACTTGCTCCCTGCAGGAAAGTGCCTTTCCTGGTCCAACATCATTTCTGCTGTTGGGAGTCTGGTGCGCGGCCATGAGACACGGAAGCACTGGAGTGTTGCCCCAGCCAGGATCCGTCAATTGTCTCAAGGCTTTCTCCCAGTCTCCCACAAAGGGCCGATCCATGCACGAGGGAGGGAAAGTGGTTCACAGCCCAACACCATTTCAGCTGTCGGCTTCTGGTGCCAGGCCAAGAGACCTTCTGGAAGCACTGGAGTGTAGCACCAGCCAGAACCCGTCAGTTGTCTCGAGGCCTTCTCCCAGTCCCATGCAAAGGGATGAACCACACCAGGGAAGAGAGGGGTTAGAAGAGTCTCGGCCCCAGGAGTTTGCTCTGGCCTCTGAATCTTAAGTCCAGCAGCTACACTAATAGCTTTTAACTGGCTGACAGGGACCCTTTTTTTTTTTTTTTTGAGAAAATGAGAATTGCTACGAACGAGAGTGAAATTCTCCTAAAAAAAGCAAGAGCCACCTGCATGCTCACCAGTCCGGTGGGATGATCCAATGCTGGCTGGAGTCAAACTCAAGTAGGATCCGTGTCACATTGGAGTTGCTGTCCAAGTCACGGCACCAACATGTTATGGGTGAAATGGTGGCAGAGAAAATATTATTACCTCAATTCTTTGTCTCACATGGAAGAATTTCCAAGCAGACAAACAGAGATTTGAAAGTAAAATTTATTAGAGTCAAAGACCTCCAGCCAGAGTGGCATGGAGGGGGGCTGGAAAAGAAGCAAAAACCCTGTATTATGTATTTAAAAGTTTTATTTTGGGGGCCTGCATTGTAGTGTAGTGAGTTAGGCCACCACCTGTTCTACCAGCATCCCATATGAGCACTAATGCCAGTCCTGCCTCCTCCACTTCCAATCCAGCTCCTGTTAATGCACCTGGGAAAGCAGCAGAAGATAGCCCAAGTGCTTGGACCCCTGCATCCATGTGGGAGACCTAGAAGAAGCTCCTGGTTTCCAATGTAGCTTGGCCCAGCCCTGGCTGTTGTAGACATGTAGGGAGTGAACATCAGATAGAAGATTCTCTCTCTCTCTCTCTCTCTCTCTCTCTCTCTCTGTTTCTCTCCCCCCTCTCCCTCTTCTCCTCTCCCCTCTTCCCCCTCCCTCTTTCTCTCTGCAACTCTACCTTTGAAATAAATAAAATAAATCTTTGGGAGGGGAAATATTTTATTTATTTATTTAAAAGGCAGCAAAAAGAAGACAAAGATCTCCCCTCAATTAGTTCACTCCCCAAATGTCTACAATAGCCAAGAAAGCCAGCCTGAAGCAGGGAATTAGGAACTCAATCTAGGTCTCTGACATGGGTGGCAAAGACCCAAAAGTCTACATTAGAAATCAGAAGTGGAGCCCGGGACTTGAACCCCTAGGCACTATGATATGGAATATTGGCATCACAAATGGCATCCTGATCGCTACCACAAACACTCAACCCAGTTACTGTGTATTTTCATTCCCCTTTAGTATAGACATACATGAAAATATCTGTAGTCAGATTATTGTAAATTATCATAAACTAAATTTTATAACAAAATTTCTAAGACTGAAATATGAGAATGTCATGGGTATTTCATAGAATTGAGTGTTTATAATTGAGACTTCTGTTCTTATTTTGTAATATTAAATAAGTTGTGAATATATAAAATATATCACTAATAGTTCTAATTTAAACTCAGATATTTAATCTTCGGATAGAACTAGAGATATTTCAGAATTCTTTATAGCTCTATAATTTTCTAGCAGATGCTCTTACACAGTAATTTTAGGTTTGTCTGGAAGCAGACTATGTGAATACTAATATAGTCTCTATGTCCTGGGTTTTTCATGGAGCATTTATAGGATCCTTTTTATATAGATGCATTGCCATTATTTTAAAATAAACATAAAGCTAAATCTAAAAGCTTTTCAGAAAAGGAATTGTATTTTTCATTCTTTTAATTATTTGGAATAACTAAGAATACTTGGTATTTATTTTAGAAAAAAGATGGTTGAGCTGTGTAAATTATTCTTCATAACACAAGAGCAAGTAAAATACATTGCTAAGATTTTGTCCCTGTCTTTTCTTCCAGTTATATAAAATCAGAAGGGGTAGAACCAGGCCCCAAGCACTTTTATTTCTCTGCATGATACTTCTGCTTATTGTCCTTCACACCAGCTATATGATTTATAGTCTTGCTCCACAATATGTCATGTATGGAAGCCAAAATTACTTAATAGAGGTAAGTGCAATATTTATAACTCAATTATTTAGATAATATAAAGAGTATTGAAAATCAAATTTTAATTATGATACCTAGCCTACTAATTCACCAGATTAAATTTAATTTGCTGTGTTTTTCATTCCACTTTTGAGAATATTTATATTTGTTTTATACTGTTGTTTTTAAAAATAACCCAGAGATTTTCATTATAATCAGTCCTTACATGGATCCATTGGTGCTAAACCACTGAGATTTATGTCAGTACTTTATTAAAACTCATAATATTTCTTTTGAAATAATGTTTGAAGTAATTTTAATAATATGACAACCAATAACATTTTTGGTGAATACCATGTGTCTGTTCATTGCTACTATGAGTCCTATAGGAGAAGCTTTGTAAGTGTTTTATCTGCAGATAACTGAGCTTTCTTTCAGCATGATGCATATCCTCATATCTGTTCCAGTGATTTCCTGATGATGTTGACCTCTTAGTCTTAATCAAACAGCAACTTTGGATTTTTCTGATAATTTAAAATATTTTAGCCAAAATAATTCAACCTGTATGTGTTTTTAAAAGGATTTATTTATTTGAAGGGCAAAGTGACAGAAACAGGGATATCTTCCATTTGTTAATTCTCTCCCCAAATGTCCACAACAACCCAGGCTGGGTCAAGTGGAAGGCAGGAGCCAGGTATTCCTTCCGGGTCTCTCATGTGGGAGGCAGCAAGTCACGTACTTTAGCCATCATCTACTGCCCACCAGGCACGTGAGCAGGAAGCTGATGTGGAGTAGCCAGGACTGGAACTGGCACTCTAATATGGGATGTGGGACTCCCAAGCTGTGGCTTAACTGGCTGTGCCACACCACCAACCCCTTCACTTTTGTTTCCCTTTCCTAAAATTCTTTCTGCTCTACTTCATAAAAATGTAAACCATATCTATACTTCAAGTTCTAGTTCAAGTATTACTTTTTTTTTTTTTTTTGACAGGCAGAGTGGACAGTGAGAGAGAGAGAGAGAGAGAAAGATCAAGTATTACTTTAATGAAGTATTAATCCAGTCCAAGATCACTCCTTTACTTCCCCCATTCCTTCTTTATTTGAACAATTAATCAGAAACAAGCAAAAAAAAAAAAAAAAAAAAAAAAAAACCACTAAACATTGAACTCCCAATCAATGTCTTCTATAATATTATTAAGTATTTAAGAGGCTAATTCATTGAGAAATATTTGGTAAAGTGTAGGTGGAACAGATAACACACAGGTCACGATGGAAGTCCATGTCTGACCTGAGTTTGGGAAATAACATACTAGATCACCTGCACAATATTTTTCATTTGTTTGACATTTCATTCTCTTCCTGCCTCATCCCTTGCACCTACTTCACTGGGTCATGCTTATTACATACTGAATAAATGAAAGAAGATTATGCCGTCTGCATAGACAAAAGACAGTCTGCTTGCTGCAGTTGGGATGCCATGGTTGGACTATAAATGGAACTATTTTATTCTGTGAAGAAGCCTTGTGGTTCAAGAGAGGACCTAAAGGATTGTTTCAAAAAGCCTAGTGTTAAATTTACACTTTTTCTTTTAATTGCAGTTTTGTTTAAAATTTACTCTTTAGAATATTAGATAATGTAGTTAATGGAAAATGGCTTAAAATTCACAATGTGATTACTTTTTCACTCCGGATATATTTATTATTGTAATATTTGTCTTCTAATTATATTTTATTCTTTCAGAGCAATATAACTTTTGATGACCATAAAGGTAACTCAACCCTCTCTGTGCCAAAGAGATGTGATGCAGATGCCCCTGAAGGTAAAGCAGTTGTTATCATTTGTCTTAGGTTCATAACTTTAAGAGCAGAATCATCCCTCATTTTGTTGTGTTACTCATTTGATGTATTTGACTATGTGGTAACAAAGGAGATTTTAGCAAATAGAAGTTGGTAAGTCTCTAAACAAAATTTATTGGTGATAGAATGACTTCCATTAGATAAATAACTACCACAAATTAGTTAAATAAGTCGTAATAACCAGTAGTTATTATCCATCATGTTTACTAGCATTAAAAAACACTGTGAAGTAATTTAAAAACTTCAAGAAGTTTTGATAGAATCTACAGTTCTTAGTCTGACACAACAAAATACTTGTGTCATAGAATAACTTTTAATGGGGCCGGCGCCGCGGCTCACTAGGCTAATCCTCTGCCTTGCGGCGCCGGCACACCGGGTTCTAGTCCCGATCGGGGCGCTGGATTCTGTCCCGGTTGCCCCTCTTCCAGGCCAGCTCTCTGCTGTGGCCAGGGAGTACAGTGGAGAATGGCCCAGTGCTTGGGCCCTGCACCTGCATGGGAGACCAGGATAAGTACCTGGCTCCTGCCATCTGATCAGTGCCGTGCACTGGCCGCAGCGTGCCAGCCACAGCGGCCATTGGAGGGTGAACCAACGGCAAAGGAAGACCTTTCTCTCTGTCTCTCTCACTGTCCACTCTGCCTGTAAAAAAAAAAAAAAAGAATAACTTTTAATCTAAGTCTGATCACATTAGTTGGTAATAATAATAATAGCATTAATAATAGAAGTTAACTTTTATGAACATACAGTTGGGCTTCAGGCATTGTGTGAAACATTTTATGTATACTGGCAAAATCCGATTCTATGTGTATTTTTAGGGAATCATTTTTTCTGTGACTTGTTAAATAATGTTTTTTCTTTGAATATTATAGTATTCAATTCTGTGTGTGTGTGTGTGTATGAACATCACAAGTAGGATTGGTAGTTGAAGTGCTTTGAGTTGTCATTTTTAGCTAGATGAAAATAGAATGAGAAGTTAATATTGAGTTACTTTAGAATTTTTTAAACTAAGACCTTGAAGATCTAAAACAGATTCTGATCCTCAAAATGCTATAGCACTACTGAGGCTTTAGTAGGAAAACAAATAAAAACAATTTGAGGTTTCAAAATTATGTTGTACTGGTAAAGGGGACTTTAAAATACCCCTGCATTGCTGGAGTGAGTGAATTTGTGTCTTGGAGATCAATAAACTTTAGTCAGATGACACACTTGACTATAACTTTTATATGAATCATGTTCAGTATTTTTGTTTTTCCATCTAATCTAATTTACAGTGGTTAGAATGACTCGCTTTGAACTACTAAATTTTTTTGTAAATGTTTCAGTTGACTCATCCTTTGAAATGTTACTTTGCAGCACAAAAACATGCCCTTTAGGTTTATAGATTTGATTTATTTTTCCAACCTTTCTTGTTTTTATTGTTCTATAGCATGTCTCTAAACATTAAATTTGCCTGTGCATACTTGGCAGAGGATATTAGAAATAGGACAATTGAATTGGGGAAGCAGAATATGATTTTTCAAGAACATACTTTAAGTAATGATAGAGAAAGATGAAGGAGCAGATTGGAACATAACATTAGAGACCTAAAGGTAGAGATGGGATGATATCATATGGCATGGCAATATTCATTTAAATGGGAACTGAGGAATTTCAACACGGGAGGAAAAAGTCCACACTATACATTGTGACATTCTGGTAGGAACATTTGTCTTGTAATAAATGATGTTATAGCCTAAGGAACCCATCAGGCAGTTTATGGCACCCTTGCTATGTATTTTTTGCAAACATTAGAGTTTTAGAGAATGATTTTTAGATCTAGAAACAAACATTAGAATTATAGTGTTATTATTTATTTTCAAGAAAAGATCATCTGCCTAGAATATAGTAAAAGTAAATAAAATGATCTTGTTGCAATAGTAAGCATGCTTTAGAGACTTCTCAAAATAAGGTTTTGCTCATATATGGAGTGGTCTGACGTGTATTAAACTTATAGAAAATAGTTACTGAAACCTTAGTTTTAAAGTATTTACAATAAGTGGGGTTCAAAAGAGAATCTTTATCTAAAAATAATTTAGTTCAGATATTTTTCCCTTAAAATAATCTGTTAAAGTATAGAATGATCTAACGGTTAAACAATGCCTGTCTTACTATGTTTATAAAGTTCTCTTTAAATGCCAGTAGCAGCTGATTTATCCTGAAAGGCAATGCATACTTTATGTATTTAAAGTTAGTCAACTAATCAGAAGTCAGGTTTTAAGTTTTATATACAAAGGGACCTTTCCATTCCTATTTTTATATTATTTAATTGCTACTAAATCTAATAACCATTAACACATAGACAATTCATGTATAACTGTGAATAAAATAGTTAAAGAATTAGACATACGTATTTGGGACTAAATATTTTTGTCAAAATAGAAGATGAAAGGTCAGTGTGCCTTGGTGAAATCAGTCTGGAAGAAACTTCTGCACTCCAGTGTTTATTGCAGCACTTTTCACAATACCCCAAAATAGAATAACCTGGGTGTCTATCCGTTTATGAGTGGGTAAAGAATACGAGGCACGTATACACAGTGACATACTATTCAGCCATAAAAAAGGACGAAGTTGTCATTTGTAGCAGTGTGGATGGAACTGTGGGTCATTATACTAAAAGGGAATTTAGCCAGGTATGAAAAGAATAGTACTAATAATTTCACTCATGTGTAGAGTAAAAAAAAAAAAAAAGAATTGATCTCATAGAAATTGAGAGTAGAAGGTAGTTACCAGAGGCAGAGAAAGGTTGGGGGGAGGAAGGAATGGCTGAAGGTAATTAATGGGCACTAAGTTTGATAGGAGAAGGAAAATCTGGTGTTCTGTGCACAGAAGGATGACCAGCAATGATAACAGACTGCATATATGTGTGTATTGTTTTAAAATCAGAGAAAGTATTTTAAATGTTTTCACTATAAATGAATGCTAAATATTTGAGAACATTGATACTTTTACACTGATTTGAATATTATATCATGTATACATATATCAAAATATCATATGTACGCCTTAAATATGTGCAGTTTTATATATCAGCTGATATAGCTTTTAAATGGCCAAATGCATTAGGCATTGTAAGTACTAGATTATAATCGGCAAGAGAAATTTTCAGAGGAAACACATATATGGTCCTACCTTCAAAATCATACAATCTAATGGAGCTGGGTATGAAAATAAATCATTGAAATAAGAATAAAAATAAATAGCAAGCCTTAATGAAATTAGAAACAAAACTCTGTGGGGAGGCAGAGGGGATATTGATTTATTCTGCTCAGGGGCAGTATATTTCAGTTGGGTCTGAAAGAGTAAGTTAAATTTAAATGAACAAGTAAAACAAAACAAGTATATTCTAAGTAGAGAAAAGGCCTGCATTAATGAGGCATAAAAACAAAAATATATTTGGCGTGTTATAGAAAGTATGAAGTATGGTAGAAGCTTTGAATATTTAGACAATACAGCAAGAAATGAGCAAGCTAGTATGTTCCCAAATGATCACTTTAAAAAAATTCTTGAGCCAAAAATGTTCTTTCTGGGGTCCTACTTAATTATGTTTTTTTTTTTTTTTAGTAAACTTGTATTTTTTTATTCAGACATTAAAGTAACTGGAAATGGAATGATCTCTATAAGCCAAACTTTATTTTTTTGTAGTTTATTCTGATTAAATATATTATTATTAATATATAGAAATGAAATCTTTAAAAATAATCATGTAGTCCTTAGGTTTTAGCTTGAGGATATGATATTACTAGGACAAATGGTTAAGATTACTTAAGTTAGAAGATGTTGAAATAGAAACTGCTGTATTAAACCAAACTACATAAAATATAAAAAACTGAATAGAAAAAAATTAAAGCTACAGCTTTTATATAAAAAATACAAAGGGGGAAAATGAGAATCATTTTGAATAACTACCAATAATGTTAGAGAAAATGTGGATTGATGTCTTACTTTAGAAAGTATTTAAATAATAAGTTTTGGAGCAGATACACGCATCATCAAGAGGTGATTCAAACAAGCCTCCATAAATAAAACTTGTTTACTCAGTTATTTTGCTGTTGTTAACAGGTAAGCAAGTTGACATATTTTCACAGAACCTCAAAGAACTATCTTTCTGAAACCATTATCTGAAATATTATGTTGGTCAGTGTTGGAAGATCTCCATCTATCTTCCCCACCCCCATACTAGACCAAATTTTTACATAAGTCATAGCAATGATGATAAAGGCCAAAAAGAACCACATTAAGTTATAAATAATTTTGGCCAGCACCGTGGCTCAGTAGGCTAATCCTCCACCCTGCGGCGCGGGCACACCGGGTTCTAGTCCCTGTCGGGGCACCAGATTCTGTCCCGGTTGCCCCTCTTCCAGGCCAGCTCTCTGCTGTGGCCAGGGAGTGCAGTGGAGGATGGCCCAAGTGCTTGGGCCCTGCACACTATGGGAGACCAGGAGAAGCACCTGGCTCCTGCCTTCGGATAGGTGCGGTGCGCTGGCCACAGCGCTCCGGTCACGGTGGCCATTGGAGGGTGAACCAACAGCAAAGGAAGACCTTTCTCTCTGTCTCTCTCTCTCACTGTCCACTCTGCCTGTCAAAAAAAAATTTATAAATAATTTTAAAAATATGAACTAGAATGTTGGAAAAAAAAAAAACTGTGGATACAGTGTGTAACTCGTTTAATCTTCTCTTTCCTGGAGATGCAGAAACTAGGTACCTAAGAGTTGAGAGTTTGAGTTGCAGACAGGACTTGGGACCCTCTTGCAAATCTGCAGATTCCAACACTCTTCCCACCCCCCACCCCCCAACCCCCAACCCCCACATTTAACATGTTTGTTTTATAGAGAGAGAAAAGATTAGCATTATTGCACAATCATTCCTTTGATTTTAAAAATGAAATGTTATTGCTGCTTTTTTAATGTATGGAGCAGTTGTTTGAAGCCCTGAGGGAAGTAAACTAACAGAATTTTTAAAAGGGTGCAAATCAAAAGGCTAACCATGGGTATAGAAAGAGTATAGAAAACAAGATATAGCCAGAATAATGAAGCATTATAATATCCAAAAACATCATATCCAGTAGTCAGTAGTGTTGGTGCTTTGGAGAGAGAGATTTATCAACTAACAGATCTTAAACTTTTGAGGATGCAGTGTTAGGATAGTAGGGGCTGAGGTAATAAAGAGAAGTAAGTGAATAAACTTTGAAATGATGAAAATCCCTTCTCTAAATGTGATTTTTGTGCTTTTTATGTGGTTTTATTTTAAGTGTGGTTTGGAATTTTTATAGTACTTTATTTTTAAAAAATATTTTTTGCATAAACCTTTTATTTCAAAATAGTTTTAAATTCACAAATCAAAAAGTGTGAAGTATTACAGAGTTCCTATGTACCCTACACTCAGGTTTCCCTGTTATTAACATATCATTAGGATATATTTGTGACAATTGTTTAACTTCATCTGGCTTCTCTTTATTTTTTAAAAAAACTAAACTCCCTGTATCACTTCTGCCCCTCTCAGCCTCTAGTAATCAACATTCTGTGTTCATATTGATTTTATTTTCTTAAATGCCTGCATATGGTATTTGTCTTTCTCTGTATAGCCTATCTCACTTAACATAATATCCTATAGTTCCATCTACTTTGCTGCAATTTGCAGGATTTTATTTTTTGTTATGGCTGGATAGTATTCCATTGTGTGAATGTGTGTATATCATCACATTTTCTTCATTCATTCATCTGGTGATGGACATGTTAGTTGATTCCATATGTTGGCTATTGCAAACAATGCTGTGATAAATATGATGGATGAGACTGGCATTATGTCATAGTGAATTAAGCCACTGCTTGCAATTCCATCATCCCATATCAGAGTGCAGATTCAGGTTCTGGCCACTCTGCTTCCAATCCAGATCCCTCCTAATGTACCTGGGAAGACAACAGATGATGGATCAAGTGCTTGGGCCCCTGTCACTCATGTAGGAGACCAGGATGGTGTTCCTGACTTCTCACTTCAGCTTGGTCCAGCCCTAGCTGTTGCAGCCATTTGGGGAATGAACTCGCAGATGGAACATACCTCTCTCTCCCTTCCCTGTCTGTACCCCTCATAACTGCCTTTCAAATAAATAAACAAGTCTTTAACAACAAAAAAAGAGAGATAAACAAGGTGGAGCAGGTACTACTTGAGTACAATGTTTTCTTGTTTTTTGAATATACACCCAGGAATGGAAATTCTGGATCATATGATAGTTCTGTTTCTAGAGTTTTTTTTTTCCCCCGGTAGGGATCTCCATACTATTTTCCATAGAGGCTGTATTAATTTGCATCCCACCAGCAGCATTTAAGAGTTGCTGTTTTGGGGCCAGCATTTTAGGGTAGCGGATACAGCTGCCCTCTGCAACACAGGCATCCCATGAGGGCACAAACTGAATTCCTGGCTGCTCCACTTCCAAACCAGCTCCGTGCTCATGCTCTTGGGAAAGCAGCAGAAGATGACCCAAGTGACTGGGCTTGTGCATCCACTAGAGAGACCTGGAAAAGCTCCTGGCTCTGGGCTTCAGTCTGGCCCAGCCCTGGCCTTTGTGGCCTTTTGGGGAGTGAAGCAGCAGATCTCTCTCTCTCTCTCTCTCTCTCTCTCTCTCTAGTTCTGACTTTCAAATAAATAATAAAAGTAAATCATTTAAAAAAATAAATTGAAAAAAAGAGTTCCCCTTTCTCCATATCCTTGCTGGCATTCGTTACTTTCTTTTTTGTAATCACCATTCTGATAGGTATGAGGTGAGTGAGGTGAGATCACTTTGTGGTTCTGATTGCATTTCCCTGATGGTAGTGATACTGAACATTTTTGCATGTATTTGTTGGCCTTTTGTGTTTCTTCTTTTGAGAACTGTCTATTCAGGTCCTTTGTTCATGTCTTAACTGGATTGATTGGTTTTTTTGTTTGTTGAGTTTTTTGAGTTCTTGATATATGCTGGACATCAATCCTCTTTTGGGTAAGTAGCTTGCAAATATTTTCTCCTGCTCTGTCAGATGTCATGTTACTCTGTGGATTGTTTCCTTTGCTGTGAAGAGTGCAATATGGTCCTATTTGTCTAGTTATATTTTTGTTGCTTATGGTTTGGGGGTCTTATGTAAAAAATCATTGCCTACATCAACATCTTGAAGATTTTCCCTTATGTTTTCTTCTAGGAATTTCATACTTTCAGGTCTTAACTTTTAGGCCTTTGATCCATCTTGAGTTGATTTTTTATATGGTGAGAGGTAGGGATCTGGTGTCATTCTACTTATACATATCCATTTTACCAGCACCATTTATTGAAAAGACTATTGTCCTTTCCCCAATGTGTATTCTTTGTCAGAAATCAGTTGGCTATATGTATATAGATTAATTTCTGGGCTTTCTATTCTGTTCCATTGATCTGTATGTCAGTTTTCAGGTCAATACCATGCTGTTTTAATTATTATAGCTTTGAAATCAGGTATCTTGAGGCCTCCTCAGGATTGCTTTGGCTATTCTGGGTCTTTTGTGGCTCCATTTGAAATTTAGGATTATTTCTTCTAATTTTATAGAAAATCTCCTTGGTATTATGATGGAGATTGCATTAAATCTACAGATTAATTTAGATATTATGGACTTTTTTAAAAAAAAGATTTATTTATTTATTTGAAAGGTGGAGTTAGAGGCAGAAGCAGAGAGGGAGAGAGATCTGGTTCACTCCCCAGATGACTGCAATGGCTGGAGTTGGGCCAAAACATGGGTGCAGGAGCCTAAGGACTCAGGCCATCCTCCACTGCCCTCCCAGGCCATAGCAGAGAGCCAGATAGGAAGTAGAGCAACCAGGACTCGAACCAGCACCCACATGGGATGTCGGCACTGCAGGTGGAGGCTTTACAAGCTATGCCACAGCACCAGCCCTATTATGAATATTTTAATGGTATTAATTCCTCTAGTTCATGAACAAGGAAAATCTTTTACTGTTTTTTTGTATCCTTGGTAATTTCTCTCATCAGTGATTCATATTTTCAGTGGAGGGATCACTTACTTCTTTGGTCCAATTTGTTCCTAAATGTTTAAATTTTTGATGCTATTGTGAATGGAATTGTTTTCTAGATTTCTCCTTCAGCAAGATCATTATTGAGTATAAAAATGCCACCATTTATTGTATGTTGATTTTATATCAGTAATCTCACTGATTTAATTTATCAGTTCTAATGTGGTTTGTTTTTTTTTTTTTTTCTGATGGAGTATATAGGTTTTTCCTGTACAAAATCATGTCATCTGGAAATGTGGATATTTTTACTTCCTCCTTTCCAATTTTGATGCCCTTTATTTCTTTCTCTTCCTCCCTGATTGCTCTTGCTAATACTTCTAATATTATTAAATAAAAATGGTGAAAATGGAATCCTTGGTTGGTCCAGATCTGAGGGGAAATGCTTTCAGCTTTCATTCTTTCAGTTTTTTGGCTGTGGGTTTGTCATAAAAGCTTTTGAAAAAGTCCCACATACTGAATGCTATATGAACTAAATACATAAGCCTTATGTTTTAACCTAGAAACCTTTTATTTAAGGTATAAACACTTTATGTATTTCATATATACAAATTTAGGAACATAGTGATTCTTCCCACCATTCCCATCCTCCCACCCAAATCCCCGCCCTTCTTCCTTTGCTCTTTCCTATATCCACTCTTATTTTTTTTTATTTATTTAAGAGGTAGAATTACAGACAGTGAGAGGGAGAGACAGAGAGAAAGGTCTTCCATCTGCTGGTTCACTCCTCAAATGGCTGCAACAACTGAAGCTGTGCCATTCTGAAGCCAGGAGATGGGAGCTTCTTCCAGGTCTCCCATTCGGATGTAGGGGCCCAAGCACTTGAGCCATCTTGTATTGCTTGCCGAGGCCATAGAAGAGAGCTGGATCAGAAGAGGAGTAGCTGGACTTGAACCGGTGCCCATATGGGATGCTCTGGCTGCAGGCAGAGGATTAACCTACTGTGCTACAACGCCACCCCCCCCCTTCTTATTTTTCACTAAGATCTATTGTCAATTAACTTTATACACATAAGATTAACCCTACACTAAGAGTTCAACAAATAATAAAAAAAAAAAAAAAAAAAAAAAACCTGTTCCTCAACAGTGGAGAGAAGGGCTGTTCAAAGTCATTGCATTGCAAAGTGTCAATTTCACTTCTGTAGATTACCTTTCAGGTGCTCTATTAGTTGCCACAGATCACGGATAACGTATGGTATTTGTTTTTTTGGGACTGACTTATTTCACTAAATATAATGTTTTCCAGTTGCATCCATTTTGTTGCAAATGACAGGATTTCTTTTTTTATACCACTTTGTAGTATTCAATGGTGTACATATACCATAATTTCTTTATCCAGTCTTCATTTGATGGGCATCAGTGTTGATTCCATATCTTAGCTATTGTGAACTGAGTTGCAGTAAACGTGGGAGTACAGATTACTCTTTCATATGCTAATTGCATTTCCACTGGGTAAATTCCCAAGAGTGGGATGGCTGCATCATATGGTAGGTCTATATTCAGATCTCTGAGGTATCTCCATACTATCTTTCACAGTGGCTGTATCAGTTTACATTCTTACCTTTTTCACCACATCTTTGCCAGCATTTGTTATTTGTTGATTTCTGAATGAAAGCCTTTACAATTGGGGTGAAGTGATACCTCATTGTGGTTTTGATTTGCATTTCCCTAATGGCTAGTGATCCTCAGCATTTTTTCATGCATCTGTTGGCCACTTGGATTTTCTCTTTTGAAAAATGCCTATTCAGTTCCTTTGCTCATTTCTTGACTGGATTGTTTATTTTGTTGTTGAGTTTCTTGAGTTCTTTATAGATTCTGGATATTAATCCTTTATATATTCTCCCGTTATGTCATCTGCCTCTTTGTTGAGTTTAACCTTATTTTTTTAATATGGAATGATACCAAAAGGCACTCAGGAGGTTATTATTTTACTAATTTCTCTTCAAACTTTTTTCAAAGTGAAAATTTGTAAAGATGTCTTTCTTGTCTTTTTCTTTGACAGGCAGAGTGACATAGAGGGAGAACCATCTATTGGTTCACTCCCCAGATGGCCCCAACAGTGAAGTCTGGGCTAGGCAGAAACCCAGAGATTAGGAACTCCATCCTGGTCTCCCACATGGGTAGCAGGGACCCAAGTACTTGGACAACCATCCACTGCTTTCCCAGACACCTTAGTAGGAAGCTAGGTCAGAAGTAAAGTAGCTGGGACTCAAACTGGTGCACTGGTATTGTAAAGCAGCAGCTTAAATCCTGTGCTGCAACACTAGCCCCAAGTAGAGATCTTTAGTCACCAGTCGGGTTGTATCTGCACTTCTGGAAAAGAAGTTTATGTCATATTAGCCAGGGATAATTGGAAACTATTGCTGAGAGACTGGTTGAGAAATCATCAACAGAATGCATATAAATGGAGACTTGGAAAGACGTGGCATTGGAGTTAGACTGAGCTAAATTTTGGCAAGAAACAAAGAAATGTGTCTGTGTGTATGAATACTGAAGGGATGAAAGAACAATTGAAATCCTAGCATATTTGTAAATAACCATATAAAATATTTAGAAGTGAAAATACTATAGTAATTGAAATTAAACTTATTATAAGCTGCTACAGATTAAAACCACAATGGAGTTTCTCCATAGGTTTGATTTTATTAATTGTAAGAGGAAAAAATAGTAACTATACCTCAAAAAAACTGGGTAACATCTCCACCAGTTGATCAAAATTATTATCATTGGGGACTGGATATACATTATGTTTCTTATGATATACTAAGTTGAAAAGAACGGATGACATGAATCAAATAATGAGAAAATATCAGATAAAAATAAACTGGGAAACATGATATAAAGTAATTAGCCTGTATAGTTAAAAAATGTCAATGTTATATGAGATAAAGGAACTGAGGAACTGTTACTGATTAAATATTAAAAAGATATGTTGAGGGGATGGCACTGTGCTATAGCGGGTAAAGCTACTGCCTGCAGTGCCAGTATCTCATATGGGTATTGGTTGGAGTCCCAGCTGCTCCACTTCCAATCCAGCTCTCTGCTATTGCCTGCACCTGCGTGGAAAACCTGAAAGAAGCTCCTGGCTCCTGGCTTCAGATTGGCACAGCTTTGGACTTCCCAGCCATTTGAGGAGTGAACCAATGGATGAAAGACCTCTTTCTTTCTCTCTGCCTCTGCCTTTCTATAAAATATCCCTTGCAAATAAACAAATAAATCTTTAAAAATAAAAAAGAGGCATGTTGATCAAATTTAATACTTGATCCTGGGTTTCATCCTTTACTGGAGAATGAAAGTATTATAAGAAGTATCACTGAGATAAATGAAATAGTAAGAAAATGGACTGTATAGTAAACAAAAAAATAGTATCAACGTTAGCTTTCCTACATTTAATAGCCATACTATGGCTATTTAAGAGAATATTCTTCTGCCTCAAAAGTACTGAAAGGTTAAGAGATCAAGCTCCAGCATCTTAAGTGTTATTATTATTTTACTGCCAGCTTAAGGGGTTTTGGGGTCCTATGGCAATTTGTTTAGCTGTACCCTTAGAAGTGAGTTTGTAGGGGAGTATGTATGATGATACTGCTTTGCAGTTATACTGTTCATGCATTTCAAAATTACAGTTTTAGGATCTTGGTAATTCTTCCCACCATGCCCACCTTCCCACCCACATCCCCGCTTTCTCTTCCCTTTCTTATTCTCACTCTTATTCTTTACTAAGATCTATTTTCAATTAACTTTATACATATATGATTAACTCTGTGTTAAGTATAGAGTTCAATGATTTTAATGGAAAAAAAAAAAGATAAGGAGACTATTATTAAGGAAAAGAAGGGGAAACATAACCAAAAATACAGAATAAAAAGCTGTTCCTCAACAGTCAAGAGAAAGGCTGTTCAAAATCATTGTCTGTTATAGTGTAAATTTCATTTCTAAATGTTGCCTTTTAGGTGCTCTATTAGTTATCAGATATCAGGGAGAACATATTGAGAATAGCTTGTTTCACTAAGTATGATGTTTTCCAGTTTTGTCCATTTTGTTGCAATGCACCAACATTATTTTTTGTTTTTTTGTTTTTTGTTTTTTTACTGCTGTGAAGTATTCCATGGTGTACATTTCTTTATCCAGTCTTCAGTTGATGGGCATTTGGGTTGATTCCATGCCTTCCTTATAGTGAATTGAGTTGCAATAAACATGGAGGTACATACAGCTCTTTCATATACTGATTTCATTTCCCTTGGGTAGATTAAGGATGGAATTTTCTCTGAAGGGAGTAGAAAACTTCCACTTTGCATATGGCCTTGTCGAGCTAGGGGATCCAAATGGCTTCCATAGCTGAATCAGATCATGCCAAGGGCCTTGGGTGATTACTTATGTCATAAGTATTATTTGTTAAGTAAACAAGAGTTAGAAATGTGCCAGGGAATTCCAATTCAATCCCATCAAGGTGGCATGTACCAATGCCATCTCAGTAGTCAAAATGATCAATTGCAGTTCACAATTGATCATACTGATAGGTCTAAGAGTCAAAGGGACCACACAAACAAGACTAGTGTCTGCTAATACTAACTGATAGAATAAAAAAGGGAGAGAACAATCCAACATGAGAAGCGGGATACACAGCAGACTCATAGAAAGGCAGATGTCCTAAACAACACTCTGGCCTCAGAATCAGCCCTTAAGGCATGCGGATCTGGCTGAAGAGCCCATGAGAGTATTTTAGGCATGGAAAGCCAAGACATTCTGGGGGAAAAAAAAAAAAAAAAAAAAAAAAAAAAAAGAAGCCTAAATGAAAGATCTCTGGGAGTGAGATCCCAGTAGAAAGAATGGGCCATCAAAGAAGGAGGTACCTTTCTCTAAAAGGAGGAGAGAACTTCCACTTTGACTATGACCTTTTCTAAATAAAATCAATGTCCACAAACTCAAAAGGCTTCAATCTTCCATAGCCTTGGCAACTCATGACAAGAGCCTAGGGTGATTACTGATGCCATAAAAAAGAGTGTCAATTGTTAAGTCAACAACAGGAGTCACTGTGCACTTACTCCCCATGTAGGATCTCTGTCCTTAATGTGTTGTTCAATGTGATTTAACGCTATAACTAGTACTCAAACAGTATTTTTCACTTTGTGTTTCTATGTGGGTGCAAACTGTTGAAATCTTTACTTAATATATACTAAACTGATCTTCTGTATAAAAAGATAATTGAAAATGGATCTTGATGTGAATGGAATGGGAGAGGTAGCGGGAGTTGGGAGGGTTGCAGGTGGGAGGGAAATTATGAGGGGGAAAAAGTCACTGTAATCCAAAAGCTGTACTTTGGAAATTTATATTTACTAAATAAAAGTTTAAAATAAGTATTATTTGTTAAGTAAACAAGAGGCACTGTGCACTAACTAACCACTCAGGACTCCTGTTCCCAAAGAGTTGTACTGTGAAACTTAATAGTAAAACTTGTTCTCAAGACTCAATTCCTGTTATTATATTAAAAGGAGGATTTTAGTATGTCGCATAAGTTATAGTTACATCTAAGAGCCCACAAAAGATGTAACATCCTTGGGGTTCTACTTTAAAGACAATTAAGTTTCTAAATGGAAAGAAGGGGGAGGAAGGAAGGGAAAAGAGGAAGGCAGAGGGCGAAAGAAAAATAAAAGTGAAATCACCCTTGAGAAGCAATAACATACATCAGCCTTGTATAGACTGTTAAGGAACACCTCTCAGGTTTTTTTTACTCCATTTGTACTTTTTTCTTTTTCTTTCTTTATTTCTCTTTCTCGATAAAACAGGAGAGAGAGCAGGAAGCAGAGAAGAATAGGTGGGAGAGCGGGTATAGTGGGAAGAATTACTATGAACATAATTTATTTATGAGATGCACAAATTAAAAATAAATAAATAAATAAAAATAATGACAAAAGGCAGAAAAATACAATGGGAACCACCAAAGAAGCTGCTATTTTAAAAAATTTAGAATAGCATTATGAATAGCAAGACAGGGAACTACCAAAGATAACCATCTCTAAATGCCATCTTTGGGGTATTATACACTATATTTACTCATTATTTATATACATTTAAAATATTTACATTTAAATACATTATTTTGCTTTGATTCTATAAATTTAAGGTTTGTTTTAAAGATATTTATTTATTTATTTGAAAGGCAGAGTTACAGAGAGATAAAGAGAGGTCTTCTATCCACTGGTTCACTCCCCAGAATGGCCACAATATCCAGAGCTGTGCCGATCTGAAGCCAGGAACCTGGAGCTTCCTCCAGGTCTCCCACGCAGGTGCTGGGGCCCAAAGAGTTGAGCCATCCTCTACTGCTTTCCCAGGCCATAGCAGAGAGCTGGATCGGAAGTGGAGCAGCTGGGACTCAAACGGGTGCCCATATGGGATGCCGGCACTGCAGACAGCAGCTTTAACCACTACATCACAGTGCAGGCCCCATAAATTTTTTATATACCCAGTGGGTCAATGTGATCTATTTTATTCTACAAAATTACAGAATTTATATTTAACATAAAAATTGGTAAGTACAGTGCTACCTGATAATTCTCAAAGCAATTTAGATTAAAAGATAAAACTTTATGAAAGTGAATTAATCGTTCTTGTTTACTTTTAATTTTGAATCAGCTACAAAAATAATTCATCTGTTTTCCTGTCATTTCAGTTATAAGTCTCTAGCATCAAATAATTTTTATTTAATCATAGGTATATAATTAAATCATGGCATGTAAATTAGTCTTTCTTTGACCAGGTTTACAGGGCACATTCCTTCTGAGACATTATGCCGAACAGTTTAATCCACACAGAACATATTAAAAACTCTTCAGAAATTGCACCTCTTCTCTAAATACACATAGTACTTTAAAACCTACTGGAAAAAATCTTTGTATTTTTTAATAACTCAACAATTTAAGTAAAACAATGATATTTCGTGTTTGGCCATATAATCTAAAATTCTTAAGCAATTTAAGATTTTTCTATAAATTTCTCACCTATATTTTATGATAGGGCAATTTCTACATTTTCTTACACGAATCTTTTGCTTTGAAAGGTGGATTTTACAATAAAGGTTGTTTCATATGATAGCACCAGCAAACTAACCTTGTGTCTGGTTATTTTCCAAATTTACTTTGACAACTCCAGCATATTGCCCATTTCAGAATACCACATTTAATTTTAATAATTCATAAAAAATTTAAACCATTCTAAAATGCTAATAAATAAATATGAAAAGCCTTTTTACCTTATGAAGTTTGGGTCCCTGACACCCACAGAATGTTTCTGTGTTAAACAATTCTGGATTCAGACCTATTTCCCTGCCACTGTGATAAAGAATATTAAAAACACACATAGTTTACTTGCTCTGAGAAATACTACTGGCTGTGAAACAACTAAAACATCTTATTTATCAAGATTCATGGCTCAATGAGACTTGCTTCAGGACTTCATTTCATTGTGCCTACCAATCCAAAGCTGTTTGATCATAACTTAGCCCAGTGCTAAGCAGTTCCCCACTTTTGCAAGACCTTGATTAAATTGGTCCAATTTGCCTGATCCCATAAAACCTTGTAAATATTCTTCTATGTCTTTTGTCTACTGTTCTCCCTCACTGCAGTTAAATCTAATAAACTTAATTTTACTGGATCAATGAGGTTTTCTAGGTGTCTGGAGAGTTGAGGGTTGACAATATATTGGCTAGTCATGCTGAGGATTTTAAAGGCAAGGAATCAAGAATCCAGAATGTTAGATTTCTGTTCTGTTTTCTAATGGACTGCTGGTTTATTTGAATGGACACACATGTCCTGGCAAACCCTGAAAACTCAAATACAAGGTACAACTCTTCTCTCATTTTCTTATCTTTCTCACTCCTTTTCTAATTGTTGGCTGGGGAGAATTGTCCCATTCCTTTTCTGTTCCCTACTGTTAATTCTAATAAAAAATATTTTGGAATTATATTCATATTGTTTTCTTCACACCCAATAACCAACCAGTTTCTAAGGCTGGATAAGAAGTAACAAATAGGGCTGGTGCTGTCACATAGAAGGTTAAGCCTCCGCCTGCAGTGCTGATAGCCCATATCGGTGCTGTTTTGAGTCCCAGTTGCTCCACTTCTGATCCAGCTCCCTGCTAATGCGCCTGGGAAAGCAGCAGATGACCCAAGTGCTTGAGCCCCCGGCTCTGGGCTTCAGCCTGACCCAGCCTCAGGCATTGAGGCCATTTGGGGAGTGAACCAGCAGATGGAAGATCTCTCTTGCTCGCTCTCGCGGGCACGCTCTCTCTCTCTCTCTGTCCCCTTCTCTCCCTGTATATCTGCCTTTCAAATAAATAAATAAATCTTTTAAAAAAAAAAAGACAAAAGAATCCTGAGAGAAAATTCTAGGTGAACACTGAATTTCAAATAAGTGGGTTGTTAGCAATGTCTTTCTATATTCATATCTTTAAAAAAAATAATAAGATAAATAACTAAAACGAAATGACTGGATATTTATTCTTTAATGAGAATTTTAAATAACAATGCATCCAATGTGGTATATAGCTTTGTATGTTTTAACATAGAAAATTAAACATATGGTGGTAGATGAAGAGAATAAACAGAAGGTATCTTGAAAAATTTCCTGGAAAATGTGTATTATCTCGTTTTTAAATGATTTTGTTTATAAACAAAGTCCAAAATTCTGACTGTAACTCAGCTGAGAAGGAGATATCCACTCTGTGCTTTTCAAAATAAATAACCTATTTCTTCTATGATTAAAAACACTGTGAAACACTTTTAACAGTGAAGTGAAAGACAAGATAGTGACATGCATCTGCCAAGTAGATATTAATTTTAGAGAAGGCTGCTTTTCTTTCCTCTCTTTTGAAAAATTAGGTGGGGAGCATAGTTACTGAGACTCTTTATTAAATTTGGCTTTTAAGTTCTCAGTACCATCTTTTCTCAGAAAATAGAATATTTATTTTTCCTTGAACTTCTGAAGTTCCTGGAATTCTGTTTCAGAGTCTAGGTGCCTAAGCAGTACTGTTTAAGTACTTACATAAACACTAACACTGGATTGAGGTGATTTTTTTTTTATCTTCTACCCCTAATTTGGTAAGAAAAAAAAAATGTGTTATGCCAGAGAGTTTTAATTCCACTTAAAATCAATGTTATTAAAAGAATTACTGCACTAGCTGATTGCTTGGCATTGATTTATAAAGTTATAGATAAAATGTTCATTTTAAGGAAAGCTAGTATTAATAGGCTGAAAAGAAGCTGGTAAAGGGATATTCTGAGAATAGCCTTAAGGGCTGGGGTAAAAAAAAAGTGACATGGATGCTTTGTGATGATAGCATTTATTAATGTCTTCTGTGGTGCGCTGTGTGTGCTTAGTGGTGGACCATGGTTACAATTTGCAATGAAAATGGTGCCAGGTTGTTAAATCTAGATTCAAAAGGCAACTTTGAATGCAGACTCACAGTTTACTCCTTATTGAGTGAAGCTAATTCACTCTATCTTCCCTAAATTTTGTAACTAATAAGATAACCCCCTTCAAGAGAACAGAAGTCATCTGGACCCTCAGACACAAGAACATGGGACAATTGCCTTAGAAAGCTAGATGACCTTTTTGTTCTATAGTCTTTAAACTTCGTTTTCAAATATTTATTTATTTGAAAGGCATAATTACAAAGCGAGAAAAGGAGAGACAGAGAGATCTTACATCTACTGGTTCACTTCCCAAATGGCCCCCACAGCCAGGACTGAATGAGGAGGAAACCAGGAGCCAAGAGTTTCTTCCTGGCCTACCACTTTCTTAGGCACATTAGCAGGGAGCTGGATCAGAAGTGGAGCAGCCAGGACTCAAACCATATTGGGTGCTGGTGATGCAGGCCGGTTCTTTAACCCACTGAGCCACAGCACTAGACCCATTATAGTCTAAATTTGAGGGTGGGATGGATAGTTAAGGTAGTTAGATTTTGCTAATAAGGTGAGGATATGTCAACTCTACCAGAATTATAATTTTAATAGCCTTATTTACAAAGTTACTCTATTTGAAAAATATGGCATGAAATAATGTCTGTGTTATGATCCAAAATAGTGACAAATCTTCATGAATACTTAGAACCACAATCCGAATAATCCTGAACCTTAAGATAATTTATAAATGTCTTAAGTTTGAGTATTCCATCTCCTAGTTTATCCTTACCTAGTATTCCTCGACTTTTTCATGTAGCAAATATTTGTTGATGTCTGCTGTATGCCAGGTACCATTCTAGGTGCTAGGGATGCAACAGAAAACAAAGCAAACATTCTCCCTGTAGTAGGAAACAGACAAGTTAAGTATATTAGGTGATAGTTATTATGAAGAAAAATAAAGCGTCAAAGGAATATAGACCCAAAGTAGGGCTGGTTTGAAATTTAAAGTATAGTAGGAAGGAAATTCTTACTGAGAAGATGACATTTTTACATAGAGACCTTAAATGAGAAACAAACACATGTGTCTGGGGAAGTGCATTCCAGATTTGGACAGCAGCAATTGTAGAGTCAGTGTATGTTTGAGAGGTAGAGGAACAGCAGGTAGATAAGTTTGAGGACTTCAGTTCCTATTTTCAAATGGAAAGTGCCTGGAAGATTGTGATAGAGCAATGGCATGATCTGACTTAGGTCTTGAGGGGTCATTCTGACTACTGTGTTGCATATAGAGTAGAGCTTAGCAAGCTTTCTCTCTAAAGGACCAGGTAGTAAATATTTTAGGCTTTATAGAACATAAAGCAGTCAGTCACAACCATTCAGCTCTGCCATTGCTGCATGAATGCTACCATAGACAAGACACAATGATGGCTGTGGCTGTGTTTCTAGAAAACATAAAAACACATGGTAAGTCTGATTTGCCCTGGGGGCCATGCCATATTTGTTACAATTTGCCTGAAGTAGACATAAAGTACTAAAGGCAAAACCAGTTTCACAGAAGGGTTGCAGTAATCCAAAGGAGAATTAATGGTGGTGCTGGTATTGGCAACAAATGGTCAGAATCTAGGTATGTGTTGTATTTTAAGGAATTTTTTAACTTAATATTTTGTTTATTATTTTTTGAGATAACTTTTTTTTTGGACAGGCAGAGTTAGACAGTGAGAGAGAGAGACAGAGAGAAAGGTCTTCCTTCCATTGGTTCACCCCACAAATGGCCGTGCTACGGCCAGCACGCTGCACCAATCCGAAGCCAGGAGCCTGGTTTTTCTTCCTGGTCTCCCATGCAGGTGCAGGGCCCAAGCACTTGGGCCATCCTCCACTGCCCTCCCAGGCCACAGCAGAGAGCTGGACTGGAAGAGGAGCAACCGGGACAGAATCCGGCGCTCTGACCAGGATTAGAACCCAGTGTGCCGGCACTGCAGGCGGAGGATTAGCCTAGTGAGCCGCGGCACTGACCGAGATAACATTTTTAATCTACATCATAGTCAGATAAATGTTTTTAAGATTTATGTATTTATTTACTTATTTGAAAGGCAGAGTGACAGAGAGGGAGAGATGGAGAGAGGTCTTCCATCTGCTGGCTCATTCCCCAAATGACCCTCACAGTTTGGGGCCAGGAACTTCACCCTGCTCTCCTTCATGTGTGGCTGGGGTCCAAGTACTTGGGCTGGGTTCTAGTGCCTTCCCAGGTGCATCGGCAGGAATCTGGGTGGGAAGCAGAGTAACCAGGACTTAAACCTGATATGAAATCCCATCGTCACAAGCAGCAGTTTAACCCACTGTGCCACAATACCTGCCCCCGGACATGGTTTAAAGGTATAGTCAACATGACCTACTGATGAGTCTACTAGAGGGCCTTAAAAAGCAACAGAGAGAGGAGTCAGGGGTGATGCCCATGTTTTTGCTTTTTGATTTGCTTAGTGTTTCATGTTCTGGTTTTGATAATACCTGGAATAATTGTCTTTAAGCCTGTTTGTACCTATTAAAGTTATACATTTCTCTTTTCCTTTGAGCCTGCTTGATTTTGTTTTGTTCTGGATATTACTTCATAAATAGAGAACTAAAAGGATAACCTAATAACTTTCCAGTGCCATAGTTGAGCATTGCACATTATCTTATTAGATTTCTCTCTTGACTGAAAGCAAGCTTGTGTATAGTTGTAATTTGATATGTAGGTTAGGGTGTTAGTTTATGATCAAGGAAGGAAGTAAAATAAGATATTAACCTTTTACCTATTTATAAGTAGTTCTAAATGAGACTTAGAAAACATGAAATTGATATACCAATCCTTGCCTTAATTGACTAATGTATTTATTAGGATATTTAAAATGAATAATTCTTAGATAAGGACTTTGGACTTTACTGTCATACAGCCACTAAAAGCACAGCTATCTTCCTTCACTCTTTATCCAAGCCTAGTCAGTTGTTACTAAGGCTACAGAGACTGCTGCCATAATAACCTTCACATCTCTCCCTCATTACATCACATTTAAATTGCTATTCATTCAGATTATCCCTCTGTTCTGATCCACACTACACAGTGATGTTAGCTTAACTGTTCTAAACAGTTACCAAATTTTTACATGCATCAGAATTACTTGAAGGTTTCTTAAACCAGATTGTAGAGTTGTTAAATTTAGTGGTTCTGAGGAAGGGCCCTAGAATTTTCTGGTTTGAGAACCACACTGTGGAAACCACTGTCCCAAAGTACTCTGATAATGCTGTTTCTCCAGCAGAAATCATTCAGAGCTCCCCAGTCATCAGCTGATACTCAGGATTGAAGACATATTACTATTTAACCCATGCTACACATTCCCACTTTTTTTTCCCCAAAAACTTTCTAAATATAGCCATTTTTCACTTTTACTTTTCACCTATTTGATTTTGGAATTTAACAACCATTGTTCACCTCACCCACCCCATTTTTCTCAATCCAGATCTCATCTTTCAGGGTTTATTTCAAACCTGATATTTGTTTTTTGAATCTCTCAAGCAGCTGTGAGTTCCCTTTATTCCTTTGAATTCCTATAGCATTTATACTTCTTATAACATTACCTTATTCTCTCTTAATTTGTAATCATTTATGTATCTTTTCTCTAGCTTGCTCTTTTATAGGAACGTAAGCTCCTTGAGAATAAACATCTATATTATTTGTCTCTCCCCAATAACATAAAATTGAGCCACATTTTTTTCCATTTGTTCATTTTTTCTCTTTGAATAATGTTATTAAAGTAATAGAAATGGCTGGTGTTGTGGTGTAGCGAGCTAAGCCACCACCTGTGACACCCGCATCCCATGTGGGCACTGGTTCCTGTCCCGGCTGCTCCACTTCTGACCCAGCTCCCTGCTAATGCACCTGGGAAGGCAGTGGGAGATGGCCCAAGTGCTTGGGCCCCTATCATCCATTCAGAGACCAGGGTGGAGTTCTTGGCTCCTTGATCCTGGCTTCAGCCTGGCCCAGAACTTGGCTGTTGCAACCATTTGATGAATGAAACAGGATACACATCTCTCTTTTCTGGCACTCTTTCAAACAAATTAACAAGTAAATCTTTTTGTTTTTTAAGTGCATGTATGAAATGTGACAGTACTTCAAAATGTGCATGACAAATGGAATTATAAGGTAAATTTATTTTGGTGCACAGAATTCTTGAAATCCACAAATAATTTTTTGATAATACCCTTTCCATGAACTTTTTGAAGATTCCTTTTGCATTGATTTCAACTTTTTTGCACCCAAATAAACTTACCTTTTAATTCTATTTTCCACAAACTTTTTGAAGTACTCTGCTACATATGTAAAAACTACATGTGTCTATAAAACATTTTGTCCCCAAAATTAATGGATATTTCAGTTGTGCTTAGAATTCTATACATACATGAAATATTGTTCTCTTTTAGAACTTTAAAGGTACATTGCATGATTTTTTACTTTGATTTTAACTGATGAGAAGTCTAATGCCAGTCCATTTCTTCTTTTGGTGCTAACTTCATGCTTTCTGTTTTCTCTGTTTTCCTTTTTGGGTGCTGTTGTTCATTAGCTATTAAATATCTCCAGTTGATCAATTGTGTCATCATATTTTCTACCTACTGTTTTGTGCTAGATTCTGAAGTATATAGTCTACTTTATCAATTCTGAATTTTTATTTTGTAGATTACTTTCTTATTTTCCATAAAAAATTTATTATTCTGATTACTTTGTTTTGCTTTTGCTTTTTGAAAGATTTATTTGAAAGGTAGAGTTACAGAGAGCGAGATTTCATATGCTGATTTACTCCCCAAATGGCCAGTCGGGGCCAGGTCAGGCTGAAGCCAGGGGCCTGGAATTCCATCAGAGTCTCTCACATGGGTGGCAGAGGCTCAGCATTTTAGACATCTTCATTTCCTCCCCTGGTGCATTAGTAAGGAACTATATTGGAAATGGAGCAGCTGGGAATCCAACCAACCAGTGCTTGCAGGGAATGCTGTTGTAGGCAGCAGCTTAATCCACTGTGCCACAATGTCAGCCCTGTTATTCTGACTTTTTTTAAAAGCATCCTTGTTTTATGTGTAATAGCCTCAATATTTGAAGATACTAAAAAATTTTCCTAATGATTTTCTTTAAGTAAAATTACCCTTCTGGTTATCTCAAAACAGTTCTTTTTCTCTTCTTTCTTCTTCTAGCTGGTTAGTTTTCGGAATTTATCTCATGATCCCTTCTGATTTATATCAGTTCATATTTAAGTATCAGAAACTAGAAGTCTCATTGCTGGGAACTCTGTGCATGTAGCCAGGGGCTTCTTGATCCTCAGATTATGTTTTTAAAATATATGGGAGAGAAATCAGCTGCTTTACTGGAGTCCATTTAAATGTGGCTTTCCATCTTCAAGATTATTGTTGGAACTTCTCATCAGCTGATGGCCCTACTTCCATTCTCTTTGCTGTTAAAAGATTGCTCCTGGCTTTAATTCTGTACTCTAATATCCGTGAGGTCTTTGGAAGGACAAGAAACAAATGACTATGCTTTGTGTGTCATCTTGAACTGGAAAGCTTAGTTTTCAGCAGTTTAAAATGGTTCTTCATGGTTAATACATATATAGTATTTGATTTGACAAATGAAAATTTAATTTGATAACTTCATTTTATTTGATTCCAGCAAATTCATATTTTGTGCAGTATTGAAGTTACGGTAATGAGATAAAAGTAGTATCTAAGAACTGCCATACCTTGGATTCTAGCATCTATATTTAGTTTCATATAACTAGAGAATAAACTGATATATCAGCCAGATAGTTGCTTATTAGTTTACCTATAAGAAGTATAAATATTAAGGAAACCAGAGGCTCAGGGTTAGTGAATTCTCACCAGAGATAAATAATCTGCATGGAAAACCAAATCTGTAGTCACACAGTGTCTTAAGTAAACATAAAGTAAGAGAGCTCTATTGATCTTACTGGCAGGTATCATATAGCTGTTATAGCCTGCACTATTATGACCATGCGAACCAGAAAGTTGAGTGTTGATTAGAACATCATTTTTCTTGGATTTTGCTAGTGAGCTATAAAGTTTCCTAATGTTGAAGTTCTCTTTCTAGGTGATATTTTTGTTGTGCTTCCAAAAGTTCAACCAAGACGGTATAGTGAAGTCAATTAGATATGAACTTTCCAAATTCTCTATACCAAAGCCAACTTAAGTACATCTGTGAAATTTCTCACCTGCTCATTAACACATTGTTGATTAAGGTTGCTGACTCCTAAAATATCAATATTTTCCATTTTTAAATAAACCAAATGTAACTTCTTCTCTAAACTTGAATCAGAAAATTGTTCCTATCCCATTACACCAACAGTAGGCATATATTTTCTGCATGTCATTCACAAAGAAATTGATGGTTAGAGGTTAAATAACTCACCATGGAGTCTCACAGTACTCGTATATTAGTGGCAAATTCGACAAGTAAATCTTGATCTTCTGTTTCTGACTTTGATGTTTTCTAATATGCTCCTTCAGCTATTTTTGTTTAATAAAAAGTAGTGGAAGCTAATTGTTTTATATTTGAGTATTGGACAAATAATGTATCAAGTAGTAAATCTCAATAATTTAAAATTAACTAATATAGTTTGTGATTATGCCGTTTCTACAAGTAGTATAGCTTTTCATCCCTTTTAATATGTTTTATATAGCCAGCTGGTAATGCAAATGAAGTTAGGAGCATTCTTTCTTTAAAAAGCTGGACAGTGCTAACTTTATAAGGCTGATAATGATTTGAATTTTCTCAAGATATAATAAAACTGTTTCCTTTAGAATTTCTATGACTTTTGTTATGTATCAGTTCTCTTACCCCATTACCCAGTTTTCCCAGTAAGATTTAGCAAAGCATTAGCTATTTACCATCTGTTAAATTAAAGATATATAACTTTGGTTTTTGTTACATGTTTTTATTTGTTTCTGCCCTCCTGTTTATATGGATGTATTTTGCTAGTCTCTCAGGTCTTTCCATGCAAATATGTTTCATAGGCTTCAAGTCCATTTGACTGTAAAATAGGGATGTTACTTCCTAAAAGTCCCTCAGATTTAACTTTCCTTTCTAACCATAGGGCTCTTTTTCTTTGCACTTGAATAGTCTCCTGACTTGGTGAACCTCCTTCTACTGTCAGTACCCTCGAGGCTGTACACTATTCACGTTATGGTCTCAAAGCCAATCATATCACAGTAAAATCTAAGCCTCTCAGAGTGTACGCAGTCAAGATTTATGTTCAATGATAGCAAGATCCTAACCAAACCAAAGTTAGCATAATCAGACAACCCTGGGAAACGAAGTAGCATTCTAAACAGTGCAGTCTTCTGACAGTTTTTTTGTCATTGGTCAAACAAAATGCTTGCTTTATTCTCAATAGTTTGAGTTTTGTCATGTAATATAAGAATTTAGTTAATAAATAAATATAAAGAGTATAATAAATCATAAATTGATTTCATGTAAAGGTCTAACATGATGACTCAATTGTGGCTTAAATAAACACTTTTTAAAAAATATATTTAAAGAGAGAGTGCTATTTTGTTAGTTAATAACTGCAGTTATCTTAGTGGCAATCAAAATACATTAAAAATAGCATGAGTAGCCAAAAAGGAAAAAAAATAATATAAAAGTTATAAGGTAAATTGATAAAAGTTGCTGTTGTATGAAAAACAATGATTTGATTGTGTTTTATGTTATTATTTCTCTGCTTGTTGATATACAAGGAGAGACAGAGGAAAGGTAGTGAGACCAGGATTGAATTCAGGTACCCAAGATGCCCCTCCTTGGCCCCTTTAATTTTGATCTTTGCTATAGTCACTCTATCAGCAGAGAATAAAAAAAATTATGTGAGGTCCCTATTTTTACTTTGCATTGTTAACTTTAATCTTTAGTTTAATTGGAAATTTTTAATGTCCTTGTGAAGAACAGCAGGAAGAAATCTCTTGAACATTTGATTTTAGAACACAGTCCCTTAATGAAGAAAGCAATAATTTATATTTAGTTTGAAGCCAAATTAAAGTATTTATTGTAATTCTCTTAGGGCTCTTTTAAAAGAACTCTGCAGATACCCTAGATATCTGTGATTCAGGTTAGCAGCTGAATGAGGGCAGATGGTGAAGAAAGAAGCTCCTCTCCACTTATTCAGTGTGGAATTATCACTTGAATATGAAATAAATACATGGAACTTCTTAAGAAAAATTTGTGGTTATGTGTCACTTTATGTGAATATAAATTTCTAATATACTTATAAATATAACTATAAAGAGTCTATACCAATGTGCATGAAATTTTAGTTGTGTTACTTTTCAACAAAGCATAATGCTAAGAATGATTTTGTATTTCTTTGTTATTTTGGAAGGCTTATATCAAAGTCTACAATCTTTATAAATGATAAACATAGAATACTATGATAGAAAAGTATTTAAGATATTGTTTTGGTTGTGGACAAATAAAGCAGAGCATAAGCCCATTTAAAATGTCACTGAGTGGATTATTAAATCTCTGGGAGAGAATGATTTGATTTTACTTGCTTCTCCAGCTCTGCCTCTTCTGTAATCTCTACTCTGGCCCTGAAATTTCTAATTCAGTGAAGTTCTTACTCTCAAAATATCTTTACATATGGAAATGAGTAGTAAAACTTCTATTTCTTAAGTTTAGAGCATGACGATACTGAGAAGATTGAGTGAGTGGCTTTTGTCAAGTAGCTTCCTTATAAAATGAAGCTCATATAATACTTGTGCCACGGACCGTGCTGCTCGTATTTTTTTAATAGTGACAAATATTGCTGGCATTGGTCCCAAGCTATCCCTCTATCCATGTTTTCAAACATTCAAATTGGTAATTTTTATTTGAAAGTGTGTTATGAATTAGCAGTATTTCCTACATGCATTTGAATTTTGTCATATCCATTTGTATCTGTTTTAGCCATAAATACAAAAATATAATGAAATGCAAAGAGTAGTCATGATACCAATGTCAGCAATTATTTTTTTCTACTGCTATCAGGCATAACTTTCTGAAACCTAAACATTAGTGTTTCTTGCAAATATTTGAGCAACTCTTCAGAACTGCATTCTTTATCATGGGTTTAGGTATACCTTTAAGAGGAAAAACGTTGGCCATTTGGATTTACTCTTTTGAAAAATGTCTGTTGAGGTCCTTGGCCCATCTCTTAAGTGGGTTGCTTGTTTTGTTGTTGTGGAGTTTCTTGATCTCTTTGTAGATTCTGGTTATTAACCCTTTATCTGTTGCATAGTTTGCAAATATTTTTCCCCATTCTGTCGGTTGCCTCTTCACTTTCCTGACTGTTTCTTTTGCCGTACAGAAACTTCTCAATTTGACGCAATCTCAATTATTAATTTTGGCTTTGACTGCCTGTGCCTCCAGAGTCTTTTCCAAGAAGTGTTTGCCTGTGCCTATATCTTGCAGGGTTTCTCCAATGTTCCCTAGTAATTTGATGGTGTCAGGTCATAGATTTAGATCTTTAATCCATGTTGAGTGTATTTTTGTGTAAGGTGGAAATCCAGTTTTCCCAGCACCATTTATTGAATAGACTGTCCTTGCTCCAGGAATTGGTTTTAGATCCTTGATCAAATATAAGTTGGCTGTAGATGTTTGGATTGATTTCTGGTGTTTCTATTCTGTTCCATTGGTCTATCCATCTGTTTCTGTACCAGTACCACGCTGTTTTGATTACAACTGCCTTGTAGTATGTCCTGAAATCTGGTATTGTGATGCCTCTGGCTTTGTTTTTGTTGTACAAGATTGCTTTAGCTATTCGAGGTCTCCTGTGCTTCCATATGAATTTCAGCATCATTTTTTCCAGATCTGAGAAGAAGGTCTTCGGTATTTTGATTGGTATCGCATTGAATCTATAAATTGCTTTTGGGAGAATGGACATTTTGATGGTATTGATTCTTCCAATCCATGAGCATGGAAGCTTTTTCCATTTTTTGGTATCCTCTTCTATTTCTTTCTTTAAGATTTTGTAATTCTCATCATAGAGATCTTTAACGTCCTTGGTTAAGTTTATTCCAGGGTATTTGATTGTTTTTGTAGCTATTGTGAATGGGATTGATCTTAGCAGTTCCTTCTCAGCCATAGCATTGCCTGTGTATACAAAGGCTGTTGATTTTGTGCATAGATTTTATTTTATTTTTTTATTTAATAAATGTGAATTTACAAAGTGCAACTTTTGTATTGTTGTGGCTTCCGCCCCCCCAACCTCCCTCCCTCCTGCGGCCCTCCCCTCTCCCACTCCCTCTCCCATCCTGCCCTTCATCGAGTTTCATTTTCAGTTACCTTCATATACAGAAGATCAACTTAGTATATACTAAGCAAGGATTTCAACAGGCTGTCCTCACACAACCGCACAAGGTATAGGGTATTGTTTGACTAGTAGTGTTGTTTTTAAGTTTCATAGTAAACCACATTAAGGACAGAGATCCTATGTGGGGAGCATGTACCCAGTGACTCCCGTTGTTGATTTAACAATTGGCACTCTTATTTATGACGTCAGCAATCACCTGAGCCTCTTGCCATGAGCTGTCTAGGCTATGGAAGCCCCTTGAATTCACCAACTCTGAACTTGTTTAGTCAAGGCCGTATCACAGTGGAGGTTCCTTCCTCCTTTCAGAGAAAGGCGCCTCTCTCCTTGATGGCCTGTTCCTTCTGCTGGGGTCTTGTTCACCAGGATCTTTCATTTAGGTTGTTTTTGCCACCATGTCGTGGCTTTCCATGTGCATTGATTTTATATCCTGCTACTTTTCCAAACTCTTCTATGAATTCCAATAGTCTCTTAGTAGAATTCTTTGGATTCCCTAAATAAAGAATCATATCATCTGCAAAGAGGGATAGTTTGACTTCTTCCTTTCCAATTTGTATCCATTTAATTTATTTTTCTTGCCTAATGGCTCTGGCTAAAACTTCCAGAACTATATTGAATAGCAGTGATGAGAGTGGGCATCCCTGTCTGGCACCAGATCTCAGTGGAAATGCTTCCAACTTTTCCCCATTCAATAGGATGCTGGCCGTGGGTTTTTCATAGATTGCTTTGATTGTATTGAGGAATGTTCCTTTTATACCCAATTTGCTTAGAGTATTCATCATGAAAGGGTGTTGTAGTTTATCAAATGCTTTCTCGGCATCTATTGAGATAATCATATGCTTTTTCTTCTGGAGTTTGTTAATGGCAAATCCAAATGGCCAACAGACACATGAAAAAATGTTCAAGATCACTAGCAATCAGGGAAATGCAAATCAAAACCACAATGAAGTTTCACCTCACCCCCAGTTAAAATGGCTCACATTCAGAAATCTACCAACAACAGATGCTGGAGAGGATGTGGGGAAAAAGGGACAATAACCCACTGTTGGTGGGAATGCAAACTGTTAAAGCAACTTTGGAAGTCAGTTTAGAGATTCCTCAGAAACCTGAATATAACCCTGCCATACAACCCATCCATCCCACTCCTTGGAATTTACCCAAAGGAAATTAAATTGGCAAATAAAACAGCTGTCTGCAGCTTAATGTTTACTGCAGCTCAATTCACAATAGCTAAGACAAGGATCAACCTAAATGGCCATCAACAGTAGACTGGATAAAAAAATTATGGGATGTGTACTCTATATAACACTATACAGCAGTAAAAACAAATGAAATCCAGTCATTTGCAACAAAATGGAGGAATCTGGAACACATCATGCTGAGTGAAATAAGCCAGTCCCAAAGGGACAAATATCATATGTTCTCCCCGATCGGTGACAACTAACCAAGCACCAAAAAGGAAACCTGTTGAAGTGAAATGAACACTATGAGAAACAGTGACTTAATCAGCCCTTGTCCTGTTGATGAACAACTTAATACTTTATCTCTTTTAGTATTGTTTTTGTTCTACCTAATACTATTGGTTGAACTCTGTAATTAACACACAATTATTCTTAGGTGTTTAAATTTAACTGAAAAGTGATCCCTGTTAAATATAAGAGTGGGAATAAGAGGGAGGAGATATACAGTTTGGGACATACTCAATCAGACTTTCCCCAAATGGTGGAGTTAGAAATGTGCCAGGGGATTCCAATTCAATCCCATCAAGGTGGCATGTACCAATGCCATCTCACTAGTCAAAGGTATCCGTTTCAGTTCATAACTGAACATAATGACAAGATTAAGAGTCAAAGGATCACATAAAGAAGACTAATGTCTGCTGATACTAACTGAACAAATTAAAAAGGAGAGAATGATCCAACATGGGAAGCAGATACACAGCAGACTCACAGAATAGCAGATGACCTAAACAGAACTCTGGCCTCAGAATCAGCCCTTAAGGCATTCGGATCTGGCTGAAGAACCCATGAGAGTATTTTAGGCATGGAAAGCCAAGACACTCTGGAAAAAAAAAAAAAAAAAAAAAAAAAAAAACTAAATGAAAGATCTCTGTTGGCTGGCGCCGCAGCTCAATAGGCTAATCCTCCACCTAGCGGCGCCGGCACACTGGGTTCTAGTCCCGGTCAGGGCGCCGGATTCTTTCCCGGTTGCCCCTCTTCCAGGCCAACTCTCTGCTGTGGCCAGGGAAGGCAGTGGAGGATGGCCCAAGTGCTTGGGCCCTGCACCCCATGGGAGACCAGGAGAAGCACCTGGCTCCTGCCTTCGGATCAGCGCGGTGCACAGGCCGCAGTGTGCCAGCCATGGTGGCCATTAGAGGGTGAACCAATGGCAAAAGGAAGACCTTTCTCTCTGTCTCTCTCTCTCACTATCCACTCTGCCTGTCAGAAAAAAAAAAAATCTCTTTAAGTGAGGTCCCAGTGGAAAGAATGGACCATCAGTGAGGAGAGAACTTCCACTTTGACTATAACCTTGTCTAAATAAGATCAGAGTTGGCGAACTCAAAGACTTCCATAGCCTTGGCAACTCATGACAAGAGCCTAGCGTGATTACTGACGTCATAAACAAGAGTGTCAGTTGTTAAGTCAACAACAGGAGTCGCTGTGCACTTAATCCCCATGTAGGATCTCTGCCCTGAATGTGTTGTACAACGTGAATTAATGCTATAACTAGTAATCAAACAGTACTTTATACTTTGTGTTTCCGTTGGGTGCAAACTGTTGAAATCTTTACTTAATACATACTAAATCGATCTTCTATATATAAAGATAATTGAAAATGAATCTCAATGTGAATGGAATGGGAGAGGTAGCGGGAGTTGGGAGGGTTGCGGGTGGGAAGGAAATTATGAGGGGGAAAAAGTCACTGTAATTCAAAAGCTGTACTTTGCAAATTTATATTTATTAAATAAAAGTTTAAAAAATAAATAAATAAAAAAGAGGAAAAACGAAGAAAATTTTGCATGGGGCTTTTGATATACCTAATTTGGCCTTTACTATGATCCTATGAGAAAAGATGGTGATATCTTCCCCCCTTTTTAAGAAAGATTTGTTTATTTATTTGAAAGAGCAGTAGAAGAGAGAGAGAGGTAGAAGAGAGGAAGCAGGGAGAGAAAGAGAGAGAGAGAGAGAGAGGAAAGGAGGGAGAGAAAGAGAGACCTTCCACCCACTGGCTTTTTTCTCAAATGTTCACTACAGTCGAATGAGGGCCAGGTAAATGCCAGGAGCCAGGAACTTCATCCGGTTCTCATGTGAATGCTTGAGCCATGATGTGCTGGCTTCCCAGGCACATTAGCTGGGAGCTGAATCAGAAGCATAGTGGTTGGGACTCAAACTGGCATTCTAGCATGGGATGGTGGTATCACAAGTGTTGGCTTAAACCACTGTGCCACAGTGCTGGACCCTGCTAACACCTTCAAAAGTGCAGACTTCCCTGATCAAATGTGCCTGTTCACCTGGCAAAGAAAGAGCCAAAGGATATTCACCTCCAAGTGAGAATCCCAAGCCTTTACAATCCTGGACATTTATTGCTTACTTTCATTCACATGACGTATCCAAGTGTCTTGTTTTGCTATCCTTAGTCTTGCCAAATTTTAATTTAAAAAAACTGGAAAATGTACTATTTAGCAATATAAATTTTAAATAAGGCAGCCTCTCCTTTAAGATCTATTTTACCTCCACAGAGTTATATTGAATATGAATGCCTATGAATACTCTGGTGGGTACTCTAAAATACTCAGGTGTATCTAATTGGAAAACTATGACAAATTGAATAATTATATTACCACAAAATAAGTTCTGTCATAGAAGTGAAACTAACATGTGCTGAAAGCACAGTGTGAGTGATGAAGGAATTTTCTCTCTGGCAGCTAGTTTCAAGCCATAATCTTGGATGCTAACTCCAGGAGGGGAGAGAAGCCTGTGTTCAGCCACTGCTGTGGAAGGTCTTTGCTTTTCCTAAAGGATACTCCTGGTCTAGTTGACACAGAGAGTAAGGAGTACGAAAGAGGCCCGTGGGGGCTCAGTAGATAGAAATTAGAGTGGTTGCATTTTTGTTCAACCGCATGTTTTCATGCCAGAAGAGGAGGTGTCTGTCCATTTTGGTACTGAGAAATTCAGAAGTAAATATTGAAGTACAGTGGAAGAGATTAGTCAATGAGATTTAGATTTTCTAAGTCTTTACATAACATATCTAAAGCTTTTTATACAAGTCTTACATTTTGGTAAAATATAAACCTAAACTCAACTTTTCAGAGAAATCATGTGACAACTCACAAAAAATCCTTATGTAATAATCTGGACTACAAAGCTCCCAGCTCAATCTTATGTTTTAAGAGAAGGTAGCACTTACATATTGAAGCTGAGGACAAAGTTCATAAAAATAGAAATAAAAGGTGTATATTCTTAATCAGCAATAGGATGCGGTATTGGTCTCCTGATTGTATGAAGGAGCTTTCCATTATCCTTCTTGAATAAAAGTATTCTGAAACTATTATCTCTTTTGTAATTAATAGAGGAAAGGCCCACGCCGCGGCTCACTAGGCTAATCCTCCACCTGCGGTGCTGGCACCCTGGGTTCTAGTCCTGGTTGGGGTGCCAGTTCTGTCCTGGCTGTTCCTCTTCCAGTCCAGCTCTCTGCTGTGGCCCGGGAAGGCAGTGGAGGATGGCCCAAGTGCTTGGGCCCTGCACCCGCATAGGAGACCGGGAGGAAGCACCTGGCTCCTGGCTTTGGATTGGCTCAGCATGCTGGCCATAGCGGCATTTTCAGGGGGTGAACCAACGGGAGGAAGACCTTTCTCTCTGTGTCTCTGTCTAACTCTCTGCCTGTCAAAAAAAAAAAAAAAAAAAAAAAAAAAAAAAAAAAAAAAAAAAAAAAAAAAAAAAAAACAACCAAATAGAGGAATTAGAAGTTGCCTTGCAAGATCAGGATTTTTTTCTAGAAAGAATATAGGCCTGAAATTTGTGATGTTATCCTTTATCAGCTGCTGCAAATGCTTTTTTTTTTTTTTTTTTTTTTTTTTTTTTTGCTCAGTTACAATGTATTGTGCTGCCTAGGTCCTCCTTGAAGACTCAAAGAAATATTTCTTTAGACATCTTCTACCAGATACCTGTCAGTATATTTAGATGACTTTGTAACATAATGGAATAATGGATTTGGGTAAAACTAGTTTGGGAGGCTGAAGAAAATAGCAAATAACTAGTATGTGACTTTGTCTTTTAAGAGTTACATTTTCTTTGAAAGGGAGACCACATGATTTAATTTTAAACTCCAGCTTTCATGCTATCCAGAAGTTAAAACAGGAAGCATATCAGTAAATAATGACTTTTGTATTTCTTTTTGAAGAAACAGCTGTCTTCTCAGTAGCATTCTTTAAAAAAAAAAAAAAAGGCTCAGAAAAAACTTCAAGTTTAAGCTGTACTGAAAATTGACTTCTTAGAAAAGTGCAATTATTCTTAACCACATCTCATCACCTTGTTAATTTTTTTTTTATATTTCTCGGGAAGACTTTATCTTTGTTCTTGTTTTAGGACATTTCTGGCACTCCAGGTTAAAATGATTATCCTATTCCATCCAGTATAATCTTTTTATACTGAAGATCTAAGAGTGGCATTCATTTAAAAAAAATGTGTCATATTGTGGCAATTTAACAATATATTAAGATGGTCCAAAGAGGGATCTTTGGAGGGATACCTAGATTTCAGACCCATTTATAACATTTGCTTCTGAATGACCTTGATCATTAGCTTTGGCTAAGAACCTTCTAGATAGAATATTAATGACCAGTTTTAAATAAGAAACTCCCTTACGATAGTCCTTTATTTGCTTTTACAGATCAGTGTACTGTTACCCGAACGTACCTGTTCCTTCACAAGTTCTGGTTCTTCAGTGCTGCATACTATTTTGGTAACTGGGCCTTTCTTGGGGTAAGTACAGACATCCCAGGCATGATGCAACCTTCTTATAAAGTGTCCATTTGTGTCACACTACTGCCTTTGAATTTTAATTGCATTTCTGTCTGAATGAGTATAAATTTAAGATATAACATATAGCTTATTTGAATTTACAGGTGTTCTTGATTGGACTAATTGTATCCTGTTGCAAAGGGAAGAAATCAGTCATTGAAGGAATAGATGAAGATTCAGACCTAAGTGATGATGAGCCCTCCGTCTATTCTATTTGACAGCCTTCTGTCTTAAAGATTTTATAAAGCTGACTGAATATCTGTTATGCATTTTTAAAGTGTTAAACTAACATTAGGATGAACTAGGTAGCTTTCATCAAAAATGGAAGCATGGCCATTAAAAAACTATATTTTTATGTTTTCTGAAATAACATTATATCATAGATGAACATTTAAAATTGCTATAATAATACTATGTAAATATAAAACTGCCAGCTTTGTGAGGGAATGTTTGTGGAAAAATTTTTTCTTTAATGTATAATAGTGGTAAATTGATTAAAAATCTTCCAGAATCAATACTCCCTTTTGTCACTTTTTAAAAACATAACAAATCTCTTGTATGTGTGCCTTAGGGTCTCCAGAGTAAAGTGGAGTTTTAAAGCATCTGTACTTGATTATCTAAAAATAATATTTGCAGTATAGCTGTCGAATAAAGCTCATGGCATTCTAAGATGTATTATAGGTCTTCAAATAGTTCATGAAAAATGCACATTATTAGAAAACTGTGCATGGATGTCAAAATGTTTTTACAACAAAATAAACTCATCTCTCTTTTTGAAGATGTATTTATTTATTTGAAATGCAGGGGTGAAGAACACAGGAGAAAAGAGAGAAAGATCTTATGTCAGCTGGTACACTCCCCCAAATACGTGCAACTCTGGCCTAGACTTTAGCCAGCAGCCTGAAATCCCATCTGAGTCTTCCACATGATTGGCAAGAGCCTAAGTACTTGGACCATCGTCTGCTACTTCCTAGGCACATTAGCTTGCAACTAGATCAAAAACAGAGTTTACACTCAATTCCAAGCACTCCAATGTAGAATGCAGGCACCCCAAGTGGTTACTTGACCTGCTCTGCCACACTGATTCTCCCAAGTTTACCTGTTAATTCCACTTTTCCATAAACTTGAAGTATCCTTATATTTTTCAAATAGTAATCCATTAGATATCTTATTACCCCAAAATATTCAAAAACATATTCAGTATTCAAAACAGTATTCAAAACATGTATATTTTGATAGTTTTGTTTTATGACTGACCTCCAAATTTGTATCCCAGCAAAAATGAGGATATTTTCAAAAATAATCCTGAAAAAAATCAGTTTACTGATCAGTTTAAAACAATGACATAATATTTTGACTTTAGAGACACTTTCTCTTTCTAAAAATTTGAAATTTGCAAAAGGTGCAATGCAAGCTATAGATGTCAGTAGAGTATTTTGAACACATTCTAGGTATGAGAAATAATCAGAAACATTAAGCAAATTAGAACTCATAAAAAAGTAAATATCATGACCCCTAAAGTAAAATATCATTAAGTTTCTAAAAAACATGTAGAAATTAACAGCTGTCTTGAACTGAATTGTTCTCTCCCTTAATTTTTTGTGTTATTTTCTTGTTCTCATTCCCTGGCTCTTTCTTGATACACCTTCACAGCTCTCATTTTTGGCTTCTACCTCTTCTCCTACCCTTTAATGTTTTCCATCAGAATTCCAATCCTCCCTGTTCTTACTTTCTGAACCATCTCATATACTCTCCGTTTCCATCTGTTAGTTCCAAACTTGTACATATCTGTTAACTGGAAATTACTGCTTCAGTCACAGCATATTGAAAAATAAGACTCCTCATTGTTTTTGAGCATACTAGGCCCCATTTTGTATTTTTTTGACAAATGGTGCAATTTACCAAAATATGGCCCAAACAATTGCCAAACCAAACATGAGACAGACCTTCTTATCCCTTCCTGACTCATCAACCAGTCAAGTCATGTTGATTTCTGCATTAAGGAAAAAAAAAAAAAAAAGAGGTATTTATTCATTTGAAAGAGTTAGAGAGAAAGAGCTCTTACACCTGCTGGTTCACTCACCAGATGGCCGCAAACCAGGAGCTTCTTCTAGGTCTCTCACGTGGGTGGCGGGGCCCAAACACTTGAGCCATTTTCCAGCTGCTTTCCCCAGGCCATTAGGAGGGATCTGAGTCTGAAGCAGAGCATCTGGGACGTGAACCACCACCCATGTGATATGGGCATCGCAGGTGGTGGCTTTACCCACTACACCCCACACCAACCCCTGACTTCTGCATGCTAACCATACTTCCACTTATCCCCTCTTCTCCATTCCTACTGCCGCTTGCTGTGCTAGGGACTCAGTTGTGTTCCTCATGATTCATGTTGATGCCCAGACCCTCAGTACTTTACAATATGGGTGTGTTTACAGATTCCGCCTTTAGAAAAGGAATTAAGATAAAATGAAGCTGTTGGGTAGAGCCTAATCCATATGACTGGTGTCCTTATAAGAAGAGGAAGGGACATCTGGAATGTGCATGCTCAGAGATGAGGCCACGTGAGGACCTGGTGGTCTACAAGCCAACAAAAGAGGCCTCGAGGGTCCGACCCTGCCAACACCTTAATCTTGGACTCCCAGCCTCCAGATTTGTGAGAAAAGAAATTGCTGTTGTTTAAGTCACCTGGTCTGTGGGGTGTGTCTGTGTGGATTATAAATTATGGCAGCCCAAGGAGACTAAGACACACTGGTTCTTAAACTTCCTCACTGGACTTTCGGCCAAGTCTTGACTTCTTTCAGCCTTTTCCCAACATTTAAAGTGCAAATCTGGTTATTTCATTTCTTTTCTATGTGTGAAAGCTTTTACTTTGGGACAAAAACCCTAAACCTTTTGTGATGCATAAGGCTTTTTTGGTATATCTCTTACCTCTCTCTAGTTTTGTCTGCCTTTCCTACTGTATTTATATGAGCTGAACGAATACATGTCTCACTGTTGTCTGCATGACTATAGAAGCACATCTCCACTCTGTTGAACTATTGGTTCTGCTTCTGATTTTCTTTCCTTTCTTCTATCTCCTATGAAAATCGTTACTCTTCAAATCTCAGCCTTTGCATTATCTCATTAGACTCTTCCTCCCTGAAGTTCCTGGTCTCTACTCACTTGGCATATTCTACAGTGTGTATGGTAGATCATGTTCGCTTCTGCCTCCTTTGGACAGCAAATTCTTGAACAGAACTTCTAGTTAAACCTAGAGTAGCGCCTTATCCATGGAAGACACTCCGATGACAGATGAATTTGCTAGCCAGAAGCTTTTAAGCCTGTCTACATGGTTTAGGACTTAAGGAGCTGTATTTTAATATATAGCCTGATTTGAGATTGATTTTTCTACCTAGAGTTTTAGAAGTATCATCAAGGGTGGGTATTTGACCTAACAGTTAAGATGCTGACTGCTTAGGATGCTTGCATCTCATGAGAGTGCCTGGGTTTGATCCCTGGTGCTGGTTTCTGTTCCCAGCTCCCTGCTATTGCAGACTCTGGGAGGCAGTGACAGTGGCTGATGTAGCTGGATTCCTAACAACCCTGTGGAGACCTGGATTGAGTTCTGGGCTCCTGGTTTTGCTCCCTGCCCTTGAAGGTATTTAGGGAATGAGCCTGCAGGTGGGAGCTCTTTTTCTCTTTCCCTGCTCTCAAGTAAATAATAATTTTTTAAAAAATTCAAAAGCATGATTATCTTTGCTTGAATACTGCATATACTTTTTATTATTTCTAATGAATATTTTGTTTTTGTCAGACCAATTTATTAGCTTTTTATTTTGATTTTTTTCTTCTTAGATTTTAAAAATTTACTTCCTACATATTTAGATGTTTACTTTTATTCTAACATGGAAGGTTTTCTTTTTCCTTCCTGATCATATGGAATGCCTTTACTTTTATATTTTCATGAAGCTGATGTGTTATGACTTCTACTAATGGTGAACATATTTCCTTTGAATATGCCTAAATAAGAGATCATGTAGAGTAATAACTTTCCAGAAGACTAGAGCCCTCATGTTCCATGCAAACTTCAAACAAGTGATTAATTTATTCAGCCATGCAGCAATAATGAGGACCCGGGAACCAAATTCTAGCTCAGGTGACTATATCAAAGGGAAAAAAAAAAGCATAAGAAGAGGAAAGAAAGGAAAATAAACACAGGAGCTCCAGGATAACAAAAAGCAATGCAAAAAAAAATGTTTTCTTGCTGAGCTCTTCAAAGAATGCTGTATACTCAGTTACAGTTATGTGTTGCCTTAGAATCAATCCATAGACAAAGAATTGTAGACACTGATAATTAGCAGCAAATTTAAGTATTAATTTTGACCAAATTACAAGATGGTTGATAAAAATTGGAAGATTGAAGGTGAGGGCTGGAGGGAGACTTAAGAGGAAAAGGTCTATTTCCTCTATGAGGGAGGGAGGGAGGGACATGGAGGGAATCCAAAGATGCTATCTCTGGAAGAGGGAGTTTGGCTATTGAAAGGTGGCAGACCATACCACTCCAAAACATGCCTTTTAGCTTCAGGGTTATTTTTGTGTAAAAGCATGTAATAAGAAACAACAGGTGCAAGAAAAGTACTGTGACATCCCCTTTTTATTCTAAAAGCAGGAAATCTCTTCATTTGAAAGATGCCCTCCCTAAGCCAGAAGGAAAGCAATATTCTTTTTTTTTTTAGGGGATTTTTTTTAACTTTTATTTAATGAATATAAATTTCCAAAGTACAGCTTATGGATTACAATGGCTTCCCCCCATAACATCCCTCCCACCCGCAACCCTCCCCTCTCCCACTCCCTCTCCCCTTCCATTCACATGATGATTCATTTTTGATTCTCTTTATATACAGAAGATCAGTTTAGCATATATTAAGTAAAGATTTCAACAGTTTGCTCCCACACAAACATAAAGTGAAAAATAATAGATGATTTTTTAAATGATGATGAAATCATATCAGACCAATTGTCATGTTTAATCCCAGCAAGAGTCAAGTTGGGAATTGCTAATTTCTTTTTTTTTTTTAACAGAAGATCAGTTTAGTATACATTAAGTAAAGATTTCAACAGTTTGCACCCCCATAGCAACACAAAGTGAAATATATTGTTTGAGTACTCGTTATAGCATTAAGCCTCAATGTACAGCACATTAAGGACAGAGATCCTACATGAGGAGTAAGTGCACAGTGACTCCTGTTGTTGACTTTACAAATTGACACTCCTGTTTATGGCATCAGTAGTCTCCCTATGCACCAGTCATGAGTTTCCAAGGCTATGGAAGCCCCTTGAGTTCTCCGACTCTTATCTTGTTTAGACAAGGTCATAGTCAAAGTGGAGGTTCTCTCCTCCCTTCAGAGAAAGGTACCTCCTTCTTTGAAGACCTGTTCTTTCCACTGGGATCTCACTCACAGAGATCTTTCATTTAGGTTTGTTTGTTTTTTGTGTGTGTGTTGTTTTTTTTTTGTTTTTGTTTTTGTTTTTTTGTTTTTGTTTTTGTTTTTGTTTTTTTTTTTTTTGCCAGAGTGTCTTGGCTTTCCATGCCTGAAATACTCTCATGGGCTTTTCAGCCAGATCCGAATGCCTTTAGGGCTGATTCTGAGGCCAGAGTGCTGTTTAGGACATCTGCCATTCTATGAGTCTGCTGAGTATCTCGCTTCCCATGTTGGATCACTCCCCCCTTTATTTATTCTATCGGTTAGTATTAGCAGGTACTAGACTTGTTTATGTGCTCCCTTTGACTCTTAGTCCTTTCATTATGATCAATTGTGAACTGAAATTGATCACTTGGACTAGTGAGATGGCATTGGTACATGCCACCTTGATGGGATTAAATTGGAGTCTCCTGGAGGAAAGCAATATTCTTACCAGCAGAGCCCAATCTGTGCAAACTTTGCTAAACTAATCCCCCACTTCCCTTCCACCATTAACTACCTTTGCCCAAGCCTCTTTACCTTGTCATGTTTTCATAGTTTATATACTTTGTCTAGTTCAGTAGATAACCTTTCAACTTGAACTGCTTCATTGAATCTTCATTTCTTTATGAGGGCTCCCATGTCATGTAACACTTAACTTTAAATAAATTTATATGCTTTTCTCCTGTTAATCTGTCTTTTGTTACAGAATCCCAGCCAAAATCCTAAAATGGATAGAGAAAACCATTTCTTGCTCTCCTACAGTTTACTAAAGTTGTGAAAAGAACTTAAATTGGTTAAATAGATCATCTAAATTGGTAATATAACAATATTAGGAGATGGGCAAAAAAAGAGGAAGCAATGGGAAAATGTCTCAAGCAAGCAAAAATTTGTTTAACATAGGAAGTCAGTAGATAATATTTAAAATAGATAAATTGAGAAATAGCAGCATATTGAAATCTATAAAATATATTAAAGATTTTGAAAACCAGATATTATTTAAAGGATAAATTTTATCAGAAGATAAAATAGTTCTTGCAGTTATACATAAATATGTCATTGAATTTCCGGGCAGCTAAGACAAAAAAAGAGATGATGAATGATGAAGCTTTTATATTTGATAATAGGAAGCATTCAAATTGCCTGTAGATAATTTTTCTGGCAGTAAGATTTAAAAGAAAGTTACATTGTAAATTCTTATGTGAAGAATGTTAATGAGCAAATGTCTTCACTAAAGTTTAAATAGAAAGGCATATGCAAGGAGACCGAATTTGGGATCTCCAGGGAAAATCTGACTGACTCTCAAAAGTCTCAATATGAATTAGTTTTGTATGTACATCATTTATTCCACTCAGAATATATCCAAGCTCCTACATACTCCAGACTACTGAGTTTCTAGTGCCCATTGTTTCTAAACTTGGTCTAGAAATTTGTGGCCCAATGGCCCCTGGCAGTAATTAAATTTTATTAATATCTTCTAAGACTGTGTCTGAAGGCATGAATAAATATACATCAGAAATCACTTTATCAAGTTTGAGTTACTATAGAAAAGATTCTGGTAACTGTAATGCTCACCTCTGCAAACCACAGCCCATCTCTACTAGTGTCATGGCCCGAATGTTGTTAAGTATGATGTTGGTTGAAGTGATGTGCCACAGGAAGTTGTGAGGAGCATTTCAGGCATGTCGGGGTGATGCTTCTTCAGCAGAGACCACCTCCAAGATAACCAACATTTCCAAGTTACCTCCATTGAGCTGCCCCAGACCTTCTAGACACAACCAGCTGTTGAAATCCCAACTAACGCTTTTTATTAGAGTTGTACATAAAGATTAGCTACACCCTGTTTCTACAAAATTCTATCTCACCATTTCAGAATATTAATAAATTTTATAGAGGGCTATCTTCTTCCCTTCATTAGCAAGTTATTGGAAAGCACTTCTGTAACTACCATAATCTTCAACTGTAATTTGACAAAGAATGTGAAGATTTTCTCTTAGATCAAAATAACTAATAATTGTGGGATGGACTTTGTGTTAAAAACTAAGCTAGTATGGTCAGGTGTACAGCTTTGTTTTTACGTGATTCTCTCATGGACTCATACTTATCTGAGCTTCACACTGAAGCCGTGGACAGTACTCAAGGTTGAGTTCTCTGATAAGTGGGTGTGTAAACCAATCTTCAGGTGTTTGTAGAGAATATATACAAAGCAACTTCAAAAAGTGAATTGAAAATGTGAATTTCAAAAATTTCTGTACCAAATAAATGTATTTTTTCATTTCATTTACATACAACCTTTTTAAAGTGCCCTCATTACTTTTGAAGCAACAAATTTAGATGAGATTAGGAGACACTCAGAGCCACCTTGTTTCCACATCAAGAGGAGAGGGGTCTGTAGACCAAGATAAAATTTGTGCCCAAAAGAAATGATTTTTTTTTTGCACTGAGGTCATTAAGTGATTACCCAACTGTGTCTATTGTGTACCAGACTCAGTTCTGGAACTTATCCTAGGATTTATGAAAAGCATGATCAGACTTGATAACAGGTACTGTCCTCACCTGCTGTAGCTTCTATTTTATTTTTAAAATAATACTTTCTGTATTTACCTGAAGCTTTTTGAAATCTTCAAGTATGTGTGTGACTTAAACACATTTATACATATAATATATATGCACATAAACATATATGCACATAAACATATGCACATTTATAAATATGTACACACAAAATCTCATTTTTTCCAGAAAAAGAGAACTTAATGAAAATGTAACTTTTTTCCTGATGTATACAATAACTCAAATGCTAACCAAATTAATTAAGCTTGAAGGCCTTCTGTTATTTTGTGTTCATTTTTTAAACCAGTATTTGAATGCCTAGTACATATCAGAAACTGCTATAATCTGGAGACCCACAAAGCAAAAAAAGAATAAAATGGTATCCATTTTCTTTTTTAAAAAAGATATATTTATGGGAGGGAGAAGCTTTGTGGTGTAGCAGATAAAGCTACAGGATGCGACACTGGCGTCCCATGTGGGTGCTGGTTCATATCCCAGCTGCTCCGCTTCCGGTCCAGCTCTCTGCTAATGTGCTTAGGGAAAACAAAGGAAGATGGTCCAACTATTTGTGCACCTGCCACTGACATGAGTGACCCAGAAGAAGCTCCTTGCTCCTGGCTTCAGCCTGGCCCTGCTCCCAGCCACTGTGGCCCTTTGAGGAGTGAACCAGCAGATGAAAGATATCTCTCTCTCTCTCTCTCTCTCTCTCTCTCTCTGTGTGTGTGTGTGTGTGTGTGTGTGTGTCTTTCCTCATCTCTCTTAAATTCTGCAGAGCCAGGAGCTTCTTCCAGGATACCCACATGGGTGCAGGGGTCCAAGCAGTTGGGCCATCTTCCACAACATTTCCAGGCACATTACCAGGGAGCTGGATTGGAAGTGAAGCAGCTGGAACTTGAACCAGCTGGTGGTGGCTTAACCTGCTATGCCACAACACAGGCTCCGGTGTCCATTTTCAAAAGTTGTTCAGACTCCAGAGCAAAAATAGGTTCAAAAAATAGAAAATTATAAAGTAACAAATGCTATAAAAGAGGTATTATAGAATGCAATAAGGCTGAGAGGGGTATCTTCTTAAACTTAGGGAAGCCCTAAGATTCTTGAGATAAGCAAATGCTAAACCAGTTACAGGCAACAAATTGTCCAAATAGAAACTGACTTCTCTTTAGTGCTTTTATAATGGCCTTGCACAGTGGAGACAGTCTTGAAGTGGCTGTGCCAATAGGAAGCAGGGCTGCTGTGTCAGAGGTCAGGCAGACCCAGGAACCCCAGGAGTGACAGTACTACCTGGATCAGCAGCACAAAGTCCTGGTACTGGGTACCCGGTTGTCCCCTTCAATGTTGGACTCACTTTTGGGAAAATGGGAACCCTAAATTGACTGATATTAACTTGGAATGAAAAACAGAAATTGTCATTATAGAAATATGATTTCTTACATGCTTAAGTTGGCAAATAAGTATTTGTACATACCGAATTTGAGTAGTTAGTTATAATACCTGAAAACATTCTGATTCAACTTGTCACTTGATTCTGTAAACTAGTTACCCTGAGAGTGAAAAGAAGAGAACAATTTCATATTTCTATTGTGAAAGTAAAACCTACTTAAGCCAGCGCTGTGGCTCACTAGGCTAATCCTCCGCCTTGCGGCGCTGGCACACTGGATTCTAGTCCTGGTCGGGGAACCGGATTCTGTCCCAGTTGCCCCTCTTCCAGGCCAGCTCTCTGCTGTGGCCCGGGAGTGCAGTGGAGGATGGCCCAAGTGCTTGGGCCCTGCACCCCATGGGAGACCAGGAAAAGCACCTGGCTCCTGGCTTCGGATCAGCGTGATGCACTGGCCGCAGTGCACCGGCCACAGCGGCCATTGGAGGGTGAACCAACGGAAAAAAGGAAGACCTTTCTCTCTGTCTCTCTCTGTCTCACTGTCCACTCTGCCTGTCAAAAATAAAAAAATAAATAAATAAAAATAAAAAAAACCTACTTAATTATATTGTGTGCATTATTTCAGAATGTTTGATTATTCCAGGTGTTTCGAACTTTCTGTAAGGGAAAGGGTTGGGGGGTGGCTAGCATTGTGGTACATCCAGGATGAACCTTCGCTTGCTGTGCTGGTATCGCGTGTTGGAGCGCCAGTTGGAGTCGTCGCTCCATTTCTCCTCCAGCTCCCTGCTGGTGTGTGTAGTAAAGTAGCATATGGTGGCTCAAGTGCTTGGGCCACTTGCTATCCATGTGTGCAACCCAGATGGAGTTCTGAGCTCTTGGCTTTGCCCTGATCCAATGTGTGTAGAGGAAATCTCTCTCTCTCTCTTTCTCTCTCTCTCTCTTTCTCCCCCCCCATTCCTCCCTCTCTTTCTGTGTGTTTCAGTCTGTTTTTCAAATAAATAAATCTTCAGAGAAAATTTGCTATAGAGGACAAGATAATAAATACTTCAGGCTTTGTAGAGCCATGTAAGGACTCTCGTCACATAGTCTCCATTCTCCCTCTGCCTCCACCCATCAGCCTTTTACAAGCCTTAAAATTTTTAAAGCACATGAAGTTTGGATTTGGTCTACGCTCTATAGTATGTCTATCCTTGAATTGTTCCTTAATCATTTTGCTTACGCTAGTTTGACAAAACAAGGACAAGTTGGCTAAAGACAAATATAAAATTGGAAGAGGATTGTTAATGAAAAAAGTAGTTTCAAATGCTTTTTAGTGTGTTTCTTAGTTTTTAATAACAAAACCTTTATTAAGTTTAAAGCAATAGGAATTTGTAAAAGAAATCGATTCAGAAATTGTGACTAAATGAGATAGTGAATATAGAATTTGCAAGGGGGTCTCCACATTTATTTGACCAGGGATCCATTTCTCCCACATCTTTTCCTATCAAGAAGTGAAGAACAAAATTATTTGTTACCTTCCACCTCTAATATTTGTGTCCTATTTCTCTTGTGGCTACAAAGAATTATAAGTGACTCTTCAGGATTTAAAATTATGAGTCCTAGTCAATTTTCCTCTCTGCCACAGTTTGCTCATTTGTAAAATTACAATACTCCTACTCTCCTCTTGATGGGACTTCTGGGAGCCATGGTTTAGTATAAAGTGGTTAGTATAGCGCCTGTCAGGTGCTAAGCTCATTAATATTTATTAGGTATTATTATCATCCCTAAGATGCTTTATTTCATGATGCTTTTTTTAATTTATTGTTATTTGCTTATTTGAAAGGCAAAGCATCAAAAGGGGAGGGAGGAGAGGGAGAGAGAGAGATTCTTTCCACTGGTTCATTGCCCAGTGACAGCAGCAGCCAGGGTTGGACCAAGCCAAAGCCAGGAGCAAGGAACTCCATCCTGGTCTCTCACATGGGTGGGAGGGGCAGAAGTACTTGGGCCATTTTCTGCTGCCTTCTCAGATACATTAGCAGGAAGCTGAATTGGAAGTGGAGCAGCCACTCTGATGTGGAATGCTGGCATCACAATGACGGCTTAACCTGATGTGCCAAAACCTGGCTCTCAGAATGCTCTTTACTCATTAGGGTTCCAGACACCTCATTGCATTTAAGAAATAGCTTTGTACTTTAACCTCTAGATTAAGGACTTAGTGAATCAAAAACAAGTATTCCATTCTATAAGGAGAGTACCAAGTGTAAGAAAACCTAAAGAGTAAATGTTTTTAGACTAAAAGAAAAAAATTCTAACGTAAATTATTGCTATCAACATAGCCAGTTTTTTTTTTTCTGTTGAAAGATCTTAATTCCTTCAAACTCTTTGTCAAAACTCTAGTGAAATGTAAGACTAAAACCTCCCAATTATTTCAAGCATGGAAGCAGTCAGAGCCCTTAATTAAGAAGCCATTGTATTCCACGTTCTTCACGGTGCTCTCTGGCTTGATCATTTTGAAAAGACTATAGTATAGTCTTTGTCTCCAGTTTTTGTTTTTCTGTTTACTTTAATGTACAGCCCGAAGAATTTCTCTTCAGTTCCTCATGGGAACATTGTGAATTCAAAAAATTACATTTGTAAAGCTTTTTTCCCCCTTTAGGAATGAGTAAAATGTGAATACACACCACCATTGCAAAGTACAAAAACAAAGTAAAATTCAGTGAAACACTGTCTGTCACTTTGGAGGTTAGAATTTGTAATTCAGTACGTGAGTTTCTGTTTCTCTGTACACCTGCAACAAGCTTGCTGCCATCTATAGTGTGGTGAAAGCAGAAAGAGAGGATGTGCCTCAATCAAAATCCAACCTGGGGGTTGCTAAATGAGAATTATAGGCAAGTTTTTTACTTATATATGACTGTTTCTTTGGCTCAAAGTGAACACTTTTTACCCCATTTCATTGTGAAAAGAATTCTCAAGACTCTATATAGTACATATCCAGCCAGTATCACCAAGAAACACTCTGCATATATACAACCTTGGGGACACACATGGTTTTAAACCTAAAATGAATTTGAATCCTTCTGTGTGGTGGATATATTACTCCACCTAATGGCATCATACATTTGAAAATACGTGTTCCAAGAAGGATTTTGAATTGGATCTCAGGCCCTGGATTCTGTCCCTAGAGTTCAAATGGATGAGCTTCCCAAACTAGTAGTTAGGCTCAAGCCATACTGTGAAATTTCATAATACAAACCAAACACACACACACATACACACACACAAGCATAAGGAAGGATTACTTCCCAGAAACTACAGAGGGAGCCTCAGACCCTACCTGAAGCCATGTGCAATGGAGAAAAGTAGTTTACAGGTCTCAGCTCTATCACAGAGAGTGACTGAGGACTTTGGAGCCAAAAAAAAAAATTCATTTAATAACCACCACAGATAGAATCTAATTAATTACAGGCCATGGCAGAGAGCTGGATTGGAAGTGGAGCATCCAGGACACGAACCAGTGCCCATATGGCATGCTGGCGCTGCATGCTGGGGCTTTACCCGCTTCCCCACAGTGCTGGTCCCAACTCGAAACATCTAAACCAATACATGAATTTGGTTCCTTGCCATAAAGGTTTTTTTTTTTTAAACTTTTATCTAATGAATATAAATTTCCAAAGTACAGCTTATGGATTACAATGGCTTCCCCCCCATAATGTCCCTCCCACTCGCAACCCTCCCCTTTCCCACTCCCTCTCCCCTTCCATTCACATCAAGATTCATTTTCATTTCTCTTTACATACAGAAGATCAGTTTAGCATACACCAAGTAAAGATTTCAACTGTTTGCTCCCACACAGAAACATAAAGTGAAAAATACTGTTTGAGTACTAGTTATAGCATTAAATCTCAATGTACAGCACACTAAGGACAAAGATCCTACATGAGGAGTAAGTGCACAGTGACTCCTGTTGTTGACTTAGCAAATTGACACTCTTGTTTATGGCATCAGTAATCACCCTAGGCTCTTGTCATGAGCTGCCAAGGCTATGGAAGCCCCCTGAGTTCACTGACTCTGATCATATTTAAACAAGGCCATGGTCAAAGTGGAAGTTCTATCCTCCCTTCAGAGAAAGGTACCTCCTTCTTTGATGACCCGTTCTTTCCACTGGGATCTCACTCGAAGAGATCTTTCATTTAGGTTTTTTTTTTTTTTTCCAGAGTGTCTTGGCTTTCCATGCCTGAAATACTCTCATGGCTTGCCATAAAGTTTTAAGTGAAATAATAAAAAACTAAACAAACAGAAAACACAGTGTGCCCTCACTAGGTAAAAATCACAGCAACTTCACAATAACACTGCTTTGTCCTTCTTTTAAAAAATACAAATATTATATATTTATAACATTAACCACTTTTAGGATCATCAAAGAAATGAAAAATAATTAGAATCCCTAAACATTTCCAGAAGCTTTTCTAAATTCTCTGTATGTCGTGGCTGTGGCCTCAAGAGCCTCACTAGAGAACTTTCCAGTTCTGCAGTGGCCATTTACACAGCTCTCCCAGGAGTGTAGCTGATGTTTAACAAGTAGCATGAAGATTCTTGCCCTTGTCCTTCTCAGCTCCGGATTTTGCTTAGCCTTCCTCCTGAGTTTCTATCTTTCTTATCGTCTTTCCCTGCTCAGCACCTTATTGCACTTCTCTTTGGTTTGCTGCTGCTCAGCAGCCTTGCTTGATCCTCCTCAACTTTGGCCTTCCCTGAAGAGCCCCTAGGTAAGCCCACCAACCCATGAGGCAGACCCTAGCCTGGTATTCGGATCAGTTAGCTGATTGACTGTGTGATCTGGGGAAGCTTGCTATAAGAATTGGCAAAATGCATGGAAAATACCTAGTGTGATGCCTTGGTTTTTAGTAGGGTTTCAATAAAGCTAGTTGCCATTATTTTACACTTGGGCATTTCTGCAAACACAACTGATTCTACCCCACCATCTCTTTGTCTTAGTGGGTGGAAGAGTGGCTTGCTAATTGATTACATCCATCACCACCACCACCATCCTTGGATTAAAATGATCTCTGTTGGGAATATTTAGACATTTAGACACGGCAGACTGCTGTGAAAAGAAACATTTGCAGCTGTTTCAAGAGTCGTTTAATTTTAGGGAGTGTAGAATCCTTACTTAGGTAGCCTTGTTCAGTCTTCAACTAACATATACTGTGAGGGGGTAATCTAGTTATGGCTATATGAACATTTCAGGATAAATCTATATTTTCAGCAGTGTTGCTGTGATATTATTGAGTGAGAGCAGTATAATTCTAGGAAATTATAGTTACTTACTGTCGCTCCCCCTCTTCGTGGAGGAACGACACAGGACCCTGCGCTGTTCTTTCGTCTGCTCGGCCCTCCCCGGGTTTGCTGCTGGTTCTTCCCGGGTTGGCTACTATCCCTTCCACCTCCGTGGAAGGGCAGTTCCCCCTGGCCACATTCCCCACTTCCGCAGGGGAACGGCACACCGCCGGCCGGCTCGTCTCGGGGGGCTGCACAGGTGTTCCCTCAGATGTTCCCCTTAGATGTTCCTGGTGCATGCCGTCTCTCTCCTCCTTTATAGTCCTCCTCCGCCAATCCTAACTCGGCTGCCCACACGCCGAGTACGCTGCTCTCCTCCAATCAGGAGCAAGTCCTACAGTTCCTTGGTTGAACTGGAGGCAGCTGTGTAGAAGCCTCTTTCTTCTCTCCCAGCGCCATATTGTGGGAGAGCAGATGCATAGAATAAGTCTTAATTCCAGTAACAATATAGTCCGAGTTGCTCCCCACAGTGGGAGAGCAGATGCATAGAATAAGTCTTAATTCCAGTAACAGTATAGTCCGAGTTGCTCCCCACAGATCCCCCTTTCTTTTTATTTTTTTGGCGTTGATACGCGCCTGTCTTCGGTGTCCCGCGGCACACACTCTGCTCTGCTTGCTAGAGTTGCCACAGGTTCTTACAAGTCCTATCAATCAGGCAAACCGAATCCGGGTCCTCTCTTCGCCATGTTGTGAGGAGGTTTTTAGGCGCTGATGCGTGCCTGTGTTCGGTGCCCTGCAGCGCATGCTCTGCTCTGCCTGCAGGGGCTTACAAGCCCTAACAATCAGGCAAACCGAATCCAAGCCTTCTCATTGCCATATTGTGGAGGAGACTTATTAGTGTTGGTTCGTGCCTATCTTCGGTGACCTGCAGCTCATACTCTGGTCGAGCTGCCTGCTGGTGCTTATCGCCTAATCAGGCAGACCGAATCCAAGCCTCCTAATTGTATTGTGGGGAGGCCTTACTGATGTTAATTCGTGCCTGTCTTCGGTGACCTGTGGCGCATAAGCTGCTAGCCGCCGCAGGTGCTCATCGTGCTCATCGCCTCACTTAATCAGGCAGACCGAATCCAAGCTCTCACATTGCAGTGTTGTAGGGAGGCCTTTCTATTTCTCTATTTCTCTATCTCCGGGCATTCCTATTTCTCCCATTTTACTTCTATCTTCCAGCATTCCTATTTCTCTCATCTTACTTCTAAAACTTCTGTTTCTCTTATCCCTGCGGCTTCCCGGCGGCGCTCGCCCCGAGGCTGCTTCTCGGCACCTCGCCCCGCGGCAGCTTCACGGCTCTGCGCGGCTTCCCGGCGCCTCGCCCCGCCGGCGGGTTCCCGGCTCTGCGCGCATGCTCCGCGGTCTCCACGCACTTCGCGCCCGCACCACGGCCTCGCGCCAGCCCCGCGTTCCCCATCTATTCACGCCCCGTGCTCTCTCTGCACGCAGCGGCTTCCGCGAATGTTTCCGCCACCACCGGCATTCAGTCCAAGTTCCCCGGACTAACCTGGCGAATTTCAACCTGGCGGCCCACGTCTCTGCCTCTGGTTCCAGATCTTCGCCTCTTGCTCCCCGGGGTGACTTGAAGAATTCCAAGGTGGCTTACGTCTCCGCCTCGGCCTGCACTCGCGGCTTCATCCTCCCTAACATTTTTCTCTACCCGGTATGTTTCCTTAAGTTTTCTTCCAACAATATTCCTCTCATTTCTCCTGGCTACTCCCCACAGTCCGTATCCGAGTCCAAGCCTCCTCCAGGTTTCACTTTCGCTTTCAATCTCCTAGCTTCCCCGCCATAGTCCGCATCCGAGTCTATGAAAGCTTTCACTTTCGCTTTCAATCCTAACTTCTTTCCCACAGTCCATATCCGAGTCTATGCCTAGGCTTTCAATAGCTTCTTCCGGCACCTAGGCTCTTTGCTAGTCTCTCTCTCCGATATTTTCCACTTCTTCCCGTTTCTTCCCTCCTAAGTTTCCTATCCGACCTAGGTTTCCTATCCGAGTCAGGTTTCCTATCCGAGTCACGGCACCATTATGTCGCTCCCCCTCTTCGTGGAGGAACGACACCAAACCCTGCCTAGGCTTCACATCCGAGTCACGGCACCATTATGTCGCTCCCCCTCTTCGTGGAGGAATGACACAGGACCCTGCGCTGTTCTTTCGTCTGCTCGGCCCTCCCCGGGTTTGCTGCTGGTTCTTCCCGGGTTGGCTACTATCCCTTCCACCTCCGTGGAAGGGCAGTTCCCCCTGGCCACATTCCCCACTTCCGCAGGGGAACGGCACACCGCCGGCCGGCTCGTCTCGGGGGGCTGCACAGGTGTTCCCTCAGATGTTCCCCTTAGATGTTCCTGGTGCATGCCGTCTCTCTCCTCCTTTATAGTCCTCCTCCGCCAATCCTAACTCGGCTGCCCACACGCCGAGTACGCTGCTCTCCTCCAATCAGGAGCAAGTCCTACAGTTCCTTGGTTGAACTGGAGGCAGCTGTGTAGAAGCCTCTTTCTTCTCTCCCAGCGCCATATTGTGGGAGAGCAGATGCATAGAATAAGTCTTAATTCCAGTAACAATATAGTCCGAGTTGCTCCCCACAGTGGGAGAGCAGATGCATAGAATAAGTCTTAATTCCAGTAACAATATAGTCCGAGTTGCTCCCCACAGTGGGAGAGCAGATGCATAGAATAAGTCTTAATTCCAGTAACAGTATAGTCCGAGTTGCTCCCCACAACTTACCAAAAGCGAAGTTCTCCACTCAGAAACATGTGGTGAACTTTTACTGTGCGCCAGATTCTGGGCGATGCTGAGATTACCAAGACATAAAAAGTGTAAGACAGAATCCCTATATACCTTCAAGGAAGTTTCTTCCCTCAAGAAAGTCACATTTCACAGCAAGCATTTGGTACAGTGTTTTAAACACTGCTTGGGATGCCCACATCCCATATCGGAGTGCTTGGGTTGAGTCCCAGCACTGCTCTCCATTGACGCATCCTACTGTGCACACCCTGGACTTCATACTTGGTTCCCTGCCACCCATGTGGGAAACCTGGATGGAGTTCCTGGCTCCTGATTTTGGCTTGGCCCAATCCTGGCTGTGCTGGGATTTGGAGAGTGAGCCAGTGGATGGAAGCACTCTCTCTTTCTCTCTCCCTAGATTTCAAATAATTTTTTTTAAAAGCGTATTTCATAAACAGGGTCCCTCTTTTGCTCTCAAAGAATACAAATATGGTGACTCTGTTGGCAGAATACGAGGCCATTAATGTCAGCATGGCCTTCATTGCCAAGTCTCCTGTCCACTTTTGGCTTCATAGGTGTTACTTCCGGAAACCCTCAACACTTTCACTGCAAATTACTCCTAACCTTTGTCCAAAGAAGTTCTTTATGTGCCCGAGAGCCACGTGGTGTGTAATGATGTTTCTAAGCGATCAGCAGGTATCCTGGAACCCACTTTGTGAAGCATGTGCATCCCTCTCTTCAAACTCATAACTGTACCCAACAAGCTGGTAATCAGTGTTCCTGATCACTTTCTTTAAAAAAAAGTTTATTTTTTCTACTTAAAAAACAAAGCAAGAGCGAAAGAGAGAACAGTCAGAGAGTCAGAGTCAGAGAAAGAAGGAGAGAGAGTTCTTACACATGTTGGTTCACTCCCTAAATGTCTACAAAATCCAGAGTGGGGCCAAGCTGTAGCTGGGAGCTTGGAAATCCATCTGGGTCTTTCTATAGGGTGGCAGGGGTCTAAGCTGGGACTCGAACTGGCATTCCAATACAGGACAGGACACAGGCATCCCAACTGGTGGCTTAGCCTGCTAAGCCAAAATGCCCACCCTTAAAAATAATTATCTATTTATTTACTTGAGAGCAGAAAGACTGAGAGAAAGACCATGGGGAAAAGAGAGTGAAAGAGAGAGAGAATTCCAATTCAGTGATTTATTCTCTAAAATGGCCACACATCTGGCTTAACCAGGCCAAATCTGGGAACTGGGAATGCAATCCAGGTGTTCCATGTGAGTGGCAGGGACCCAAGTATTTGAGCCATCACCTGCTGTCCTCCCAAGGACTCCATTAGCAAGAAGCTGGAATGGGGAGTGGAGTTGGGACTTGAGCCCAGGCTCCAAAATGGTGTGATGGTTCCCCAACTGGCAGATTAACTGCTAAGCTAAATGCCTGCCTCTCTAGCAACTTTTTTCTGACCAGAATGCCAACTAGGTCTGTTTATTTCATCTCACTGATAATCAAGCATAAAAGAAGTCAGGATTTTTGCATATAAATTACAAGCATGCAAACTTTTAAATAAAAGGTAAACTGTTAAAACTTAAAAGATTAGGAAATATTAACATTGGGCTTTGACTTAGGATGCTAACATTTTAGAAATAATTGTTTTATAGACAATAAATGAATTATTTCACACCAGAGAAAAGGATGGTGCTCCATTGGCTTGCCTATACAGGGCATAAACAACACATAAAAAAACCAGAATTATTTATTTGAAAGGCAGAATGACAAAGACAGAGAGGGAGACACACACACACACACACAAAGAGAGAGAGAGAGAGAGAGAGAGAGAGAGAGGGAGAGATTCCATCCACTGGTTCACTGCTCAAATGGCTGCAAAGGTCAGGCTGGGACAGGTCAAATTCAGGAGCCTAAAACTCCATCCAGGTCTCCCACACGGGTGGCAGAGAACCAGACACTAGACCATCTCCCACTGATTTCCCAGGAGCACTAGCAGGGGGCTAGATCAGTAGTGGAGGAGCCGGGACTCAAGCCAGTATTAATATTGCATGTTGGTGTCGCAGCTGGAGGCTTAACTGGCTTCTCCACAGTGCTGCTCCACCAATAGCTCTTGGACTTCTGGCTCCCAATCCCTGCTCCTCATGTCCTACAACTCTGCAATTTGGGTACTGTGTAATTTGCACTTTATTATATGCAATGCTAAAACACTTAACCAAACTCACCTTTCAAAAAATACTATTTATCTAAATATTCAATCTTAACATCTCCATTTTTAGTGAGATTTGAAATCAACAATTTTAAACAGAAAATCATCATCTCCTGTTAAAAGGTTCAGTTAAAAGGGGAAATACGACTTCATTTTCAGAAATTCGCTATGGAAACAACTTTTTGGAAATTTATTTTAAACTGCTCAGCAAGATATATCTGGGGTATATATTAGCCTCTGAGGAATGCATTAGCAGCCAGGGCATATATTAGAATCTGGTTTATGCTTTTTTGACTTTTAAAAAAGTCTTGCAAACTTGGACACTTTCATGTCAAACTTCTTGTACTATGTCCTTATTTTTGGAAAAGAAGTAAAAATTGATTGATACAGTAAAATTTAATATTTCTATGCTCATTCTCGCTAAATACCTTCAAATGTTTTTACTTTTCATACGAGAGATTTTTGGGTGAAGTTTCTGTTATTAAAAACAAAGTGACATTTACAAGGCAAAGAGTGAAGCTTTTGTAGCTAACTTTTTTGATACTATGACTTCTGTGGCATCATAATGTTCAAAGTTGGACTCTGGACCAGAAACATAAGAAAAGTGATGAAAGGAGGAAATTAAATTTATGGAGATGATTGATCCAGATAGCTCCCTGAAAAGAAAGCTTCCATACTTGGCAGGTTGTCAGAGTAGCTTTGACTTTGTCCTTTTTATCATCTTCAGTATTTTCCTACTTTTTGTTTTGGGCTTTAAAAAAATGTTTTTTTCATCATTTGTTTAAGAGACAAAGTGTGAAACATAGAGTGAGATGATGGGGGTGGGTGCAGAGGGAAGAGAACTCCCATCCATTGGTTCACTCTAAAATGCCTGAGGTTGGGCCAAGACCAAAGCCAGGAACTGGGAAAACAATCCAGGTCTCCCAATGTGAGTTGGATGTGTCAGGAACCCAATTATCTGAGTCATCACTGCTGCCTCCTAGGGTCCACATTAGCAGGAAGTTGGAATCTGGAGCTGGGAATCCAGACCAGGCACTCTGATGTGGAATGTGGACATCTTAATTACTAGGCCAAATGCCCACCCCGGGCTATTTTTTAATTTTGCTAACTAATAATGCTGTTTCCTACTATTACCGTCTTCTCTTTTAGTTTATCTGTTGAAATTTTAAATTACTTATGATAACAGCATTATGTAATTGTATGTTTAATTAATTTTTTATCAAATGATTATACTCATAGCATTTTTAATTAAACGGCTATATGGCAAGTATATTATCATCACTTATTTAAATTACATACACTTTTCTCATAGTTATTTTATGATTTAATTTATTTAAGATTTATTTTTAATTTCTTTGTGTCTTCCTCTGAGGGAATTCCTTTTTCTGTATGGTAAGTATTACCTTTTTTTTTTGAATTATGCAGTTTCTTTGGGTGTGTTCTGGTTTTGCTTCGCTTATCCAAGAAAATAGGTCCTTTAACAATCAGATTGCTTTGGAACCTCCATCTCCATCAGCAATGAGTGTCTGTTCTCATGCATCAGCCATGAAGGAACAGGCCAGTCACTCACTTCTGCTGATCTGCTGGGAGAGGACTGATGTCGGTGAGCAACCTTTCATATGTTTATCTGCCCTTTGTGAGGTCTTTAAGTTAAATATGCACACTCTGCATACAAGTCCTTTATGTGGTTGGCAAATATTTTCCCTCAGTCTGTGACCTGACCTTTCATTTTCTTATCTATATATTTTAAATATCAATGCTTCTTAATTTTTATGAAATCTGATAAATCTGTTCTTTTGTGAAGTATCTTAGCTAAGAAACCTTTGCCTAAATAATTTTTACAAATATTTTCTTTAAGTTTTCTTCTTAAAGTTTTATAAATTTAGATTTTAGAATCAAATCCATGATCTATTTCAAGTTAATTTTTTGCATGTGTGTGTATGATCCACAGTATGGATTGAGTTCCATTATTTTTCATATGTATATTTAGTTTTACCAGCATCACTTGTTGAATTGACTATTCTTTAGTCACTGAATTACTTTTGCTCTTTTATAAAAATTTAGCAGGTCATATGTGGTTGGATGTGTGTATCTCTTCTATTTAGCTATCATTCTGTGTTTACACCAATATTACACCATTCTTGATTCCTTTGTAATATCTTGAACTAAGCTGTTATAGGTTCTAAAGCTTTTATCCAAAAATTTTAGGCCCTTTTTATCCCCATAAATATTTTAGAATCACCTTATCAATGTCTCTAAAAACATGTACTGGGCTTTTGAGGAGATCACATTACATCTATAGATTGTTTTGAGGACAGTGCACATGGAGTCACTGAATTGAGTGTTTTGGTTGACATATTGAGCCTTCTCACCTAATATAATGCTATCTTTCCACTTATTTGGGTCTTTTATTTTTCTCTGCAGCATTTTGTAGCTTTGTCATTGATTCTTCTACATATTTGTCACACATATCCCTCCATATTTAATATGTTAATGCTTTTTTGAATGGTAGTACTTAATTTCAGTTGTTTGTTTCTAGTACATAGAAATAATCTAGTGTATTATACTGACCTTGAATTGTTCAGTCTTATTTTACCTGATGAATTGTTCCACGAAATTTTTAAAATGAATCCCTCTGCAAAGACAGTTTTATTTTATTTTTCTCTTCCAGTCTGGATGCCTATAATTTGCTTTTATTACTTTTAGAGTCATCCCTTTGAAGTACAATTTAGAGGTCTGCCAATTATTGGAAAAGAGTTCTCTTTTTTATTCCTCATAAATTTGGGGCTTCACTTAATGAATATCTTCCTCATTTCAGAATTTTCTCTCGCAGTTTCCAGCCTTTTTGACATCCATAAGTTCTGTCTTTGACATCTCAAGCAATAAGCTGTTTTCTGCCTGTGTGCAGGTAGTTCTGCTCCTTGTGGGTTGAAGAGGAGCCTCATAGAAGAAGCTACCTAAAAATGAGCATTATCCAATGCACTCTTTCAGATCTTGAATTCCTCCCCATTTTTGGTAACTTTTGGGCATTCTTCACTCATTCAAATATTTTGAATCTTTTATTTTGTTTGGAATTGGTAAATGTTCTAATGAAGGAGGGAATTGGAGGGCAAGTCTCCCATGATACTCCTGGACATCTTATGACAACTTTTGTCCAAAAAATCTTTACAAGGATGTTAGAATAGAAAATATCTCGGAAAGTACAGAGACTACATTGTGTTATGAATAATAAAATCCTTTATTTTTGATCTCAGAGTTTTGTTTCTCCTGCCAGCACCTTTGAAACTACAGCAGGCAAACTTGTTACCTCCCAAGAATGGTAAGCTCAGATCCTCCACAGCCCTTGGCAGAGTGCTGGTCCTGTGTCTGTTACTCCACTATTATTATTGCTAGAATGGAACCAGTTTCATTATTATGAACCACATATGCTATCCCATGATGTGCAAATATAGTTTATTCAATCATTCCATACTGATGAGTTTCTAATTGCTTTTTCTCTCTCTGTCCCTCTGCCACTACAAACAATACAGCAATAAATATACAGTTAAAAAAAAAAAAAAAACCCTTTCTGTCTTCATGTGTTCTGGTCTAATTACTTAGAGATTCAGGACTATAATGATTTTGTCCTTGTTCTAATTCTGTTTGTTTACTATGTGTAACATCTATTTTGCTGTAAAGGCATGTTAAATTTTATGTAATCAATTAGATTCTATCTGTGGTGGTTATTAATTTTTTTTTTTTTTTTTTTTTTTTTTTTTTTTTTTTTTTTTAGGCTCCAAGGTCCTCAGTCACTCTGTGCTAGAGCTGAGATTCTGTAAACTACTTTTCTCCATTGCACATGGCTTCATGTAGGGTCAGAGGCTCCCTCTGGAGTTTCTAGGAAGTAACCCTTTCTTACGCTTGTATCCCCAGTGGTTGCCACTGGTTCTGCTGTTACTTACCATAAAGCTGCATTACTCCAGTTTCTGCCTCCATCCTCACGTGACCATCTTCTCCCTGAGTGCCTGTCTGTGTCTCTATATGGCCTTTTTAATAAAGACATTGGTCATTAGACTTAGGGCCCACCCCAGTGCACAGTTGCCTCATCTTAATTATATTTGCAAAGCTCCTATTTCCAAATCAAGGCACACTCACCAGGAGGAACTTAGGATTGTCTGGAACTCAGGACTCCAGTATCTCTTTTGTGGCTCATAGTTCTATTCATGAGAGTCCATGGCTCTGTGCTTCATCCTTTGGGCCCTCAGCAATGGTGAAAGAACTATTTTCTAGGCTCAATTTTTTATTGGAACACTGCTACATGTATTTATTTACTTGTTTATAGCCTGAAAAGTAAAATATTTACTGACCATCTCTTTATAGAACAAGTTTCCCAATTTCTGGTTTAAGGGAAGTATAAATCTAGATTGTAAATTGACAGAGTATGAAGTAAAATAGTAAGAATCAAGAGTATAACTCTTGGGGCTGACGCTGTGGTGCAGCGTATTAAAGCCTGAACCTGCAGTGCCAGAATCCCATATGGATGGTGGTTCTAGTCCCAGCTGCTCCACTTCTGATCCAGCTTTCTGCTAACATACCTAGGAAAGCAGTGGAAGACAACCCAAGTCCTTGTGCTCCTGCACCCATGTAGGAAACCTGGAAGAAGCTCCTGGCTCCTGGCTTTGGATCAGCTCAGTTCCAGCCATTGCGGTCATCTGGGGAGTGAAACAGCAGATGGAAGACCTTTCTCTGTCTCTACCTCTCTCTCTCTCTTTTTTAAATTTTTTTGACAGGCAGTTAGACAGTGAGAGAGAGAGACAGAGAGAAAGGTCTTCCTTCCATTGGTTCACCCCCCAAATGGCCGCTATAAATAACACTTTCTCAGCAAGTCTAAGAACTAAACCCATTCAAACTGAGCTTTCTTTCTTTCTTTTTTCCTTCCTTCCTCCCTTCCTTTCTTTTTTTCTCTCTCATAGATGCCCTCTTTGAGGTCTCTGCTGCATTTTTGCTTGAGTAAAGTCCTTTCTAAACTATTATTTTCAATTGGAGTGTGTGATCTGCTTTTCCAAATTATGTTTTATTTATTTATTTATTTATTTATTTGAGAGAGAGAGAGAGAAAGAGAGAAAGGTCTTCCTTCCGTTGGTTCACCCCACAAATGGCTGCCATGGCTGGCGCTGCACCAATCTGAAGCCAGGAGCCGGGTGCTTCCTCCTGGTCTTCCATGCGGCGCCTAAACACTTGGGCCATCCTCCACTGCCCTCCCGAGCCACAGCAAAGAGCTGGACTGGAAGAGGAGCAGCTGGGACTAGAACCCGGCGCCCATATTGGATGCCGATGCGTAGGAGGAGGATTAGCCAAGTGAGCCATGGCGCCGGCCCCTGCTTTCCAAATTCTTGCATACATACAGATACTTTTCAGGCTCCCAGACAAGTAATTTGGGGTGCGGGGGGGGGGGACTGGCATGGGACTTTGGGTTGCAAAACTTTCTCCCAAAAGCTATTAGAACTCAGTTTACCTCTAGGTTTTCACAAGCAAAACTGGCGACAAGAAAGATGTGAGCTACCAGGGTCTAGATTTATTTTATTGCCTTTTCTTATTAACAATGATGTGTATGAGAAGTCTGATGCTAACATGAATCCTTTTTTCTTCTATGTACCTTATTATTTTGTTAAAAGTTGAATTTTTTCTTAGTGTTAACAACTTAAAAATTATATCAGAATATGCCTACTCCCATCATCCTGCCTGAACTCATTAAGTCCTTTGAATATTCAGGTTCAAGCTTTTTTCAGTTTAGATCATTTTATTTTCCTAGTACATGTGGAATCAATTTCTTATCCTCCTTGTGTTCTTTTTTTCTCCTACTGGAAACTTCTGTGCTTTTCATGTTGTGTCTCTCAACTCTGTCATCCACCTTTGCTTACCTTTCCTTTCTTCTAACCATGGCTGTCTAAATAATGCTGTCTTGCCAAAAAATGTCTGTTTCCAATCCCTGCCACCTGTGAATACATTACTGTGCAGGTGTAACCATATGGGAGATTATCCTGTGTGATCTAGGTGGGCAGAGTAACCACAGGTGTCCTTTCTCTTGTATAAGGGGAAGCAGGATGGCAGAGAGAGGAGGCGATCCTCAACGGCTAGCTTTGAAGAGGAAGGCAGGGACTGTGAACTAAGGCGTGTGGCACCTCTAGAAGCTGGAAATGGCAAGGAAGCACATTCCCTCCTGGAGCCTCTAGAAGAAATGCAGCCTTGTAGATCATGTTTGGCTCTGGACTGCCGGAACCATAAGGTAATAAATTTGTTTGGTTTTAGGACACTCTGCTTGTGGGAGTTTGTTACAGCAGCGATAGGAAATCAATAAACCATCTTTTTATATTTTTAAGCTGCAGCTTGAGATACTCCTTGTAGTGGTTTCCCTTGCCTCTAACTCAAGTGTCAAAGCGTCCACCTTTCCTTCACTTCTACTAAAACAATTAGTGGAAAACAATTTTCAGAACTCTGAAACTCTTCTGTGTATGTTTCTGTCTCCTTAAGTGTACTTCTAATTGTTTCATTCATGTTTCCGTCTGCCTTAAGTGTACTTCTAATTGTTTCATCCATGTTTCCGTCTGCCTTAAGTGTACTTCTAATTGTTTCATCCATGTTTCCGTCTGCCTTAAGTGTACTTCTAATTGTTTCATCCATGTTTCCGTCTGCCTTAAGTGTACTTCTAATTGTTTCATCCATGTTTCCGTCTGCCTTAAGTGTACTTCTAATTGTTTCATCCATGTTTCCGTCTGCCTTAAGTGTACTTCTAATTGTTTCATTCATGTTACCGTCTGCCTCCTTTGTTGGGTACTCTGTCCTGCTGATACTTTTCTTTGTACCTGGACCCCAGGAGATGTGGTGCCAGTTTGTCTTTATTAGCCCACCGGGCATTCCACTCATTGTGGGGGAGAACCTGGCCGATGTCACCTGTGTAGAAGCAGTTAGGAAGCTCCCTTGCTGTATGGTCACTTTATACTCTCCAGGATCCCAGGCAAGGATGACCCCACCCACCATTTCAGCACCTCCTTGGTCTCCTTCAGGCTAGAAAATATCCTTAAAAACTCACTCAGGAGTACTCTCAACCTTTCCACCTGGATTCCTACCTCCCACCCCCTCCTGAGGCTTTTTATGCTAGTCTCCAGGTGCAAATCCAGTCTCTGGGTTAGCCTCATAGCACTTTCACATGGATGCCCACTGAACACCAGACTTCATGTGGATTTAGCTGCCTATTAGATTTGGCAGCCGTTTGAATCAAGTGGAGCGGAATGATTAGAATTAGTGGTAGAGAAGAAGGGTCTTAGCTTCCTGTCATTAGTGCTAGAACCTCAGAGTTCAGGATATAGTTATTATAAGCCTGTCTTTCAATTCTGTTTCCTTGAGGGAGAGAGGGAACCCCAGTCTGCTGGTTCACTCTCCAAATGTGTGCAATGGGCAGCGAGCTCAAAGCCCTGAAGCCAGAACCCAGGAATTTAATCCAGGTCTCCCACGTGGATGGTAAGTACTCAACCTCTTGAGCTATCACCTCTGCCCCCAAGAGTCTAAACCAGCAGGAAGCTGGAATCAGAAGCCAGAATCAGTTATTGAACTTGGGCACTCTGATACAGGATGTAAGCACCTCAACCATCATTCCAGTCACTAAGCCAAATGCTTGTCCCAAGGGGTTAATTTTATATCTTTTAATTTGGTTTTTCCTATTAAGTTTAACTTATAAACAGTGTATTCTCAGTGATGTCATCTTTATTCAAAAATCATCTTCAGATCTAGTATTCCATTTCTTCACTGGGGCCCTCAAGAGAAGGCTAATACATTCAGATATTTTAGAAATCTGGGAGTTTCATTTTGGTAACTTTCCACACAAGCAACACCTGGAATCATTCTTTTTGACTGTTTATATGGGTGATTGCTCCATCTATAACTCCTTTGTTCTGGCCTTGATTAGCTCAGAGGAGAAAAACGTCTCTGATTTTTCATTTTCTATCCCTTTCAACATAATGCTCTTTTCAAATTGTAAATTAACAAACCCATTTTTACTTGTCACCTATTTTTAAAATAAGCTGGTATATGGTAATACCTATTTCTAATCTTAGTTGTGATTTTACTTATGTTTGGAACTTTTTTTAATTTACGTTTTTATCCCTTACACTAACATGCATTCATTCTGTGTTCCTTGGAAAATGTTGCCATTTCTATGTTAGATTTTTGAACTTACCTCTGCACAGCTGTCAGTTTTTTGCAAATTTCCAATATTTGTAATTATATCTTCAGTGCCAGGATATGGTGATCACTTGTCTATTCAGCTGATTCAAAATTTTGTCATCAGTCCTGCATATTATGGTCAGGCAAAATTAACCATGTTTAAAGGATCTACTATGTGCTGTGAATATGTTCAATAACATTTTTCATGGTAGAGTTTTAGCCTATTGCATTACTCAACTTAAGGTTATCATCAACTTTATATTCCCCTGGGTTGTATAATAGGATGCTTCTGATCAGACTAGAACATGCCATTACCCTGTTTTTATATATGAAGAAACTTATACTCAAAGACATTGAATGACCACATAGCGAATAAATAACCAAACCAGTTTTAATCCAAGTATTTCAGACTCCAACTTTTACCCTCTCTGTAATCCATCATACAGCAGCTTCCCATAATACCAAGTTCTTCACTGCTTCCAACAGCAATTTTATTGGGTCTGTTGTAGATTTCATTTTGTTTTTATTTTATCCTGGACTTCTCTTGTTTAATAGATGCCCTGTCCATTTTTGTATTTTGAAATAGATTTTATCCCTTTTCTAAAGTCTTCTTGCTGCAAATCTATTTTGGGGTTATGATTATCTCTGAGCTCCCACAATTTTGTTCTATTTTGGTGTAGATAAAACACTAGTGAAAAACAAAAGTTTGTCAATGATCCAGATGACTTTTTTTCTATTGATTCATACTACTTGAATGTAACCTATGGAACTCTGCTTTTCTTCTGAGAAGGTTTTTATGTCAACTATTAGATCGTCCTTTAAATTCCTTTAAGACAAAAATGAAATGTGTTTGTTGTTTACTTGAGTTTTAAGAGATCCACATCTGGGTAATATAAAAATTTGCCTAGATTATGTTAATATTCCAATGTTTTTGAAAAGGATGATTGCCCTTTTGAGAAATAAAATTCCTTTTGTTGTCTATCCCTCAAAATGACATAGGGCTACTTTCCGTCATGACTACTAGCATCCCATGACTTCTAAAAAATTGTTTCTATTATTATTTTTGAATTCTGCCTGCTAAAAAATCCTTTTTAAATAATGGGAGTTGACTTATTTTTGAAACTAGATTCTCAGTAGATGCTCTGAAGTTACTATGAATAAAAATTGCTCAGTACCTGCAAAATATTCAGTTACCTGACATATATTCAAAATGGATATGAGCTTATTTTATTAAGTTTCTTGCCTGTCTGATAACACCAGAAGAATATTCCATTTTTTTATTCAAACCACTTTGTTTGGAAGCATTTAGCCTGCAGCACAAAAGAAACTGGATTAACCAGGGTTGCAAGTTCATGTCCAGTAACTTATATAAAAGGCAACCGATGGCCTTTACTTATGTTATTCAGGTGGTCCTTGCTATTGAAATAAGCTCTGCATATAAAAATTCACTTTAACCAAATATGTAAGGAAAGGAAAACATATATCTATCGTTCCAAAACCCAGTTTTGGTATTATGGTGTCTTGTCTTCTACCTTATTTCTGCTATCAAACTATTCTGGCTAAAAATCATTAGAATAATTCCAAATGACATCTGTATTGTATCCATTTAAAATCTATTAGATGCCCTTCACTGATGAATAAAGGGATTAAATCTTCAGGTTGAATTATTTCCTTTCCTTGGTGGTAGAGAATTTTTATTTTTTATGTACAAAAATCTTAACAGTGTACATTTGATGTAGTTTATTAGTGACTTCTCCACCCCTTGTGTTTTTCAGATTGACAATGCAAGACACAGACTTTGTCCCAAGGGTTTTGCCTCCCCAGGGTTGGCAAATCTCATTGTGTCTATCACTGAATATGGTTCTGATAGCTTCTATCCGCCTAGCCACAGCACCTTTGTCTTCAGAGTTCACCTGTCTGAAGGTAATGGTGTTGCAAGGCTTCTGTGGACCAGATATTCCAGTCTGGCCTTCACCTCCATGATCCCTAGGGAACCTCTTCTTTAGTACACAGTGCAGGCAGGAAAGCAGCCAGTTCACTGAGTTCCATGCCATGTTTAATCACCACCAGCTGAGTCTTCATGCTGGTTACAATGATAGTGACATTATTGTTCCCCACCTAAAGGATAGGTGATCTACTATTGGGAACATTCCTTTTGTCAGCAACCTTCTTCCTTTCCCAGGCAGGCCAACAGGCTCTGCTCCTTCTCCTGCTTTGCCCTCTGGTCTGCACTTTCAGGTGAACTTAACCAGTTGAGTAGTTTTTTGGGAGTCCAAGGTGTGAGTGAACTGATTAATCATTGGAAGCACTTTGCCACTGCAACCAGATGTAGTGGGGCCATTTGACAACACGATTCATGTTCCTTAGGGGCTAGATGTAATTTACAGGCCAAGATACTCCGGCTTTTTTTCAAATAGTAGATTCACCAACTTCTTAGTCTCCTGTTTTTTCACGATACCTGAGGCTGAGACCACATTCTTCCCCTTGTTCTTCTTTCCTTTCTTCATCTTGGGTGGCTGGAGGAAAGAGAAAGGGGGTGAGTCATTTTCAACTAAATATAAACCAAAGCTTATCAAGCCCTTTCTGATTATGTTTTTGCCTTAAACAGTATCCCAACTGTTGATTTAAGTAAGCTTTTAACTAAGATTCAATTTTGGTATCTAGATTCCTCTGCCTTCCCTTCCAAGGATATATGCAGTGAGATATAGGCTTACCAAATCTACTGAGCTATATTACCTGCGAAATCCATGAAGCAGGTCACCTAAAAATATCAACTAGTTGAGCAGGCATGACAGGGATCTTGAGTTGATCTATTAAAAGAAGTGATGAGAAGTAAAGGCAAAATAGACAAAAAGTATGAAGAGTCAAGACATAGAGTGACAAATCTCAGAATGGGAAGGAAATGACTGATAATGTAATCATTCATAATGATTTTAACATCTGAGCTTGCACCAAACCCAAGCAAATGGGTATACGACATCAAAGACACCAAATATTAATAACTTATTAGGAGACTTTTCATCTTTATATATTTTGGGGAAGGAGGCATAGGTGGAATGGGAAGACTATTGGGAACTGAGGAATTTTTAAACATGGAATTAATTAGGAAGATTTGTTTCAGGAAGTTTGAGTTTATTACTTATAAGGAGTTAAAAACCACCTTTCACACATCTGTTAGTTTCCATGAAAAATTCCAATAGTACAGCTTCACTAAATTATGCCCTTTCTTCAGCAGTATGGGCTATTGCTCATCACTCTTTGGGTATAAATAAAACAAAAAGAGGAATTAAAATTTGTGAGTAGGAAATTATTATAAAGAAAATAGCAAAGAGGAAAAGCTATTTTTGTAATACAGTCTTAGCAAGCTAAAGGAGACTGAAGACTTGGAACTGTATTGAGATTTAGCTATACTGTTAGGACATTCGTAGGAAGACAGATAAACTACATATCCATGAGACTTGGAAAGGAGCCTTGAGAAAGACTCTTAAAATATCCCAAATATTTAAATTTTACCCTAATTGTCTGTTCAATCCTTAGAGTTATCTACATTTGAACACTGGAACAAGCCTATTCTTCTGTAAAGATTCAGCAAATGAACAAAAGGAGTTTCAGGGAGCAAGCATTTAGTCTAGCGGTTAAGATACCTACTTCCCTGTTGAAGTACCTGAGCTTGGTTCCCAGGTTTGGCTCCTGACTCTAAATTCTGACTGGTGTACACCAAGGGAGGTGGCAAAGATGGCTTAAAAAATGGTTTCTTGCCACTCATGAGAGAGACCTGGATGCATTCACAGCTGCTAGCTTTTCCCCAGCATACTTGGCTGTTGTGGGCATTTGGAGAAGTGAACCAACAGATAGGAGCTCCCTCTATCTCTGTTTCTTTCTCTTCCTTTTCTGCCTCTCAAATAAGCAAGTAAAATCTAAAAATTATAAATGTGGGTATGCAATTCCTACAGGCCCCTTCAGCTTTTGCCCACTTTTGCTTTCTAATTTCCCTTTCTAGTTCATTAAGGATTTGGTTATCCATGTTCAGTTTGGGCAACATCATTATTTCTTTCCAGTAGAACTTCAGCCAGAAATCCTCCCTCTTTCTAGTCAGTACAAGGAAACTTCAAAAAGTTCATGGAAAATGGAATCAAAGTATAAGTTTATTTTATCACAACAAAAATTAAAGTCAATGTATAGGCTTTTTAAAAAAGATTTATTTATTTTTTTGAGAGGCAGAATTACAAAAAGAGAGGGAGAGACAGAGAGAGAGAGGTCTTCCATCCACTGGTTTACTCTGCAAATGGCCACAATGGCTGGAACTGGGCTGACCTGAGGCCAGGAGCCAGGAGCCTCCTCTGGGCCTCCTACATGAATGAAGGGGTCCAAGCACTTGGGCCATCTTCCATTGCTTTCCCAGGCCATCAGCAGGAATATGGATTGGAAGTAGAGCAGCTGGGACTTGAGTCAGCAACCATATGGGATGCTGACTCCGCAGGTGGAGGCTTAACCTACTACACCACAGTGCCAGCCCCCATAGTTTTTTCATAATGTACATTTTCCATGATCTTTTTCAAGAATCTTCATATGTAGGTTACTCTATTTCTGCAACTTGGATGTTAGGTCTTGGTGCAGGAAATAGGAGTTCATAATTAACACATCAAATCAGAAAGGAATTGAAAGTTTCTATATAGGAGCAGCAAAGAAAAAAATATCCCTTAGAGTGCATTTTATCTTAAATTCGGAGTCCTACCCAAAATCCAACATGTAAATGAAAAATTGGAGGGGAAACACATATGTTGTATGGTTCTCTCTAACACCTAGATGACCAGAGACACATATAAAATTCTCAGGACCATGGGCTGATTCTCTTGGAGGAAATACTTGCTCTGGTCTTCCTAGATCCCCATCATTCATTCTGGTCTACAACAAGGAAGAAGCAAAAATCTTTCTTGTGTCTGGAGGAAAAAAAGATTGATTCTTCTTTCTTTTGGGTTATCACTTCTCTTCACTAGGTTTCTTCCAGCAGGATTTCTTCACATGCCTCCTGTCTAAAGTTAATGGTGGAGGACCTCAAATTTTTCCTACAGCCAAAGACTTAATATTCAACACAGAACTGGAAATCCCGCCATGATTTTGTCTACCCTCTCTCTTAGCCTCAAAGATGATGCATTTCTTCACAGTCTTTGTACTGGCTATCCCTTTTGCTTGGAATGCTGACTTCAGCTCTTGACATGACTGACCCTTCTGATCATGTTGAATTTAAAGGAAAAAGAAGCCTTCTAGGACTACTTTTTCAAAACTAGCATCCTCTCACCCATCAGTTACTTTTACCACCCTGGCTTATTTTCTTCATAGCATTTGTCAAAAGTATTGGGTGTTTTGATTACTTTTTGTCTCTAGTGCTAAACTATAAGTTTCATGGGATCAAAGCTTTAATTTATCCTGCTTATGACTGTATTCCCAGTATGTGGCACTATGCCTGACATATCATCAGTGCTCAGAAAATATTGTTGAATCAAGGAGCTAATGGAAGACCCAGCATAGCACCTTCATTCAAATTGTCAGCAAAAGCCAGGAACTATGATGTTGCTGGCAAAGTCTAAAGAAGCACAGGCTATTGAATAAAAGCATGGGCAATGGAGCTGAACAACTGTTGAACACCAGTTCCTTCACATACCAGTTGTGCAACTGAATAGTATCAACTGCTCCACGGATAAAATAGGACCAGAGAGATGTGTTGTGTGCATTAAGTAACTTAAGCTGATACGCACCAAATGCTTAAAAAGAATGCCTGGCAATAGTAAGTCCTCAGAAAGCATTAGTTTCTTCCTGGCTTCCATGTCTTGATTATGCTCTAGTTCCTAAATTCTTAAAACTGGCATCAACATGTACGATAAATTGTTTGAGTCAGCAGCTTAGTTACAGGACCTTAACCAGAACAGTTGTCAAATCCTTTGAGATTGGGTCCTGGTTTTTGGCTTCCTCTTTCTCACTAATGTCCCTGTCCTGCACGGATTTAACCCCAGGCTAAATCACAGGAGTAACTGACTCTCTTGGAATGTCTTCAAGCTTCCTCTGAAGCATTTGCTCCAATGCCACCTTTATTCATAATGAAATGGTTGGGTTTCATCTGTTCAGAGTTGAAGCTCATTTCTTATTGTAACTTCCTAGAGCCCTGTAGATTTTTTGCTTGAGTCCCAACAGAATGGACATTTGTCAAAGGCCAAATCCCAGAAAGCACAATGCCCTGGAGAGAGGATGGTCAGGCTCTTTCAGGGTCCTCATAAGGACAATGATGTCATATAAATTAATTATTCCAGAACTTATATCTAAGGTCTCTTGTCCATCAACAGCTGGAAGGTGTCAGGGTCATCAAAGACTCATTGGAGTGTTCTTCAAGTTCCTCACAGGGATGTGAAAACTGTTCTTTATTTTTTCTGCTCTAGCATTTTCTAATATCCACTAATCAGATCTAGCACTAAATCCACTAATTTTCTAGTGTTCTAGGGAACATTGTAGGATGCCATTCCAAAGCTCACTGATGCACACATACCTGGATTTTTACACAAATTCTTTCTTAATCATAAAAGCCTCTGTCTGTATATGTCTATTTTAAAAAGGACAACAGATTTTGAAATGTGTAGCTGTGAGGGGGCTGGCGCTGTGGCTCACTTGGTTAATCCTCCGCCTGCGGCGCCGGCATCCCATATGGGCGCCGGCTAATAGTCCCGGCTGCTCCTCTTCCAGTCCAGCTCTCTGCTGTGGCTTGGGAGGGCAGTGGAGGATGGCCCAAGTGCTTGGGCCCTGCACCCACGTGGGAGACCAGGAATAAACACCTGGCTCCTGGCTTCAGATCGGCACAGCGCTGGCCATAGCAGCCATTTGGGGAGTGAACCAATGGAAGGAAGACCTTTCTGTCTCTCTCACTGACCTTAACTCTACCTGTCAAATAAAAAAAAAAAAAAGAAAGAAAAAATAAAGAAATGTGTAGCTGTGTGTATAAGTCTACATTGAAGCAATCAACAAAACCACTTTTATAGCTCATTGAAAAAAGATGTTAGCCCAACAATAAATGACAAGGTGGGTATCAGTTATACAGAATTATTATTAATTTTTATAAAGGGCCCAGTTTGCCTTTTTAGTAAATATAAATATTTATAGGCTTTCTTGATTTCATTTTCAACATCCATCCCCTTAACTCTGACACCTCAAACTTCTCTGTCTTCTATTTCTAGGTCTGCAGGAATTTATTCAGGGATGAGGACTACCATACCCTCATTGGAAAAACACAAAAGGCCAGGGGCTGGCTCTGTGGTTTAGTGAGTTAAACTGCTGCCTGCAGCACAGGCACCCCACATTGACGCAGATTCGAGTCCCAAATGCTTGACTTCCGAAGCAGCTCCCTCCTAATGCACCTGGGAAAGCAGCAGAAGATGGCTCCCTACACACACGTGGGAGACTCAGACGAAGCTCCTGGCTCCTGGCTTTTGCTTGGCCCAATTCCAGCTGATGCTGCCATTTGAGGACTGATTCTGGTTGGAAGATCTCTTTCTCTTTTTTCTCTTGCTCTCTGTTTCTCCTTCTCTCTGTAACTCTACCTTTCAAATAAGTAAATACATAATCTGTTTTCTTAAGATTCATTTTATTTATTTGAAACAGTTACAGAGAGAGGTAGAGCCAGAGAGGGAGAGAAAGGTCTTCCATTCCGCTGGTTTACTCCCCAAATGACCGCAACAGCCAGAGCTGAGCTGATCTGAAGCCAGGAGCCAGAAGCTTCTTCTAGGTCTCCCACATGAGTGCAGGGGCCCAAGGACTTAGGCCACCTTCTACTGCTTTCCCAGGCCACAGCAGAGAGCTGGATCCGAAGAGGAGCAGCCGGGACTTGAACTGGTGCCCATATGGGATGCTGTCGCTGCAGGCTGGGGCTTTCACCCACTGTACCACAGCACAGGTCCCTACATAACTTTAAAAATAGAAGCCACCCTTAGTAAGACAATATCCACAAATGCCAAGAATCATATATTCTTTAAGATTTAGTATCACATGAGATGATAGTGGGAGGTAGGATGGAGGGAAAGGTAATTAAACATGTTTTGATGTCAGAGTAAGTGGAAAGCCCAAGATAATTAATGATCCTAAAATGAATTATCAAAATTTAAAACCCATGGAGTTCCAAAAAATATTAAATGTTCATCTAGTCAAGGTATTAAACATAAATTTAAGCAAATAGCACAGAAAATCTTAAGAAACCTAAAAATTTGCAATACAAATGAAACTTTGGTATAAATGTGCTCAGTATTTATTATATCTACAGAACTGACAGTGTGCATGGTATTTTTCTAACGACATGTGAATACATTTCCTGCCCCAAATACAAAAGACCATAGCTCAGTAAATACGAAAGTACATGTTACTCTACTTGCAGTTTGTGTATAATACATATTTTAAAATGTCAGCCTACAATTTTACTCAATTTTATTTTTAAAATTCACAATAATGCAAACAGTAAGTACATTTAATTCTATATAATTACAGTGCAAAAATACTTTCAGAAAAATATAAAATTCATTTTTATTATATGGGACATGTTTATTACTTTGGATTTAAAATATAGACCACAGTTTCTTAACAACAATATCAGGTTCCAATTTTAAACGTTATTCTGTTTTCTGGAAGCAAGTAAAAGTTTCCAATTTAATGAGATGTTTGACATCCAAGGTTTAATATTCTTAAAGCTTCAAGAAGCTACTCCTCCACGATGAAAAGCAAAGTATTATTTTGATAGATTTTTGAAAAAAGAAGACAGAGATTAAAAGCTGAATATTCTCTATTCCCAGGTTTTACTGTTTGCTGAGCAGCTCTCAAAGATGCTGACAATAGTTTTGAGAAAACTCTATTTTTCTTACATCTTTTCATCATAGGAATCTATCCTATTTTCTGAGTTCTTAGAAAAATTTTTTGATAAGGGGTTTATTTTGTACTGTGCTATTAACACATATACGAAACATCTACTCTTTCCTCTGGCATAATTAGAGTCATTTGCCAGCTAGTAGTTTCAGCTGGGCTCTGAAGTAGTAACTTAGGACATATTTTATTGTTATCTAATTACTTGGCTGCAAATTAAAGTGTAGATTTGGATAGTTTGGGTTGGACTTCCCATACTTTGCCTATAAAGACAGAATTCATTAGTTTTCCTCTTTGAATATAGGGTCTGGTCATTTCCAGCAGGGACAATTATTTTTATGTGTTCAGTTTGCTAGAAAAATGCAAGCATGGCCTATTTAATGTACCTTATTATTCTAAATTGCTAAACTGGGGTTCACACAAAGTGGTAGGCCTCTATAAAATTAGAAATAGGGTAAGCCCAGAATGCATTACTAGAGAAGGAAAAATTCTATTTGACATTTAGATCAGCTTCTGGGGATTTAGGGATTTGGATGTTTGAGATTTGAAATGGTAGTATCTTTCTTGCATGATGACCTTCCTAATGCCTGCCGGCGGAGGGGGGGTGGGGGGAGAAACAAAGGGAAAAAAACACCACTTTCTATTTGGGTAGAGGAATCCGCGTGGAGAAGTAGCAGTGGGTGGCTTGGGTTGAAAAGCCAACCTGCCCCATGCAATATTTCCCAATTGTAGTTGCTTCTTGAGTTCATTGGCGTTCAGAAAAAAAAAAAAAAATATATATATATATATATATATATATATATATAGCCGGCACAGCGGCTCAATAGGGTAATCCTCCACCTTGCGGCACCGGCACACCGGGTTCTAGTCCCAGTCGGGGCGCTGGAGTCTGTCCTGGTTGCCCCTCTTCCAGGCCAGCTCTCTGCTGTGGCCAGGGAGTGCAGTGGAGGATGGCCCAAGTGCTTGGGCCCTGCACCCCATGGGAGACCAGGAGAAGCACCTGGCTCCTGCCATCGGATCAGTGCAGTGCGCCGGCCGCAGCTCGCCGGCCGCGGCGGCCATTGGAGGGTGAACTAACGGCAAAGGAAGACCTTTCTCTCTGTCTCTCTCACTGTCCACTCTGCCTGTCAAAAAATTTTTTTAAAAAAATATATATGATTTCATGTCAGCTTAATGACAGTGAGACTTGGGTGATTGGCTTGGCTTCTATAAGCCTCATTTTCCTGATCCAAAAAATGATGATAAGCATATCCTGTGTGGCACTGGATCATTCTGGGGATCAAGTGAGATAAGAGGCTTAGCAGGGGCCTCACACAGTGGAGGCTCGATAAAAGGTAGAATTCTCAGGATCCTTTGTTTTCCCTTGTGTATTGTGCAGTTTCAATAGGATGATATATAATTTGCAGTATTTATTATATTTTATAATAGCTTTTATATTTTTAAATCATGTATCCAAGGGATTATCATTTTGTGGAAACAATCTTTAGAAAACACTTCTAAGGGATAACATTCTATATACAGCATTGTAAATGTGTATTATAAAAGAAATCTCACATAAATAAAAACATAAATCAACTTAAAAACAAGTAATAAAAATTCTGATAGAAATGTCACTTCTCTTAAGCTTAATCCCAATTATTTTAAATATTCAAATGACAACCACCTAGATATTTTTCTTCCAAGTCATGAGGCAACATTACGTCCTGCTTTGATTCCTTCTCACTTCACAAAACCCTGATCTCTTTCACATACTGGCTTTTATTCTTGGTCACCTCCAGAATGGACAATGGCTTCTTCTTCTAAAGGGCCTGCAAATCTAGGCATTTTTTGATGTTATCTTCAAGATCATACAGTCACTATGATTTTATATTTATTAAATGCATTATTTTGTCACTTAACACTTTTTGAATGTGTTCTATTTTAATATTTTTCCATTTTCCAATATAGAAGATGGGGAGGGAAGAGTGGAAAGGTCAGGTCTCTACCTGTGAGTGGCTGTATACTTAATTACTCTACACCCTAGATTATGCAGGCCCCTGAAGTATGCTATGTACACCTTGACCTCACCATGTTGCCGCCTCCTCAGGGTTAATTGGGACTTCATCATCCTGTAGCGTGCTGGGAGCTCGAATAGGTCGTGTTTTCTCTACACTTCTTATTTACTTTATTCCCCAGGAGTACATCAGTGTCCACATGCTGCAGAGTCTGCCCTTGTATCTGCCCTCTGATCTCCACTGCTCCAGTCACCAAGCTAATTCAAAATCCTTTTTACAACCCTTTCCTGACAATAGCTTCCTACTTGCTTTTCTTATCTCTAATCTCTTCCTATTTTTACTATTAATAGTGTTTCCAGAATAAGATTGGAAACATGACCTTGACCTGGTTAAGTGCCCTTCTTAAAAATATCTACAGCTCCCTTCCAACCATTAAATAAGACCCGTATTAAATCAATGTTAGTTCATCATAAATTATCACTTCTCACATGTCTCTACACATTGGAAGACATTCACACCCAATCCCAATAAAAGCCATTTCTTTCATGAAAGTACTCTGATTCCTTTTCTTCTGCCATAAGCACTTAATCTTTGCCTTTGAATGCATACTTACAATACATAGATATATACACATATACCAGGTGTATAAATATGTAAAAGTTACACATATAAAATGTATGTGTACATATGTATCACATATATTTATATGTATTTATATATATGCATATATGCAGAATGAACTAGAAATATATAAATGTTTATCAGTTAAACAAATGCATGCACATATATGTGTATGTGTGTGTACAAATTTAATATACACACATATAATATCTATGAGGATATATTTGTACTTATTCACACATGTATTTATAGATAAATTTTCTCAATTATAAGCACCTTAAGGGTGACCCTTTGAACCATTCTCCTCCACAGTTGTCGCTCCCCCTCTTCGTGGAGGAATGACACTAAACCCTGCCTAGGTTTCCTATCCGAGTCACGGCACCATTATGTCGCTCCCCCTCTTCGCGAAGGAACGACACAGGACCCTGCGCTGTTCTTTTGTCTGCTCAGCCCTTCCCAGGTTTGCTGCTGGTTCTTCCCGGGTTGGCTACCGACCCTTCCACCTCCGTGGAAGGGCGGTTCCCCCTGCCACTTTCCCCACTTCTGTGGGGGAGTGGCACACTGCCGGTTGGCTCTCTCAGGGGCTGCACAGGTGTTCCTTCAGATAGATGTTCCTGGTGCATGTTGTCTCTCTCCTCCTTTATAGTCCTCTTCCACCAATCACAACTCTGCTACCCACATGCCGAGTACGCTGCTCTCCTCCAATCAGGAGCAGGATCAGCTCCTGCAGGTCACCACTCAAGTTGGCGAGAGGCAGCTGCGTAGAAGTTGTTACTCCCTTCTCAGCGCCATATTGTGGGAGAGCAGATGCATAGAATAAGTCTTAATTCCAGTAACAGTCTAGTCTGAGTTGCTCCCCACACACAGTGTGTAATATAGAATGTGATTACAAGTAATTGTATAAGGGTTGAACAAAATAGAGTATCCTATCTGCTGATTAAAGAAGTGAACATGAAATATGAATGTAACTTTTACTTTTTAAAGGATTTATTTATTTATTTATTTTTTGGAAAGGAAGAGAAAGAGAAAAAGAAATCTTCCATCTGCTGGTTCCTTCCTCAAATGGCTGCAACAGCAAGGGCTGGGCCAAGCTGAAGCCAAGAACCAGGAACTCCTCTGGATCTCCTACATGGGTGGCAGGAACTCAAATATTTGAGCAATCATCTGTGGTGGAATGAGAAGGCCATTCCAAGATGGCCACTGGCAACGGAAACTGCCTGGCAACAGGCTGTGATTGGTTAGGGCATAGACCGCCCCTTGACTGGATTGGCTGCCTTGGCTATTTAAGCTGCTGTACCAACTGAAATAAATGAGTCTGCAGGCTGCTCGCCTCTGGCCTGCTTTCACCTGGATCCCGGGGTCTGTGTGGTGACTCCAGCCTCTTGCCCCCACCACGCTCCTCCTCTCAGAACAAATCCACCTCAGCTGCTTTCCTCAAGCATGTTAGCAGGGAGCTGGGTCAGAAGCACAGTAGCCAGTATTCAAACTGGCACTCTCATATGTCGACTTTACCACTGAGTCACAAGACCAACCCTAACATAACTTTCAATATTGTCAGTTTAGAGAGTCACAATGCAACGAAAATGTGCATCCTTCCTTCTTCCATTATATTCTTTTTCACACACTTATTTTTAATAATTTCTTATAATTTGGAAACTACAAGTCTGGTTGTAAGTATCTTGAGCAAGCAAATTAAAAAATGCTGCCTATGTCCATCCTTAAATCAATATTTCTATATGAGGCCAAGATTCCAAAGCTCTAAATTGAGTTGAGTCAGCTCTCTTTGCTGCAGGGGAATTTATAGCTGGAAACCTCCTCACTTCTCAGAGGAGTAATTGAAGCCCAGAGACCTAAGTGTGGGACCAATAGCTGTATAATTATCACAATATTTAAGACTAGTATGCAGCACTGATCATTCATATTTCAGTGGCCCTTCTCGATGGATGAGTGTGGCATCCATGGATGAGTGTTGGATGGGTGCAGGCCTGTCTTTTGTTTTTGTTACCCATTCTGATACTAGTGCACCAGCAGAGATATACTATTAAACGTGGGCTGGATCATGTAATGTTTCTTTAAAGCTAAATCTTTTATCCTTTGGGAAAAAATGCATTCCTTTTTTTCCTTTTAGATTGTAATTGTTCTATACTCCAAGGAGTTGAGGGCAGCTAAGAAACTATTATGAGACAGAATAAACAATACTAGGTTCCAGGCAGTGTATCACAGAGAAACTAGAGAAACTGGAACTAATGAGTTTTATTTTAGCTGTATGGGAAAATGAACAGAATTCCATGTGCCTGGTAACTGGCAAGTTCTGCTTTAATTATGAATGTTGAATCACCTTCTATGCCAGCCCAACTCTGATTTATGAACTAAATGGGACTAAAATAAATTTGCCTGTATCAAACATGGCTTAATGAGATTCCCTTATATAAAAAGATATTATTGGCCTCACACTTAACAAGAATTTAAATAATGTCTTGATGTCATATGATCAGTAGCCATCTTCCACTTTTTTGTTTACTAAAAAAATTGCCCTGGTTTCTCTTTTATGTCCTTTCATTTATAATTTATTGAACACCTACTATGCTGCTCTTTAAAGAAATATCCGTCATCGTCCTCAGAACTGTTACTGAAAAACTATATTCAAGCTGATGTCTGCTACTTCCTGACAAACAAATGAAAACAGTCCTGTCACTTCAAAGCTGGTTTCTCTTCCTGTGCTGCCTCAGGTGACACAAGTGAGCTTGCATCGCTCTTCTTTTTTCATCCCTTCTTCTTTTCATGGTCTACTGTGGTTTGTCAGTATCCTTGCTGCTTTTTCTTCCACATCCTTCTTTCATAAGATCAAGTTCCTGAATCACTCCTATCAGCAGGGAGTCAGGTTGCATACAGAATAGTCCGAAGCAGACTTTTGGAAGCGTGTGACTTTTTAATTTAAAGGTTGACTAGGTTACCCTGCAGCAGAGAGTTGTGAGGTGTGTGTGTGTGTGTGTGTGTGTGTGTGTGTGTTTTCTGGTTTTCTTTCCAAAGACTCACAAAAAGGAGATGGGCCAGATGGTTTCTGGAAAAAAAAAGAATAGGAAATTGCAGTACTTAAAGCCCTGGATATAGGTAATAACAAAACTTTGCCTTGAGAACAGACTGAACTTAAGCCACAGGAGTTGGGTTTTCCCTTTCTTGGATGATTTGGCCAGCTTCTCCCTGCAGCGCTTGAAGGGCAGCCGCAAATATCTGCAGATCAGCTTCAGCTCTCCGGAGCATATGAGAACATCAGTTGCCACCCTTTCCATTTTCTGCTTTCTGCTTCCCAGAAGCTTGGGCTGGGCTTGTATTCTCCCCTGTAAGGACTCGTTCTTCCCTCCTAAATGGTGCCTCATGTGCAGAATTAGAAAAGGAGAGCCTTTTGTAGGGACTGAATGGTCACTGCCCTCAAGCCTGCCTTAGGTGCAAGAGACTCTAACGTAGGAGACTCTAATGTTAGAGACCCTAACGTTAGGAGAGCAAAGGGAATAGAAAGGGCACTGGAGAGGGGAAGTAATTAAAAAGTGGTGAATGGGGTGGAACACAAACCTACCGCATTAATTATTATACTGCTAGTTGCTGTAACAGAGAAATCCACAAATTTAAGTTGCTTAATCCAAGACAAATTTATTTCTTGCTCACATGAAGTTCAAAACCAATGTTTCTGATTGGCAAGCAGCTGTTTCCCCAGCTATGATTCAAGAACATAGATTCCTTCCATTGTTTTTACAAGACTAATTTTATTTATTTGAAAGGTAGAGTTACAGAGAGAGAGGGGAAGTGACAGTGAGATCTTCCATCCATTTCATCACTGCCCAAAAGGCTGCAATGGCTGGCATTAGGCCAGGCCTAAGCAAGGAATCAGGAGTTTCTTCTGGGTCTCCCACATGGGTGCAGGAGCCCAACCCCTTGGGTCATCCCCCAGTACTTTCCCAGGCACATTAGCACGGAGCTGGATTGGCAGTGGAGCAGCCAGGACTTGAACCAGTGCCTACATAGGATGCTGTTGTTGCGGGTGGTGTCTTAACCCACTACATCATGACACAGGCCCCAGATCTGCATTTCTTCATATGTGGCTTCTAAGCTTCACATCAAACCAGAGGAGGAAATAAGAACCTGGTAGATCAAGTGTGAGGGCTTTTATGACTTGGGCCTGGAAATGTCACATGTCAGTTATTTATTTTACTCTCTGTTGGTTATAACTCAGTCATGTGGCCTGATCAATGACTTGGGATGCTGGGAAATGTAGTTTAGCTGAGTGTCCAAGAAGATGAAAAGATGAGCAATTAGTTAGTTTAACTTTACCAATTCAGTTTTGCACAAGGAAAACAAACCCTGGATATAGTTATAAAATACAAATATATTGTTTAGAGTTGTCATACTACTGGAATTAAAGAACTATTGAAAAATTGAAGAAAATATGAAGAAACATTGGATTGTGTGTGTTGCTATCACTGTCTTTTCGTCACCTGAATGACTTCTGCAAGGTGTACTAACTCCAACTGTGGCCATCAGAATGATGCAGAAACAAGGACCTGAGTTTATTATATTGAAACTTGCCTATGTTCTTTATGAAGAGGGCCAAGCACTCTGTTTAATTATGAGTAACAGCGGCTTTTTGGAATAGTTCCCCTTTAGGTTAATCCTACCACACATACCTCTTTGATGAGATTTTTGTTGTTTTTCTTAAAAACCTTTATTTATTTACTTGAAAGGCAGAGTTACAGAGAGAGATTGATCTATCTCCCATATGGTGGTTCACCCTTCAAATGGCTGCAACAGTCAGGGCTGGGCCAGGCCAAATCCAGGAGCCTGGAACTACACTCAGGTCTCCCATGTGGATATAGCCCCAGCACTTGGGTCAGCTTCCGTTGTTTTTCCATACACATTAGCAGGGAACTGGATTGGAAGTGAAGCAGTTGGGACTTGAACTGGCATCCATTTGGGATGCCGATGTTGCTGGTGGTGGCTTAACTTGCTGCACCACAACACCGGCCCTATATGACCCCTGCCTCTAGCAAGATACACATAGGTTAATGATAGGCTGATGATTTATAGATCTTACTAACGTCATCTTTAAGATAAAATGGCAGAAATTTATGATGCCCTAGGGAAGATACTTTGTTAACAAATTTCAAGATGTATCCTCTTACGTGCTAGGAACTATGTTAATCAGATATGTATATGTCATCATTACTTTTTCTAGGGCAGTACTCAGGAGTCTTTCTAAATAGACATTTTCATTGTAAAGAATTCTGGGTTAAAATGACTTTTCTTTCACTACTTGAAAAAGATTGTGTCACCTCCTAGTTGTCTCCATGGTTTCTGATGAGAAGTCTTTGTCATACAGTCAAGTTGTTCTTCCCCTATATGTTAGCTATCATTTTTCTCTGGTTGCTTTGAAGATTTTGTCTTCCTCTTTTTAGAAGTTTAATTTTGATGTATCTTAGTGTGGATTTCTTTGGGCTTATTCTGTTTAAGGTTTTCATCATTATTTCTTTGAATAGTTTTTCAGCCTCAACAGTTTTCTACTATATCCAGAACTCTGATGACACAAATAGTTAATCTTTTGTTATAGTCCCACAGATACCTTGAGAACAGATTTTTTTTTTTCAGTTTGTCTTCTTTTTGTTGTTCATATTGGGTAATTTATTTTTTTTAAGATTTTTTTATTTATTCATTTGAGAGGTAGAGTTACAGACAGTGAGAGGGAAAGACAGAGAGAAAGGTCTTCTTTCCGTTGGTTCACTCCCCAAATGGCCGCAATGGCAGGAGCTGTGCCTATCTGAAGCCAGGAGCCAGGAGCTTCTTCTGGGTCTCTCATGCCAGAGCAGGGACCCAAGCACTTGGGCCATCTTCCACTGCTTTCCCAGGCCATAGCAGAGAGCTGGATGGGAAGAGGAGCAGCCGGGACTAGAACCGGCACACATATGGGATGCTGGCTCTGCAGGCAGAGGATTAATCTACTGTGCCACGGCACTGGCCCAGATTGGGTAATTTCAATTGCTTTCTCCCCTAGTCAGTTAATTCTTTTCTCTGTTCACTCCATTCTGTTGCTGAGCCCATCCTCTGGACTTTTTATCTTGGCTATTGTATTTTTCAGTTCTAAAGTCTCCTTTTGGTTATTATTTACATCTTTTATTTCTTACAAAAATATTTTATTTTTTTCATTTGTTTCAATACGTTTATGATGGTTACTGAGCCATTTTTATCCTGGCTGTTCAAAATCCTTGTCAGATAATGCTAACATTTTGTCATCTTGGTGTTCACATCTCATTGTCTTTTTTTTTTATTCTGTTTGAGATTTTTCTGGTTGTCATTATAAGTGATTTTTATTAAAATTTGTATATTTTAATATTGTTGAGACTCAATCTTATTGTAACTGACTTTCTCTGTGACTGCTGTGGCAGAAGTGGGTATGATAGAATGATAAGTTCAAGTATCTTGCTCATTCTCTGTTGACATATCAAGTGGGAGTTCCTTATTACTCACAAGAGTGAGAGATCCAGATTCCTATGTGGTTCCTAACACCATTTTGGGGTTTGTTATGATGTCAGCGAGCAATGTTGAAAGTCCTAACTCTTCAGTACCCTCCCCTGACATCATGACAGTAGGGAGGGGGAAGGGCATTCCATTATGTTGTGTGGGAGACCCAGCTGCTATGGAATCTACAACTCATACCAGGGGTGGGGATCCAGAAAATGGGAATGATATTGCTGACTCCCTGCTTGGCCTTCTCTAACAGAATCCTAGTAAGGACGTTGAGATGCTTTATTATAGCCTTGTGAAGGGAGAAATTCAGGCTCTCATTTATTGCTGCTGGGTAGCGGTAGGGCCATATTTTTTCCTCTACTGTTTGTCTGGAATAAAGAAGTTATTGTCTTAAAGTTTTCTGTCTTCCTAGGCTGTCCCTTTCCAGGTCATTTTCCTATAGAATGGACTTTTGTTTCAGGGTGTTTCTGTTTGTTTTGGTCTCTGACTTTCTGCATGCTGGGCTACTGGTCTCCTCAGGACCAAGTCTGGGGCTTACAAGGCAAAAAGGAAATACTGGGAATCAAATCACCATCATGTCATTTCTCAAATCAAAGCCCCTAGCCAGTTTGCCTTCTCTCTACCAGAGATAAATATAATCTTTTTAGAGGATTTTGCTTCCCATTAGAAGCTAATATACATGTTACTATAATGTTACTATAGTTTAACTGTGAGAGAAATCTCTTACATGCTTTCATAGATAGGAAGCTAGTTTATTGAAAGTAGATTTGCCAGTTGGCCAATATATTCTTGAGTATAGTATTGAATGTGTTTTTACTATGAGGCAGTCTATGAATAAATAAATAGTGTACTTGTAGGTATTCAGCACATACAAGACTGTAAAAATAATATGAATTGATAAGAATTACATATCATTATGGTGAACAAGATGAAGTTTTGAAATGGGTAAATAAAATAAATTAACATGTATTATCTCACATATTTATTTATGGTGAAAACACTTAAAATCTCTCTTGGCAATTTTCAAGAATAAAATATATTATGCTTAACTATAGTTACCATATGTACAAAAGATCTCTTTGGACTCATTCTTCATGTCTAACTGAAATTTCATATGTTTTGACCAATATCTCCCCAGTCTCTCCCCCATATGCTAATCCCTGGTGACAACCCTCCTGTTTTTTGCTTCTATTGAATTCAACTCTTTTAGACTCTACACGTAGGTGAAATCATGTGGTAGTTGTCTTTCTGTGCCTGGCTTATTTCACTTAGTATAATGTCCTCTAGGTTTCATTCATGTTGTTACATAAAACAGGATTCCTTCTCTTTTAAGGCTAAATATTATTCCACTATGTATGTGTATCAATTTTTCTGTACTTGTTTGTTGGTGAACACTTAGGTTGATTCTGTCTCAAGGCTATTGTGAATAACAAAGATAGCTCTTTAACATACTAATTGTACTTCCTTTAACTGTATACCCAATGGTGGGATTGCTGAGTCATGTGATAGTACTTTTTTTAAAGAAACCTTCATACTATTTTCCATAATGGATATACTAATTTACATTCCTAGCAATGGCATGCAAGGCCTCCCTTTTCTCCACATTCAGCACTTTATATTGTCCACCTTTTTTTATGACAGCCTTTTAAAAGTATGAGGTAATATTTCATTGTGGTTTTAATTTGCAGTTTTGTAGTGTTGTGATGTTTTAGCATTTTTAAAAACACCTGTTGGACACTTGTATGTCTTCTCTGGACAAATGTCTACTCAAGTGTTCACCCAATTTTTAATTGTGTTTTCTAACTATATTTTAGTTATATTTCTAACTTTATTTTACAGTATTGTTATTACCTGAACTCTCTCTTCCCCTTGTCCCTCAGTCTTACTCTCTGATGAGTGTTCCATTCTAACCTTTTAAATCTTTATGACAGTGGAGACTAAGTTGGAGACAAAACATTACATATAAAAATTTTATTAAAAAATGAAAACTAGTAAATTGAAACTAAAGAATTAAAAAATACCAAACACACTTGCAAACTAGATATTTCTTGAATTGATATCCAGTGAATTAATCTGCAACTGTTTCACGTAGTGTAAACCATGAGATGTAGTAGGTATAATCTTTAAGAAAATACAATAACTGATTTCTTATTAATCCTCAGTAAAACTTGGTAATTTAACTCTTAAATTTGACTCAGTGGAAGTCATTTTTAACAAAAGATTTATTTATTTGAAAGATAGAGTTACACAGAGAGAGGAAAAGACAGGGAGAGATCTTCTATCTACTGGTTTACTCCCCAAATGGCTGCAATGGCTAGGGCTGGGTGAGATCAAAGGCAGGAACTAGGAGCTTCTTCTGGATCTCCCATGTGAGTGCAGGGGCCCAAGTACTTGGGCCATCTTCCATTACTTTCCCAGGCTAATTAGCAGGGAGCTGGATTGGAAGTAGAGGTGTCAAGACTCAAACCTGCAACCATACTGGTTGCTGGCATCACAGGTGGCCGCTTTTCCCCACTATGCCACAACTCTGGTCCTGATGTAAAGCAATTTTGAAAAAAAAAATACTAATACATGAAATATTAAAATTCATAATTATATAAGATGGTCAGTTGAATTATAATGCTTTCCACTGTCTGACATGATCCACTGAAAACTGGTTTGGTAGCTTTTCTGGATCACAGACTTTGTGAATCTAATGAACACTAAAGAATTCCTGAGGAAAACAGGTTCCTGATATTCAGTTGGGACCCACGATGATTTGTGTTAACAACTGTTGGGACTGGTCAGATAAACACTCTGATTGGAGAGTGCCCGAGCCATACTAGTTGTTAACTCTTTTTAATCAGCCCTGCATTATTAGCACTTAACTTTGTATAATCAGGATGTTCTTGAGCTCCTCCAAATCTCTTCCTGGAATACTGAGGCTCCACGAACTTTAAGATATAATCCCCTAATTTAGAGGCTGAGGTAGATGTGGACTCCTTTTGTTTCAAGCCATTTTTCCATAAACGTCAATTTTTTGACTCATGTGTATATTATTTGTTACTTATCTCAGGTAAAGGTTGTACGCTATTAGAACTGGCTTCAGTTTGTTCTCAATCACTATTTAATCAAAATTTGGCTATATTCCCAGCGTTAAGCATAATTCACTTATCCTGATTCTCTTCTGAGACTTAACTCCTTGACATTCAGCAGCTTTCATGGTATCAAGCCTTGCACAGAATTGCTTATGTAAATTGCTTTACCCTGGTTCCTCGCTTCTCGGAGTGGTATATGGACCAGTAGCTTTGGAATCACCTGGGAGCTTGTTTGAAACATAGACTTCATTCCTTACTGAATCAGAATCTGCATTTTAACAAGATCTGAGGGTGATTTGCACACTTTTAAAGTTTGAGAAACAATTCTATAGTTAAGTTTACTTTGATTTCCTCAGCAAGACTGTGGTTGCCCCAGGTCACAGAGCAAAGTCAGTGACATTCTTTGTACATAACGCCAAGTTTCTCAACAATGAATTTAACTCTAGTTCCAACTGAAAAATCAACTCAGTTGCTCTAATGATTTTGTTTTCCAGGTAAAAACTGGTTCTTGGGATTGACTTTGGAAGAATGTATATAGCTGGCCATTGCTTAGCAATAGCCCTCTTGAGACATTGCACTAGAATTTTGTACTTTCCTGTTCAGCAAGAATAGAAATAACAGAAATGATGTTAAAAGGTTCACCCCCTTGGTAAGCCACAGGAGCTTTGCCTGTAATGTTGGCATTTGGGAGGGCTGTGGTTGCCAGACAAAATACAAGACACCGCATTAAATTTGAATACATAAAATGTTTTCAATGTGTGTTTCTCTTTAATATTATGTGAGACATACTAGAGATCCATGGAGCACACTTAAAAGTATTATTTAATATTCTTAAAATATTATTCAATAAAATATTAAATGAGGTAAATTAATGGGAAATCATAAAACAACATTTGACTATTAATCTTTATATTTAGATTTTGACATAAAACATAAAGGCTTCTTTTGAGATTCCTGAGATAATTTTTTTGGTGTTGAGAGAGCCAAATTTATTCTTACTAAGTTGGTGAAGAAAGCAAATAAAAAAGACTTTGATATTGCATTAGTATGGGTTTTACTTTTCGGAATGCATATACCCTTGATGTAATACATCAAGCATCAGTCCAAATCTCAAATCAGTTGCTGTGATGTTAGACAACCAGGTATGCACCAGGCAATTAGCTGTTGACAGCTGCTAAATTCAGGAACGATTTCTGCAGCTATGTCCTTTGAGATAGTAAATTCTAGTAGCCTTGACTGCACAGCTGCAGAGAGCAGGATTAGTCCTTCATATTACAACCAACAGTCCTATAGAAGACACATCTGTGGCTTCTTGGGCATAAGAAATAGGAAAAGGCTGATTAATTCTGCCATAAAACTCAACCAAATTAAATTGACAAGTATTCCAAAAATACATAATTTTCCAGGTAACCAGTTTCTTCAACAGCTTAGAAGATATAAGTAATAAATTGGATGGTAATTAATTCCTTGGGTAACTTATTCCTATGAATTTAGACTATCTTGGGCTAAGAAGTGCTCCTGGGTAATTGTAAAGTGAATTATGCTGGAGTAATGTTTCGCATCAGCAGGTTTTATTTTTTTTTCTGATAAATTAAACGCTGCAAGCAACAGGAAAGGTTTTTCTTGGTAGGATGGCAGAATTGAACACTCAATTGCTAAATCCATACTTCAGTTTGTATTTTCCTTTAGGATTTAGTTTCTGCTGGTTATTTCAACCATCATTACTTTCATTAGAATAAGTTACTGCTATGTCTAAAAACTCTTTAAAAATATATTCCCATGTTTAAAAATACCCACAAAAGTAGGGAATCATATAATAAACACATCCTTATCACAATATTTGCTGCTTTTACTTCCTGTCTCAATGTGGGATTATGTTGAAAAATCCAAGACATCATTTTCTTCTCTATATATTTTAGATGTATTTGAATAACAAGAAATTCCATTTTAAAACATAGCTTTTATAGTATCATCACATCTTCTATCAAGTAAATAATATTTAATATCAAATATCTAGTCACATTTCCTCTATTTTATAAATATCAATTTTGCTTTTGTAGTTTGCTCAAATTGGTATCAAGACAAGGTCTTACTTAATATACAGGTGTCCCATCCTTTACTTTTTTTTTCAACTTATTATTTTTGGCTATTTATTATACACAAACAAAATATTTATCCAGTAAAATTTACTGAATACACACTGGTGTATCATTTGCCATGTTCTTCTCTATTTCCAATAAAATGGAGACTTCATCAAAGTTAGTTTTAATTAGTTTTTCAATATTACTTTATAGATGGTGTTGTGTACGTATATCAGAAGGTACCTAAGTCTTATTGTTTGTGTTTGTATCATGTTAGCTGAAAATAATTCTGAAAAGTTGTGATATAAAAATATATTTAACAGCTGGAAGAGTTCTGTAAAGAGAAACTTTCCATTATTAACCACTCGCTTATGTTGAAGAATGCTACAGAGAGGAAAGCAGAAAAATACTGTATTGTCTCACTTTGGCTGGGCTGGGTTTGTAACAGTTATTTTTAAATCTATTTATTTATTTATTTATTTTTATTTATTTATTTTTTTTGACAGGCAGAGTGGACAGTGAGAGCGAGAGAGAGAAAGGTCTTCCTTTTTCTGTTGGTTCACCCTCCAATGGCTGCTGTGGCCGGTGCGCTGCACTGATCCGAAGCCAGGAGCCAGGTGCTTCTCCTGGTCTCCCATGCAGGTGCAGGGCCCAAGGGCCTGGGCCATCCTCCACTGCAGAGAGCTGGACAGGAAGAGGAGCAACTGGGACAGAATCCAGCACCCCGACCGGGACTAGAACCCGGTGTGCCGGTGCTGCAGGCGGAGGATTAGCCTAGTGAGCCGTGGCGCCCGGCCTATTTTTAAATCTTAATGTTAATATCGGTGTTTGTTGGGCCAGTGCTGTGGTATAGCTGGTATGTAATACCAGCATGCCATAGGGGAGCCAGGTAGAGTCCCAGCTGCTCCACTTCCGATCCAGCCCCCTGATAATGGACCTGGAAAAGCAGCAGAGGATGGCCCAAGTGCTTGAGCTCCTGCACCTACAAAAGAGACTCAGAAGAAGCTTCTGGCTTCTGGCTTTGGCCTGTCTCAGCCCCAGCTGTTGTGGTCATGTGGCAAGTGAACCAGCAGGTAGAAGATTGCTCTTTCTCTCTCTGTAACTCTGATTTTCAAATAAATAAACAAATCTTTAAAAAAATTGGTATTTGCCTTATTTAGTCAGAAGGCCTAAAAAGTAAATAAAATTATTTAAATTTCACAATAGAAAATATAATAGGAATATAAAAATATAAACATGTAAATTATTTTTGTGAGCTGGTTGCATGTGTAATTCTGAAATCAGTAATGCTTAAAAGTGTTCTAGACTTCTGAGTCACTGTTATACTTTGTTAGTGAATTAGTTTGCTAAGGCTAGCCTAACAAAATACTAAAACTGTGTGTATTTGATAATTTGTTTTCTCATAGTTCTGGAGGCTACAAGTCAAGAGATTGGCAGGTTTGGCTTCTTCTGGGGTCTCTCTCTTTGGCTTACAGATGGCTGCCTTCTCTCTTCTCTCATGGTCTTTCCATTGTGAGAATGTACCACCAGTGTCTCTCTGGATACAAGTGTCCCCTTAAGAGGCCACCAGTCAGATTAGATTAAGGCAACCCTAATGACCTAATTTTAACCGAATCTTTCCTTTAAGGGGCCTATCTGCAAATCAAGTCACAGTGTGAGGCACTCTTGGAGATTGGCACATTAGACAGTGGCGTCATATTCTTCTGCATAGGAGTTCTAACCTACTGCATTCCCCTTTCTCCACAGCTTCACCAATAGAGCATGCTGTCGAATTTTGCATATTGGACAAGCTGGTAGGTGAGAAATGATCACTGGCTACAGTGTAGTTGTTTCTGTACTTTCACTGAGGTATAACATGCAGAAAATTATACAAATGGTCACATATTCAGGAATGTTTACAAAGTGAGCAGAGATATGGGTATTGACCTCCCAGAACTACATAGACTATTGCCATTATCTCAGAAATACCTGTTATGACCTCTCTCATTTACTTCCTCTTTAAGATGACACTCATCTGTGAGACCTCTGTCAGTATAGGTTCTTTTTTACCTATTTTGTGAATTTTTCATATAAATAACATCATATGGTAGGCACTCTTCTGTGTCTGGCTCATTTTATCCATTTCTGTAAAAATCATTTATATTGCTCATATAACAGGAGAATTTCTCTTGTTATATAATAATATTCCATTATGTAAAAATACAAGCCATTATTTATACATTTTATTTGTTGATGGGGTTTAGGTTATTTCTATTTTGGGATTATTATGAAGAATGCTGATCATAGGTTATAATTATATTTAGCTTTGATAGATAGCAATTGGTTTTCCAAAGCAGTTGTATCAATATACCTTCAAACAGCAGTGATTAGGACTTGGAATTGATACACATCCCCACCAACATTAACACTGTTAGTTTTACAAATCATAACCATTTGGGGGAATGTGAGATGGTTTGTTATTATAGTCTTAAGTTTCTTTATCTTGATAAATAATGATGTTAGACACCTTTTATTTGCTTATTATCATTTGTATATTTTTTTGTGAAATGTCTACCCAATTAAATCATTTTTCCTTAGCAGGTAGTCTTTTTCTTCATACATTCTCATACAGATCTGTATTTTACATATTCTATGTGTAAGTCCTTTCCTAGATATAGGTATTATAAATATTTTCCCTGTTTTGTGTTGTAAATTGTTTTAGAAATGAATTTCTATTTTAGAATGAGTTTAAGTTTCCAGAAAAATTGCAAAGATAGTGCAGAAAGTCCTCATATATCTCATACCCAGCTCCCTCTATTATTAACTTCTTACATTAGTATGGTACATTTGTTCTTATTAATGAACCAATATTGATCTATTAATATTAACTAAAGTCCATATTTTATTCATGTTTCTCTAGTTTTTACCTAATGTTCTTGTTCTGTTCCAGAACTCCATCAAAGTTAGCACATTACATTTAAATGTCAAGTCTCCCTGGGCTCCGCTTCCTTGTGACAGAACTTCTTTTGATGACCTCGAGGATTTTGAAGAACACTAGTCAAGTGTGTTGTAGAATGTCCCTCTGCTGCAATTGTTAGTGCTTTTCTCATAATTAGACCAGAGTAACTTATTGCCGTTGACACCAACCTTGATCACCTGGTTGAGGTATTGTTTGATAACACCAGGTTCCTCCCTCCTACTGTGCCCTTTGGAAGGGAGTCACTACACACAACCCACACTTAAGGAATGGAGACTTATGCCCCCCACCTTTAAAGGCCGATGATCTATATATACTACTTAAAATTCTTCTGCCCTGAAGAATTATCTCTTCTCCTTAATTTATTAATTTTTTCTAATAATTTATATCAACATAGAATCAAAAATATTTTATACTTCAGGGTATAATTCAATAGTACTTTTATTTTATTGCTCAAACTGTTCTAGTTTTGGCCATTGGGAACTCTTTCAACTATCTCTTATACCCCTATGTTGTATGCAAATTACAGTGGGCATTTTGTTTGTTTGTTTGTTTAGCTATTCCTTATTTTCTGCCATTACAAAGATATTCCAGCCTCATCTTAAGTATTTTCTGTTCAAGTTCTAGAATCAATCCTTTCTCCAGGGATCTCAAATTTCTTTTGTTAAAGAACATTATTAGAGACCAATGTAAGGGCACACTTGTGCTTGTTGCTACTGGGATGACATTCTTCTAGGCTCTCTCAGTTGGTTAGGCAAGGATCATGTACCTATAGATATGGATGCACACAATATCTGTAAATAGTTCTATATGTGAGCATTTGCATGGGAGAGTTCCTACTGATGAGTTCCTACTCAGATAAATGAATTCTTGTTCAGACACTAATCCCTTACCACATTGATCATGCTGATCATTTATACTTGCCTATCAGTAGCCTCCTACTCCAACAAGGAGAGGGGCTGGCTCCACTTTCTACTATCCTTTTACATTCTTAATGATGTTGTTTGTTGTATTGATGTGCTTGTGAATGAAGTCTAAACTATTAAGTCTGTTGTTCATGGAGTGTTCTTTATGAAAACATTTTCAATTACAGGCTACAGTCCTTTAACAGATATCAGAGTATTTAGATATTCTATTTTTTACTGTGTCTGTTTTGGCAAAATGAATTTTAAAGTAATTTATTCATTTAACAGCATTCTCTTTTAATATCTGGAGGATCTGTAGTGAAGTCTTTTTAATTCCTAAATTGGCAATTTATACCTTCTCTCCTTTCAGTTGTGATAAATTTTACCAGGGGTTTATCAATTTTGTTAGTTTTCTCAAAACCTACTTTTAGCTTAAAATTCCTTGATATTTTTTTTAGTATTTTGTGTATTTCAGGTTTTTTTCTTTTTCTTTTTCAAGTTCTTCCTTTAACTTGTGGGTCTTTCTGTCTGTCTCTCTGATTTTCCTTTTCATTGTTTAGTTTCTTTTTAAGTTTACAAAGAAAATTTTGTATATTATCAGGACCACAGTGAATGAATTCTTACACCAAGCACTGAAAGATATTTTTACCACTCTACACACACACACACATACACACGCACACACAATCTAACATGTACCCTGAGCTGATCTTTTTGTTTTTAAAAGATCTATTTTATTTATTTGAGAGGCAGAGTTACAGACATAGAAAGGGAGAGACAGAGAGAGAGGTCTTCCATCTGCTGATTCACTCCCCAGATAGCTGCAACAGCTTGGAGCTGTGCCTATCCAAAACCAGGAGCCAAGATCATCTTCCAGGTCTCCCACGTGGGTGCAGGGGACCAAGGACTTGGGCCATCTTCCACTGCTTTCCCAGGCCATAACAGAGAGCTGGATTGGAAGTGGAGCAACGGGGACTCGAACTAGCACCCATAAAGGATGCCAGCAAGGCAGGTGGGGGCTTTACCCACTATGCCACAGTGCCAGCCCCAATTTTTAAAAATTATTTTAGAAATACTCAGAAATTTTGAATGGGGAGTTTTATTAGCTTATCCGTGGTTTTAGTTTCCTTGTTATCTATTACTCACAGTCAGCTGTGGTCTGAAAATATTAAGTGGAAATTCAAGAAATAAGTCTTAAGTGTTAAATTGTGTGAACAATGGTTTAGAAATTAGCTTGAGCGTCACCCAAAAGTCATACGTTAAAAACTTTGTCCCTAAAGTCTTTACATTAATAGTACCAGAAGGGCAGAATTTTAATCCAATTATGGTGTTCAGAGGTGGGGTGTTTGGAAAGTGATGAAACTGGATTGGGCTGTTGGGGTGAATCCTCCATGACCCAGCCGTGGTGGCTTCATAGGGGGAGACACACAAACACCTGTACCCCTCTTACCATGTGATGTTCATTAAGAAGTCCATCCTCAGATGCCAAACCAATGGGGCTGCCTGATCTTTGACTGTGAAGCTCCAAAAGTGTGAGCTAAAATAGACTACCTTTCTTCATAAGTAGCTTATTTCAGGTATTTAGTTAGAGTAACAAATAACTGACTATTACATTACATCACTCTATTAGGATGAAATGTCACTCTTAGCACTCCATCCTCCCTGGGACATGTATTATCCTATCATACAACAAATCCATGCGGCACTGTTTTTATGTGCAGGAAAAAAACCAGTAAAATCATTCATTCTCTAATTAGGTACTTGTATAAAGGATTACACTGTGGATTTGAAGCATATTCCTTTCAGAATAAGAGGGATCCATTGTACACATTTTTAAAGTTTTATTTATTTCAAAGGCAGAGAGAGAGAGAGAATATCTTTCACCCATTGGTTCACTTTCCAAATGCCCACAACAGCCAAGCTGAATCCAGGAACCCAGAACTTTGTCTGAGTCTCACAGGTGGGTGGCAAGGGACCCGGATATCTCCCAAGTGCATTAGCAGGTAGTTGCATGGGAAGCAGTAGATCTGGAACTCAAACTAGCACTCCAATATGTGATAGAGGTGTCCCAAGTGTTAGCTTAACCACTCCTCCACAACGCCTGCCTTCTTTTGTATACTTTTATGTCCTGGCCTGGGCAGATATCAACTGGGCTTAACATTGCTTAATTGGAAAAATGTGACTGAGTATTATCTCACTGAATAATATGTTTTAGTATACTCTATCTTTAAGATAGAGTTGATGGGGTTGGCTCCGTGGCGCAGTAGGTTAATCCTCCTGTGGTGCCAGCATCCCACATGGGTGCTGGTTCTAGTCCCGGCTGCTCCTCTTCCAGTCCAGCTCTCTGCTATGGGCTGGGAAAGCAGTGGAAGATGGCCCAAGTGCTTGGGCCCCTGCACCCACATCAGAGACCTGGAAGAAGCTCCTGGCTCCTGGCTTCGGATTGGTGCAGCTCTGGCCGTTATGACCATCTGGGGAGTGAACCAATGGAAGGAAGACCTTTCTCTCTGTCTCTCCCTCCCACTGTCTGTAACTCTACTTCTCAAATAAATAAATAATTCTTAAAAACAAGAGTTGATAATATTATATCTGCTCAAGGTGCTTACAATTTCTTAGGACTGCTATTGCCCATTTTTATCTACAATATAAGATGGAGTGCTAATAATATTTAATGGATTATGGTGGTTAACACATTGCACATATTCAAGTAATATTTCTAAATAAATTATATTCAACACAATTCTATAATATTCCAGAGAAGCAAATGAGTCATGCTGATTGCTCCCAAGGCAAAGGATCTGCTGCAGCTGTGTACTGTGTGCAAGTACAAGCCTTGACGCATAGAGTGAACACTTGAAGGTTCCTATTCAGGCAGGTACACTGTTTCTTAGAACCTACTCACAGATGTGTCCTAATTAATTAGCAAATATATTCCTAAAAAACACCATGTGGAGCTTTGTTGTTTTTTTGTGTGTGTGAATTAAGTACTATAGATAACATAAAACAAGTTTCAAGATTCCTTAGGTTAAAATGAATAATTAGGTTTTAAATATGTTTGTCCCCCAAGACCAGATATTTTAATTTGGCTAAATCTGTAATATTATGGTCTTCAATGCATTTTAAAAATTGATTTTTGGCCGGCACCGCAGCTCAATAGCTCATTTTCCACCTGTGACGCCGGCACACCGGGTTCTAGTCCCAGTCGGGGCACCGGATTCTGTCCTGGTTGCTCCTCTTCCAGTCCAGCTCTCTGGACTCACTCACTGCCTGGGAGTGCAGTGAAGGATGGCCCAAGTACTTGGGCCCTGCATCCACATGGGAGACCAGGAGAGGCACCTGGCTCCTGGCTTTGGATCAGCGCGGTGCGCCAGCCGCAGCACGCCAGCCGCAGCGGCCATTGGAGGGTGAACCAAAGGCAAAGGAAGACCTTTCTCTCTGTCTCTCTCTCACTGTCCACTCTGCCTGTCAAAAAAAATTTTATTTTTACCTCTGTAACACAATGATATACATTAATTTATATTATTGAATTCAGGACTTTTTTTTTTTTTTTTTTTTTTGACAGGCAGAGTGGACAGTGAGAGAGAGACAGAGAGAAAGGTCTTCCTTTGCTGTTGGTTCACCCTCCAATGGCCGCTGCAGCCAGCACACCGCGCTGATCTGAAGCCAGGAGCCAGGTGCCTCTCCTGGTCTCCCATGGGGTGCAGGACCCAAGCACTTGGGCCATCCTCCACTGCACTCCCTGGCCACAGCAGAGAGCTGGCCTGGAAGAGGGGCAACCGGGACAGACTCCAGCGCCCCGACCGGGACTAGAACCCAGTGTGCTGGGGCCGCAAGGCAGAGGATTAGCCTAGTGAGCCGCAGCGCCGGCCGAATTCAGGACATTTAATTCATACAAAAATAGATTATTAGACTACAGAGTACTTGAATTCTTTTCTAGGATTTGTGAAAATTAGCACTTATAATAGGCATATAATGTCATTAATAATCACAAGGATATAGTAAAACAGAAAGGAAAGTCTTTGTATTCCATGTTTATCCCTTCTGCCTCAGCCCCTCTGTGGTGACTGGCAGTCCATTTTATTTGGCACCTGCTAGCTTCCTGCTTTTCCTTGCACTCTGGAAAGCATCCAACTTCACTCTTTCATGGAAAATCTCTGTAGTGTTATACGAAAAGATACAATATCTTCACTTTATTTTCTGATACAGCAAGACCGGGGCCATTGAAGGGTTAATTAGAGGATATACACATTTATAAAGCACTTCCTACAAGAAAAAAGGTTCTACAAATGCCAAAGTTATTAAGATATTTGGAAGCATATATCATAAAGTGGAAATTTTTATGCTGGCTTTGGGTTTGCTTTCCAAAAGGAGGTATCAACTAGTCAAACTCCAACTTAACACATGTCTATTGAGCACATCAGATTTTCAAAGTTTTGAAACAAAGAAGAATAAAATATGTTCCTTCTCTTTAAGGAGTTTACTGTTTAGTAACTGGATAGATACATGGCTCAATATAATTCAGGATAAACTCCAAAAGTTTCTCAAAAAGGTACAGACTGGGTACTGTGGGATGTCAGAGTTAGAGTTTGAGTCACAGAGACAGACTATTCAATCTTTGCCTTGAAGAATGGTAAAATTTTCATAGATCAGAAACTGAGAAAAGGTTATTTTAAGCAAGAGGAACTGTGAGTTGCAAGTTTTGAAAAGCATTTCAGAGAAAATGCAAATAACTCAATTTTGTGCGTTAAGGGCAAAGACTGGACTAAGAAAGTAGAGTGAAGTCAGATGATAGAAGACCTCTATTACTGGTTTAGAAAGCAGTAGAGAGCTGCTGAAGGTATTTGAGAAAGAAGGAACGAGGAGGGTGGCACAGGGTATGGCTGTAGACACAAAAAGTAGACATTCAACAATTTTTCATGGAGTAGGGAATGTATTACATTATTTTAGGTACATTTTAATGCTGATAGTAGTGTCATTAGGTAATTCCATATTTCCATTCAAGGTCATGGGCCAACTTTTTGTTGGAATCCAAGTTGTGTTTTAAAAATGTCTGTTCTCATCTTTGCAAAAATACTTCTGTCTGTCCCTGTGATCTCCTCCAACTTTGACCTTCAATTAGCCTCCCTCAGACTGATTCCTCACAATCCTCTTGAAAACAGGACCACTTTCCTAATCTCTTGAGGACTGACATCTCTACTGGGGTCACTGTTATTTTCTTCCTGATTCTGGGTTCTGTTGTTTTTCTCCAGATAGTGGTGACCTAGATGGACCTGAGAAATTTTGTGATTATTCTAAAGTTTCAATACATAGCACAAAACACTCTAGAAGACAACGAAAAGCACTAGTGAAACAAAAACAAAATCCCGAGGGAATATAGAGCAGAAGAAAGAAGCACAAATAACTATTAGCAATAAATCACTGTCCCAGCTCCTTCATGTGTCAAACTGAGTGTAATAATATTTACTGCACAAGGTTGTCACAAAAATTAAATGAGGTAATATTTTGAGAAAATGTTTAGAGAACTGACTACTGTGTGGTTATCAATCAATATGGCATTAACTTAAAAAAAATTGACTAGATATTCCAAGATAATTTTAATATGAAAAGTTTACTTTTCTATTACCTTTGTTCTCATTCTAGTTGCCTTTATTTCCTTTCCATCTTGTTCTAGATCTTTCAAATATTTGTGCTTTTGAAAAAATAGATCACAACCCTCTGCTCACCTAGAAATCATCTAGCGAATGAAAGCTCAAATGACAATTGAAGAAATAGGCTACTAAATTAAATAATTGATTCATACTGAAATCCTTCTTGTCTCAAAATATAATTGACTGCCTCTTTTGTAGGAAACATGAGACATCTCTATATACATTTCAGAGTTCAGTTCTAATAGCTTAGTCATTGATTCTCAATCAAGACAAAGTTTGCCTCGCAGGGAATATTTGAACACTTTTTTGTTTGTCACCACTGGGAAGTGCTGCTACTGGCATCTCATGGGTAAATGACAAGGATGCTGCCAAATATCCTGGGATGCACAGGCTAACCCTACCCAGCATGGAACTCTCCAGCCTCAAATGTCGGTAGTGCTAAGTTGAAAAACTCTGGCTTAGATTGAATCAGTTTATCCCACTAGTATCAGGTGATAGTGACATTCTGAGGAGCTGGCTGTAGGGGATGAACAGATGGAAAACAAGTTGATTACTGGCACACCTGATGGGGACTTGAGAGCCAGGGCAGGTAAAAGGAGGATCTTGTAATCCAGGGAGGGGTGCTGCCATCTGGGTCTGAAACAAACATTGCTTATCTATAAATTTGACTAAGATAATGGGTGTAGACACTTAGGGAATCACTTGACTGCAGAGCAGGGCTTAGGGAAATAACTACCGTTGTGTCTTTGTGTTTCTTCTGGTGGGAACTCTTCCAAGGGTACTGTTTCTCAGTATCCATCCCTGATTAGCACAGTATTTCTGGAAACATTGCAATGGAGTCAGGGGAAAAGAAAGAAAAGATAGCCTTGAACCAGGATGTTTATAATATTATAAGGTGTAAGTAATCAGAACAATTCTGAGAATGACAAGATAAAATCGAATTTTGATAATAAAGAGTTGGACAATGAAAGACAAGTTTCTCTAGCTGAACTAGACTAAATGTGGTGGTGTAGTGGTGTGTTTAAAAAAATCCAAAGTTCTTTGAGACTCCATCCAAAGGGTGGAGCCTAATTTTCTTTCCTGAGTTTGGGTTGGACTTAGCAATTCATTGTTACTGACCCAAATGAGTTCTTTCTTGGAATATGAAAATGAACATGCACTCAGGACTCTCAGTTAAGAAAGATTTATTGTGAGCTTGCAGGCAAGGAGACTCTGGGGATAGATCCCAAAGCAGTGCCTCCCTGATGCAGGAGGTAGTGAGGTCTTATTTTCATTATAAGGGGCCTGAAGCCATTGCATGTAGAGGTGATCTGGTGCAGGTCAGAAGTTTGTCCTGCTTCTGCATACCTCCCATGTTCAGAAAATGTCCTCCAAATCCTGCCCAGAGGAGGAAATTTTTGTATTCCAATGAGAGAACTTTACTCTGCATTCTTTGGGCATGTCCTCCTACCTGGGGTCAGTTAGAACTGGTTCCTCAAAACTTCTTACCATCCCTTACTTGTGATCTAGCACCTGACATCTTTTGGAATGCAGTGTTAAAAGATCAGCTTCCAGGCACGTTCTCTGAGAAACAAGCTCAAGACAACATGTACTTACGAATTGTTTCAGATCCTCTGTCTTTTGGTTCTGACACTTCTTGTGAATAAGATAAAAAAGAGGCTAGGTCACAGAAGCCACAGGGCTTCTGCCTCACTCTTCTTGCTCTGGGGGGCCTCAGCTGCCATGGTCCTTAAGTAGCCTTAGAAAGAGGTATGTGTGGCAAAGAACCAAGGATGGCAGCCAATGGCTGTCGTGATCCTCAGCCCCATTCCAGTATTTAAATAACTGCTTGACAACAATATAAGAGACCCCCGGAGCAGAACAGTGCAGCCAAGCTGCCTTCAAGTCCCTGACCCTGAGACTCTGCTATTAAAAGATTATCGTTCTAAGCTGGTAAATTGTGAGTAGATGTGTTAAGCAGCAATATATAACAGACACACAAGCAAACAGAAGTGAATTGTTTTTTAAGGACTGTTATAGATACTATGCATGAGGTTTGGCTTTGTATTTTAAGTATAAGAGATCTTATTCTCTAAGTGAGAGGATTGTAGTTTTTTAGAATTGTGCTGCTAGGTTACAGGCTGTTGACCTAGACTGCCAGGATTTCAGTACTGACTCTCTCACTAGTTCTGTGACTCTGGACCATTTACTGAACCTCTCAGGCTTCAGTCTCTTCATTTTAGAACTAAAGATAATTCTTAACAGTTATGAAGTGCTTATTAGAGTGTCTGGAACATAGTAAGCCTAAAATAAACATTAGCACTTAATACTATTTCTGGAGTTACATACCCTGTACTCTGATGGTGATTTTAATTTATAAAATCCTCTGCATATATTATCAGAAACCACGGAACCAGATTCAAAGTAGGCTCAGGGAATGAACCTTCAAATCGAGCTGTAAGGGCTATCTTCTGGCCCTCGGCACCCCCAGCTCTGGGGCTTGTCTTGAGGCTGTGACACTCAGGTGGCATTTGCTCTTAACAGCCTTCAATGTGTTAGTGTGAAAGGCAAATTAATAACATGTCCATATTTTTGACAGATTAACTGTCAGGGAATGTTCTTTCTCCTAAACTCTTCAAGGAAATGTATCTAATTTTGGTACTAGGTGAGATTAACTACTCAAAGAAAGAGATATGGTCTGAAATGTTGTGCGTCCTTGCCTATGATAAGCTTTTACGTGCTGGTTAATCTTGATGACGATTGTATATGCATTTAAGCAGCTGGCACATATGTGGGACTTGAAATATGGCAGCACAAAATGAAATTTAAGTTTACAAACACTTTCCTCAGAACTATCAATCTGCTAAAAGAGTAATCTTGGTCTTGCTCCTGGCCGTTTGCTGCCATTATACCCATGAACTTTAGAATAAACCATATTTTCTAGATAGTACCATATTTGGGTTAATAGTGTGCCTTACAAAGTGAAGATAAGGCACAGCAATCTATAATTTTGGATATTTTTAAATCATTTTTAAACACAATAAGTGGAGGCATGTTTTAGAAAATTTTGTGAAAGAAATAAAATATGAGAAAATATACCAATAGTCTCTTTTAAGAGCAGGGAATGACAGGTTTCTTCATGTTTATTAGAAAGTGGTAAGAATAAGATCAAAGCATTTTGAACTGTATACTCTTTTAAATACAGAAAGGAATCACAGTGTTCAAGAGGCACAGTGAATCAAAAGCAGACAACTTGGCACCTTTTGTTTTGTGGGGAGCGAACTTTGCTTCATTAAAACTGACATTATTTAGAAAATCGCAATGTCACCTCTAATCACAGTGCATTTTGTGTGAAGCTAATCTGTTCACTTCTAAGATTTTACAAAAATAACTCACACTATGTTTTGTCATTTTTCGTAGTATAAAGCCTTTAGCAACTGCAGTTCAAATCCTTTCTTGATGTAAATTGTAGAAATGATGAAATAAAGAGAGAAAACCATTTGTAAAAAAGTACTCTGTTTTGGAAGAAAGCGATTTTGAAACAAATTATTATAGTTAAAATTTTCTATAAATAGAGATAATGATAGTTTAAACTTTATAGGGTTATGAGGATTAGTCATCATGTTGAATTAATATTCATAAAGAAGTTAGAACAGTTTCTTATACATAATTCCTGTTATGTAAGTGCTTAAGTGCATAAATATTTCTTGGGATGCAATAATGTAGGGTAGAAATAAATGTTGGTAATAATATGTTGAGAGAGAATGTAAAAGAGCTATGTAAATAATAAGCACCTGAACACTTATTTGCGTAATTACACATATTTGCTGACCCAAATTACTCAGACTGTTCTATAAGGTCTTATAGGCAAAGTGTAACACCAGATGGTTTTCTTGAATGTTGAAAATGCTTTGTTGTTTACTTTGTTAGCATCTAGTTGCTGGGTCCTAGGAGAGACTTAGATTTTTCTTTAAAATTTTGGTATTAAATCCCTTTTAACAGAATGTGCCCAAGACTTCTCGTACTGCTCACTGAATTTTAACATAGTGCATCCCCCAAACATACACTCACTCACACCTACACAGACTTGCATACACATAGGAAGGAACATCTTCTAGCATGAATGCTAAACAAGTTGGCACCAAAGTTTGGAGTTTTTCATTGCTGGAATTTGCTTTTCTTCCAGGGGAAACTTTCATTCAAGGGAGGAGTGGTTGGATAGTCTGCTTCTTTCTGAAAGAAGCTTCAACTTCCTGTGGTAATTTAACAAGTCATATATGTTTGTCTTACCCCTTACTGTTTACAAAGCATCTTTTTTTTTTTTCTTTTGACAGGCAGAGTGGACAGTGAGAGAGAGAGAGACAGAGAGAAAGGTCTTCCTTTGCCGTTGGTTCACCCTTCAGTGGCCGCCGCGGCCAGCACGCTGTGGCCGGCGCACTGCGCTGATCCAATGGCAGGAGCCAGATACTTCTCCTGGTCTCCCATGGGGTGCAGGGCCCAAGGACTTGGGCCATCCTCCGCTGCACTCCCTGGCCACAGCAGAGAGCTGGCCTGGAAGAGGGGCAACCGGGACAGAATCCGGCGCCCCGACCGGGACTAGAACCAAGTGTGCCGGCACCGCAAGGCGGAGGATTAGCCTAGTGAGCCGCGGCGCCGGCCTACAAAGCATCTTTTATAAATTATCTCACTTGGTTCTCAAAGCGACCCTACATGCTTCAATATTAGTCACTTTTTCTCTGAGGAAGTGAGAGGAAACTGAGCCTCAGAGACTAAAGGACTTACTCCAATATCACTGCTATTTGTAAAGAGTCCCCAGAGTGAAATTTTATTTTCATCTTACTTCCCTTCTTTCGTTCCATCACTTAAGGTTTCAGATTTAAAACCAAAATCAAGGCAAAAAAAACTTAAAAATGGTTAGCATTTTCTTTAACAGTTATTGTTTCAATTTTATATATAATAGGGTATTTGTCATAAGTTCATAATTATTAAACATAAGTGAAAACATTAATTACTGTTTCTGTATATTTAAATATTAAACAATTTCTTAACAGTAATTGTACATATTTACAGGATATATTATATTTATAGGATATGTATCATTTTAATGAATGTACACAATGTTCATTAATCAAATCAGGCTAATTTACATTTTCCTTTTCTTGTCATTAGTTTATGATAGGAGACTTCAGGCTTCTCTGTTCAACTTGTTCAGAAAATATGTGGTAGTTTATTGTGAACTATAGTCACACACACAGTATTATACTAGGAACTTATTATCCAAACTCACTGTGTCCCCTTCTCATCATCTTAGCTTCTAGCAATCACTATTTTATGTTCATACTGACTTTTATTTAAAGCTTTCTCTTATGAGGGAGAGTGTGTGGTATTTGTCTTTTTGTGTCTGGCTTATTTTATGTAATTAATGTCCTCTAGTTACATTCATTTCACTGCTGCAAATAATAGAATTTAATTTTTTTATGGCTGAATAATATTCTACTGTATATATACCACATTTTCTAAATACAAATGGCTAACAAATATATGACAAAATTCTTAATATTACTAGCCACCGTGGAAATGAAAGTCAAAACCACAATGAGCTATCACCTTATTCCACTTACTCTAGTTAGAATGACTACTATTAAAAACATAAAAAGTAACAAATACTGCTAAACATGCAGGAAAATTGGGAACTCTTATACAAAGTTGATGGAAATGTAAATTGATACAGCCACTGTGGAAAACAGTATGAATAATTCTTAAAAAATAGAAATAGAATTTACATTTGATCCAATAATCATAATACTGGATATATATATTCAAAAGAAATTAAATCAAGGCTAGGTGTTTGGTGAAGTGGTTGAGACACTGCTTGGGATACCTGAATCCTGTATCAAATTGCTTAGGTTCAAGTCCTGGCTCCAGTCCTGATCCTAGCTTCCTGATAATATGTACCCTGGGAGGCAGCAAGTGATAGCTTAAAAAGTTGGGTCCCTGCCACCCAAATGGGAGACCCAGGTTGAGTTTCTGGTTCTTGGCTTTGGCCTGGACCAACCTTGACAGTGTGAGCATTTGGAAAGTAAACAAACAGATGAGAGCCTCTTCTCTCTCTCTCTCTCTCTCCCCCTCTACAAATAAATAAAATAAAAATTTTAAAAAGAAATAAAATTGATATATCAAATAAATACCTGCATTACCGTGTTTTTTGTAGCACTACTCACAATAGACAGGATGTAGACTCAATCAAGGTGTCCACCAGATGAATGGATACACTTTCTTATATAATGTTTGTGTGCTTATAGTTGCATAAGATCACAAGCTTGAATACTAACTAGCTGCATATTAATGCCCTTAGTCTGAGCAGCTGCCACATTTCTAAAGAGCCTCACCACCCCCAGGTCCTATTTCCTGTTTATTCAGTTAGACACTTACTTACTTCTGCAAAGGGACTTTACAAATGTAATTTAGGTTACTAGTCAGTTGACTTTATAATGGGGAGATTATTCTGTAATCATGAGTTTTTTAAAAGCCAAAGAAGAAATACAATAGGAAACCAGAGAAATTCAAAGAGTCATAACTCAATACTGGGCTTGAAGATGGAGAAGGCCACATGGAGAGCAGGAGAAGGAATTCTGCCAACAGCCTGGTTCTGAGCCTCAGATGGGAATTGCAGCCCTGGCTGCAACCTTGGTTGTAGAATGATGAGAATCTGAGCAGAGAATCCAGTCATGCTGTGTGGGAATTTTGGCCCAACTGTGAGATAAAAAATAAGTGCCCTTTTGAGTTTCTGTGTTTGTGATCATTTGTTATGCAGTGATATAAAGTGAATATACAACTACAAATTTAAAATCCACACAATTCAAAGGAAAAATATATGATCTTGATCTTTTTATTTATTACATTCTGAACCATACTCATGTGATTCCCTGAACACTATGATGAGAGAGTAGCAGCAACCTCCGCTCATTGTTGTGCATAAGCACATGGCTTCAGGAAATTCTAAATAACTTCTGCACATTTTACCAGGAGACTTTATTACACCCTGAGCAAGACCTTGTTCTTTCGGTAAATAAGAGGAGTCTGAACCACTTCAGGATGTCATGCATTTGGTTACTTCCAACAATGATGATGGTATCTATCAAATTACCTACATGCTATTTCATCCACCTGCATTTTGTCCAGGGGCACACATTTTTCACAGCAGGAACCTGGTGGACTCAGAATGCATTTTCCTCCATTTTTATGCACCGTAATTGATCTTCTGTCCCTGGACCAAAGATTCCTGCCTCTTTTATACATGTGTGAAAAAATAGTCAGGATTTAAATCCCAAACACTGGTTATTTTGTCTGGACCGATAGTTCTATTCCTGTGTGTTATGAGTTAAATTGTTTTCCCAAAAAGCTCACATGTTGAAGTCTCAACTTTTAATACTGCAGAATGTGACCATATATAGAATAGAGTCATTTTGCAGATGCAACGAATTAAAATGAGGTCATACTGGAGTAGGCTGAGACTTTAATCCAGTTTGACTTGCCTTCTTACAAAAAGAAAAAAATTGGACAGAGAGAGAGAGAGAGAAGAAGAAGAAGAAGAGGAGGAGGAGGAGGAGGGTAAGGAAGAGGAGGAGGAGAAAGAAGAAAGCAGGGACTGGAGTCTTGCAGCAGAAGCTTAGAACACCCAAAGTTGCTGTCAAATCCAACACCAGTAACCTGGGGAAGTGGCCCGAAAAAGATGCTTTCCTCACTGAGCTCAGAAGGAACCAACCAGCAAACATCATGATTTTTGACTTCAGGCCTCCAGAACTGTGACATAATAACCTCCTGTTTTTAAGTCACTCAGTTGGTAGTACTTTGTAATCGCAGTCCTAGCACGGCAGTACACTAGGTGAGATGATAACTGCCCCTGGACAGACCCTCCTGTAGCTGAAGGATGATGAGGATAACCTGTACCAATCCTCATGTCAGCCATGTAATGTTGGCCTTTGTGGTAAAATTTTTTGAGATTCCCAAAGTGTTCTACAATCTGGTGTCATCTTTGTATGTTTTCCAGGTCAAGTCTATCTTAGAACTGCATATTCATCAGATACACAGAAGCTCCATCAGGGAGTAACATCAAGTAACAAATCCTAAATTTTATTACTATCATAAAAATGCTAATACCACAAGAAACATTTTCAAAGAATTAACAATTTCAGGAATAAGCATGACAATGGAATAGGCTTTCTGATGTTAACAAAATCACTTCACTGCTTCTTTATGTCAATATAAAGTTTAAAACAAGAAAAATACTCAGGACTAAGTTTTCACTAATCCTAATAGTATCACACAAAAAGGTAATAAAATGTAGAGTATATTAAAAACATGTATTTGTCAGAGACAGGCATTATTTTAGCAAGTAAATTGTCATTTCTTATCTATGTACTTATCATACAGAATAGTAAAAGTCTAAGATTTGGGGAATGTGGGTTAGATGACCAGTTTCTTGACATTCTGCAAGATTTTGAGCCATAACTGTTGTCTGACTTCATTTGCGAAGTGAGAATGGATAAGTTACCACTACATTCTACCCAAGAAAGTTAGAATATAATGGCTATGGAAGTTCTTCAAATTCTTTGAAATATATGTCCAATATATATTTTCCCAAGGAAATATGAAAACTATTTTTGTGTGTATGTGTGTGAAAAAAATCATCTGTCACTGTGAATGTTGAGTCACAAGCTTATTGGAATCATTTTCTACCAGGATTTGGTTGAAGACAGGAAAGTGAAAAGGCATGTAGGCTAGAAAGAATTGGAATAGCAGTGGGCAGGGCCTGTATCTAGGCACTAAAACTGGAAGTAGATGGGCGAAGCAGTTTAACTATTAGGAGGGTCTATATCTAGTACTAATGTCAGATGATATTTTGCAAAATGCTGAGGCTATGGTGGTTGTATGCATGTGTATATTTGTGTGCGTGCATATGTAGAGAGTGCGTGTGTGTGTGTGTGTGTGTGTGTCTTTATGCGAGGACACTTCAAAAAGTGTGGAAAATTGACTTAAATAGATAAGTTTATTTGAGTACAAAATATTTATAAATTCATATGTAGGAGGAGGCCTCAAAAAGTTCATGGTGGACCAGGCATTTTGTACAGTACTTAAGACACTGCTTGGGATGGCTACATTTTATATCAGAGCGCCTGAGTTCAAATTATGGCTCCACTTCTGATTGCAATTTACTGCTGATGTGTACCCTGGGAGGCAGGAGTAATGGCTTAGATATTTGTGTCCCTGCCACCCACATGGAAAATCTGGATTGAGTTTTGGCTTCCAGGGTTTTGCCTGGCCCAGCCCTGGCTGTTCTGCCGTTAAGGAAGTGAAACAGTAGTTGGAAGTTCTCACTCTCTCTGTTTCTGTCTCTTTGCCTTTCAAATACATTAAAAATAAATAAGTAAATTTTAAAGTTCATGGAAAATATGTGAAAACTATACATTAATTTGAATTTTGCAACAAATAAGCCTATCTTGTAATTTCAATTTCCATGAAATTTTTGAAATGCCCCCCATGTGTATAATCATGAATACTTTGGAGCTTCTTAGAATGAGGCCAGGTACAAAAACTATTTTATATAGACTGGAGCAATCTGGGAAATACATAATAAGATTATCCAGTTTTGAAAGATTTACCTGTAACATACACCCTTGCATCTACTAAATTGTATTCATTGATTCAGAGCCTTAAGAAACCCCTAACGCACAAGGTTGCGACAAGAAATTCCAGTAGGCTAATGGGACCCATTTGTCTAAAATCCTCCTTATAAAATCTTACTCATCCTCCAAGGCTTTTTTTTTTTTAAATTGATTCTCACTTCCTCCTTTCTGAAACCCCCTGCAGAATTTATTCATTCCCCTACAATACAACTTAACATATTTCTTTCTTCCTTCCTCACACAAATACTTCTGGGGTTTGGCGCTGAGGCCACAGCAGACACCAGCAGAGACTGATCTTCACCTCTCTTCAACTCCATAGAGCGGCTGGAACTCAAGGCACTCAATGAACGTACTTGATCCCATTGCATTCATTATGCGTGGGTGTTCATAGAGCCGGAAGAAACTCAGTGTGCTCCACTAGGGGGAATAAAGACATGAGGCAACCACTTGCTTGTTTTATATGCAGGAATTTTGCTGATCTGCATGAAACATTAAGATGGATATTGAATCTTCTGAATATCAAAAATAAGAAATTGACTGTTATAGCATATGTTGAAGCCTAATCCCCAAGTTATTGGTATTAGGACATGGAGCCTTTGGGAGGTGATTAGCTCAGGATGGTGGAGTTCTCATGAAAAGGATCACAAAGAGATTCTTTGCCCCTTTCTGCTACGTGAGGACCCAATAAGAGAGCATCACCAATGAACCAGAAATCAAGCCCTCCCCACATACCACATATGTTGGTGCCTTGATATTGGACTTTCCAGCCTCCAGAACTGTGAGAAATAGAGCTCTGTGGTTTGTAAGCTAACCAGTTAACGGTGTTTCATTATAGTAGCCAGACTGGACGAAAGAAGGAGGAAAAGAGGGGAGGGCTGCAGGGAGGAAAGGAAGGGAAGAACAGAAAGGAAAGAGACTTGGAAACCACGCATTGGAGCTTCAAGTATCTCTCCCTGGATTTTATCTGAATTTCAATGGCTTATACCTCAGATATCCCATAACAATAGGGAAGATGGACTACTTGATTTTAAATGAGAGCTTAAAAGAGGCAAGAAATTAGTCTGCCATTCAGGAAGGAGATGTCTGCACTCAAATCCTCAAGAAAGCACATTTGAGTCTCCTGGATATACTCAAAGAAGAAAGCTCACATACATTTTTCTCTCAGAGTTATTTCCTGTCAGGACGTGAGCTCTTCAAACTGGGTGAACATTTCATGTTCTGCCTTAGGCCAGGTCACTCTGACCACCAGTTACCAATGAGACTATATTCTACCAGCCTAAGATCCACATCTGTCTCACCTGAGATAAGAACATTTCTGAATTTCTTCCTCTGAGGGAAAAGAATGTTGGCAGATTGTGAAATTGCTTCTTTAAAGTCAGATACAGTCTGTCTTTTAGGATCGGCTCAATATTTTCCAGAATTTACAGAATTATTGAAAACACAATTACTGACAATTTTACTTTATTCTGAGGTTGGAGGTAGCTTACACAATTCTCAAATGCAAAATTTTAACATTTTCATAGAACTAAAAAATTATATATACATCCTAAGAAAATTAGAAAGTGGCTGAAGGTACAAAGATAATAAAAGTCATATATAAATATTCTATCTGGATATTGATGCATTTATTGATTCATTCTACATATTGGCCATAGACTAATGTTTGTATTCCACAAAAATTCGGAAGTTGAAACTTAATACCCAGTGTGGGGGCATTTGGAGTTGGTGTTTGGGGAGGTGGTATTCGCGAGGGCAGAGACCTCATGAATGGGATTAGTGCTCTTTTTTTTTTTTTTTTTTTTTTTTTGACAGGCAGAGTGGACAGTGAGAGAGAGAGACAGAGAGAAAGGTCTTCCTTTGCCGTTGGTTCACCCTCCAATGGCCGCCGCGGCCGGCGCACCGCGCTGATCCGATGGCAGGAGCCAGGAGCCAGGTGCTTTTCCTGGTCTCCCATGGGGTGCAGGGCCCAAGCACCTGGGCTATCCTCCACTGCACTCCCTGGCCACAGCAGAGGGCTGGCTTGGAAGAGGGACAACCGGGACAGAATCCGGCGCCCCGACCGGGACTAGAACCCGGTGTGCCAGCGCCGCTAGGCAGAGGATTAGCCTAGTGAGCCGCGGCGCCGGCTGGGATTAGTGCTCTTCTAAAAGACATCCCACCCAGCTTCCTTGAGGAACAAACCAAGCAGTGGGCTTTCAGCAGACACTGCAGCCTAGGCAACTTGATCTTAGACTTCTCAGTCCCCAGACTGTTAGAAATGCATTTCTGTTATGTATTAGCTACCCCGTTATGGTATTTTTTATAGCTGCTCAAAGAGACTAAGAGAATCCCACCATATCACCTTGCTAACTCTATGACACTTAATGAGGTAAATACAAATAGTCTTCCCGTTTCACAGATGAGGAGAATGAGGTTGAGACCTTTAATGAAGATTAACTTCCTACAGAAAGCTGTGGACTGTAAATTTGAACTCAAGCAAATTGATTTACTATTTGCATATTCTTGTTAACTCAGACTTGTGATTCTTTGTTGTTAATCTCTACAGTGTATGTAGTGTATATGTATACACATATGGGCATGCATGTACACATTTGGGGTCATATTGTATATATTCTATGGAAATCTGCTTTTGTCAAATGTTTATAAATATTTCCGGATGTCATTGTGGTTTGTTCGGTGACCTACTTTTGAGAAATGGCATGGCCATCTGTTGTAAAGCACAGTTTGTCTAAAACCTTACGGTTAGACATTAAAAAGCAGAATTATACCCATATATAATTATATACCTTTCTTATCTCTTTTTATGATTTTTGTCATGAATTCAATATTATATATTCACCTTTGACTTAAACTAATAGTGTGTGTGTAATGTTTACATATGAAGCAAATATGACAAAATGTTAAAATTGTTGAATGTATGTGTGCTCATTGAACTCTGTCTGATTTTACTATTTGAAATATTTTTAAATAAAAACAAATCTTTTAGAGAAAGGAATTATTTAAAGGATAGAATATGTTCTGAGAAGAGAATTGCTTAGTTAAATGAAAAGCATGTTTTAAGACTTTCAATATATATTGGGCAAGTTGATCCACAGAACTGTTGCAGCTTTCCCTCTAAATCAGGGGTCCTTGAACTATGGCCCACAGGCCAGATCTGACCTAGTCTCTGTGCTGGGAAATGACATTTTGTTGGAAGACAGCCATATCCATTTATGTTTGACTGCTTTTGTGCTACAACAGCAGATTTTACTGGTTGCAGCAGAGACCATATGGCCCACTGAGCTGGAAATATTTACTATCTTGCCTTTTCTTGAAAAGATTTACAATCCCCATTCTAATAGATTAGTAAAGTAAAAATTTCCCTGCATTCTTGAAGTCTTACATACAAACAGGCAAATGGTTGGATAGCTAGATAGATAGTCAGGAATCCAGCAAAGTGAATTAGCATTTCATTGTTAGAAAAAAGTTATGTTTACTGGCCATTTGCATTTCTGCTGTGTACATTATCTCTTTTGTAATGAGTTACTCACTACTTATTTATTTGCCATTTTGTTTGTACAGCTCTTCATAAATTAAAGACATTTACACATTACCTGATATATATTTCCGTTTTAATCATTTGTCTTTTATATTATTTATAATGGCTGTTGACATATGGAAGGTTTTGATTTTTTTGTAGCAAATGAAACAAACCTTTTTAATTTAGGATTTCTTATTTTAATTAAGTTATACTGAGAAAACACTGTTGTTCTTTGAGCTTTGTGCATATTCACATGTATTTTCACCTGGCTTTCAGTTTATCTACTTGTTTGTTTATTCCTTTATTATTGTTAACTCTTTAATTCATCTGGGTTATATTTTGGATGAGACTGAAAATGCCAAACTAGTTTAAAAGTTCTAGACTCTTAGGTTATTATTCCAGAGTGTTTGTCAGGCAGTCTTATTTTGCTATCAATTGATAATTCTACCATCAATATGTGCTAAATTGTGAATTATAGTAGCATCTGCTTCTGTCTTTTCTGTAATAATTCACTTATTCTGTTTATTCTCATAGTATTCAACAAAATTCCTCAGCTTTAATTGAAAAATATTCTCATTCATTTTAAATAAAAATTTTTGGCCTCTTCCATCCTATTTGTAAGTTGAATACACTATAGAATCACTTTTACAGCATAAAAATAATTAGGATCAAAATTGAAATTCATTACAATAATTAGTTTGGGAGAGACTGCAATATTTACCCTATTAAGCCTTCAAGTCAAGCCAGCTGTTTTTTAATATATATATTTTGGAGTAATATTTATATCTGGAACACATTTTCAAGTGTTTATTCCTAGAAATATGAATTTTTCTCATACTCATAAACTTTATCCCATTACATTTTCTTTTTTTTTTTAATTTATTTGACAGGTAGAGTTATAGACAGTGAGAGAGAGAGAGACAGAGAGAAAGGTCCTCCTTCCATTGGTTCGCTCCTCAAATGGCCACTACGGCCGGCCGGCGCTACTCTGATCTGAAGCCAGGAGCCAGGTGCTTCTTCCTGGTCTCTCATGAGGGTGCAGGGCCCAAGCACTTGGGCCATCCTCCACTGCCCTCCCGGGCCACAGCAGAGAGCTGGACTGGAAGAGGAGCAACCGGGACTAGAACCTGGAACCCATATGGGATGCCTGCGCTGCAGGTGGAGGATTAACCAAGTGAGCCAAAGCACCAGCCATCCCATTACATTTTCTAACTGGATATTCTTGATATCTCAGAAAGCTTGCTGTCATTTTTGTAGCACACAATGTTATATATTCCCTTGGTATTTTAAAGTTTTTAGTCAGTAGATTTATTTGTTTTCCAGCTTGCCAATCCTTCAAATTATTCTACTTCTGATTTAGTCTTTCAATACATCATTCAGAAGTTCCAGGTGGTGTGAGGCAATAGCAGTAGTATACACATGTTACATGTGTATAGTTCCTCACTTAAAGTAACTTCACTCAGACTTCTCAGTTATTGGTGGGATTCTGGGTTAGACTATGTTTTTCTCTATATAACACTGAGGAAGTATTCTGCTATTCCTCTTTCATTAGGAGTTTTGTTACTTAAAAAATCAGGAATACTAATGGGGATATTATATTAACAAGTCCCTAATTTTAAAATATCTTTGCTTTCATTAAATAAACTCTACTTTCCATAGGTATCTTTCGTTTTTTTTTTTAAATGTCTTATTAATTTTTTTTTTTGAAAGGCGGAGTTAGAGGCAGAGGCAGAGGCAGAGGCAGAGGTCTTCCATCTGCTGATTCACTCACCAAATGGCCACAGCAGACAGCTGGGACGATCTGAAGCCAGGAGTCAGGCGCTTCTTCCGGGTCTCCCACACTGGTGCAGGAGCCCAAGGACTTGCACCAAAGGTGGAGGCTTTACCTGCTCCACCACATCTCTGGTAATTCTTTTCTTTCTTTCTTCTTTTGAGAGGTAGAATTACAGACAGTGAGAGGCAGAGCGAGAGAGAGAGAGAGAGAGAGAGAGAGAGAAAGATCTTGGATCCACTGGTTCACTCTCCAAATGGCTGCAGCAGCTGGAGCTGGGCCAATCAGAAGCCGAGAGCCAGGAGCTTCTTCTGGGTCTCCCACATGGGTCCAGGGGCCCAAGCAGTTGGGCTACCTTCTGCTGCTTTCTCAGGCCAAGGCAGAGAGTTGGATCAGAAGTGGAGCAGCCAGGACTAGAACTGGTACCTACTTGGGATGTCGGCATCGAAGGCGACGGCTTTACCTGCTACGCCACAGTGCCGGTCTTTCTTTTCTTTCTTCTTTTTTTATTTTTAAGATTTTATTTATTTGGAGGTAGAGTTACAGACAGTGAAAGGGAGAGACAGAGAGAAAGGTCTACCATCTACTGGTTCACTCCCCAAATGGCCACAACAGCTGGAGCTGGGCCGATCTGAAGCCAGGAGCCAGGAGTTTCTTTCAGGTCTCCCAAGTGGGTGCAGGGGCCCAAAGCCTTGAGACATCTGTTAACTGCTTTTTCAAGCCAAGACAGAGCACTGGATTAGAAGTGGAGCAGCCAGGACTTGAACCGGTGCCCGTATGGGATGCCAGCACTGCAGGCAGAGGATTAACCTACTGAGCCACAGCACCAACCCCAGTATCTTTCTTTTAATATTGTGCCAAATATAATTTACTAGCACTTTATTTATTATTTTATCAGTACATTTATGACAAGTTGTGTTTTTCTTTTTGTTTTGTGTTTTTTTTTTTTTGGTGTTGTTATTTAATTCACACCAGCATAGTAAAATAAGTTCAGAAAACTGAATAATTAAAAAAGAAATTTTAGAACAGTTTATAGAGCATGTGAATCCCTTAAAGTTAACAAGACTTGGTAATGAATTCTTTGGATCTAGTATCTTTTTGGGGATGGCCAGTGTTGTTTGGTAATTGTTTTTCTCCGGTTAGTGGATTCTTACATAAAGTGTTCTGAGTGTTGGAGAATTGTATAAGTATGCCAGATCACAATGTGACAAAGTGTCCTGGGTACCCAGCTTGAGAAGGATGGACTTAGATGTGTGTTAGCTTTTTCTTAAAATTATTGTTTTACCACTCTTGACATACCCAGGCATCTGCCAGTGCAGACACCACCCTCTGCTTCATTGCTTCTGGAGGAAAATCCTTTAGTTTTTACTGGGAAGGAGAGAAGGCGTAGAGAAGGGAAAGAAGGTCGCACTTCTGAAACAGGCTTACAGCTCCTCTTTCTTTAGTTCCATCTTCAGAGCTATGTGGTACATAAGATGTGGTGCACACATCAACTCTTAGGCACTTGGGAATGCTAAGTACAGGACCAGTACGATCGAAATAACTTGAAACAATCTTCATGGGGTACACTTTGTGTCACAGTGGATTAAGCTATTGCCTGGGATACCTGCATGTCTTATCTAAATTTGCCTGTTCCAGTCCTGGCTACCCCACTTCTGATCCAGCTCCCTGTTAATCTGCCTGGGAAGCAGCTGATGATGCTACAAATACTTAAGTCCTTGCCATCAAGTGGGAGACTTGATCAGAGTTTCTGGCTCATGGCTTCAGCTGAGCCCAGCCTGGCTATTGCAGGCACCAGAGGGGTAAACCAGCAGATAGAAGACAGATTTATTATTTTTCTCTCTCTCTTTCCCCCTCCCTCCTTTCCTTCTCCTTCTCTCGCTGTCCCCTCCCTCTCTCGCATCTATCTCTAGCTCTGTAGCCCTGTCACTCCTTCAAATAAATAAAATAAATATTTTAAAAATACTCTAAAAACCAGAAATAAATATTACTCACAAAATAGACATTCCTTGAAATGAAATGGAAGCCCTGTTCTATGCTCAGAAATATTCTTTTAAAGTGGGAATTGTTGAATTACATCACTCAAAATGATTTGTTAGATAAAATAGAATTAATATTTAGTGAAATTAGATTACGATGGCAATGTGAATGAATAATAGATGAAAAAATCAAGAAACAACACTTAACATTTTATTTACAGATACAAAGAAGGTCAGAAGAAGCATTTAGAAGCAATTTGCATTCATTTGCTTTGCTTTTTGTTTTTTTGTTTTGTTTTGTTTTTATTTTTTGACCCCAGAATCTGATAATTTTGTGCTTTGTAACATAGTATCTATTCTGCCTCACTGGGGAGAGGGGTTTATGGGGACTGGGGCTGAGCGAAAGTGAGAATAAAGTCTCAAGGAAATGATACAGTTTTGCCACCCACCACATTTAGGAACCCAGCTTTTGTTGATAATCCTTTTTGCTATAATTAGACTTACAGGAATCCGAATGTCACCTGGGAATGCCAAATTTTCTCTACACCACGTTTCACATGTTATCTGCAGAGACAGTGCATTCAGGAAACAACCAGCTTTAAGAATGTGCAAGTTCACACCACTGAATTGCTGAGAAATTCTTTAGCTCTAACATAGGAACTGTCAGAGTGAGCTATATTTGCTCTCCCTGACTGATGTGTAACAGGAGTTCAAGAAGTCACTTATTTTTCATTCCATTATTACAAACGTGACTAAAAATAGAAGTAGAACTCAGGGTTTTCAGTCCACAGGTGAAGAAATCAAAGTGAGGAGCACCTGCCACGCAGGGCCTGGTTAATTAGCTGGGAGATTCCAGCTGGCCTCTCCTGGACTGTTGAGGATATCTAGACAGCCAATGAGGGTTAAATTATCCCCTGGGCAGGAAAGCTAGTGAGAAAATGCTTTCCTTTAGCTAAGAAGACTCATCAGCAACATGGCTGGCCTGGATAATCTCATTAAGGCAGGCCACTTTTCTGCACAATTTTAATTTTGTCGTAGTCTCCAAGATATTTCTTCCGGCTTTGACATTTCCTGGGAGTAATTTGAAAGAGTGGAGGCATAATCAAGGAAATGAAATATTTCTACTTCTCTACTAACTTTAGAACTGTAGAGCAGATAAATGCCAAGGCTGAAACTTTGCAGGAAGGCTTACTGTTCCCAGAAGAGCGGCAGTTGCCACTTGATGAGAGCAAGGGGGAAAGAAGCAGGAGAATGCCATCTAGCCAGAGACACATCAAAATTGAGCACAAGTTTAGGAACACTGTGGGCCTCAAAACATAATCTGAGTATTGAATTTAGCTTTAATTCATGGAATCCAATATGGCAAGAATTTAGCCTAGGATCTAGGTGAACCTGTCTGGAAGAAGCAGGATCCTATGAAGTTATGCTTTTTAATTTTATGCCTCTTAGCATGTTGACAGCTCATGTCAGACAACCAGAAGCTAGGCGAAGTAATGGTGAGGGAAGAGAGCCAGTGCAGCAAAGCTAAAAAGGGCATGTGGAGCGAGCCTTGCCTCTCAAACAATGGGGATTCTTCAGAGCAGTTGTATTGAATTAGAGCCACTGGCTTATGTGCTAAAGTAACACTAAAACTCTGCCTGCCCTTTCTCCTTCCCTCCCTCCCTCCTCCCCTCCCTCCCTCCCTCCCTTCCTTCCTCCCTCCCTCCCTCCCTCCCTCACTTTCTTCCTTGTGAGAAAAGCCATGATTTGTACTGCTTCAGTGCTAAATGATGATGTGAGCAGGTTAATCTTTGGTATTGTATCAAATTTGGCTCATGCTGGTTTCGTTCTGCTGATAAAGGAGGTATGGTACAAGCTTCACGTTCCATTCTTTCTATCTGTCTCCCTCCAAACTCAGAATGGTCTTCTATTTTCTTTACTCTTTACCTCCTCACAGGTTTGTACACTTTATTTATCAACAGTGACGCACTGTCTGAATCAATCTCTCTAGAACAGAGTCTTCCAACTGCAGGTCCTTCCCTGTTAGTGGGTCTTGAAATCAATTCAGTGGCTTGCAACCAGGATTTAAAAAAAAAAAAAAAAAGATATTTATCTGAATTTGCAAAAGTAATTCTGCTTCCTAACCACTTGGGTTGCATTAATTTCTGCCTGTTTTCAAGTTTTGCCCTTCAGGCATTTCTTTTTAATTTTTTAAAAAAAATTTAACAGACATATAGCAAATATACATATATATGTGATACTATGTTATGCTTTATACATATGTACATTGTGTAATGTACAATCTAAATATATACCTAGTCCTGGGTTTGCTGGGTCATCAGTACTTCTACTTTAATTTTTATTTTAGAAACTTCCATACTGTTTTTCACAATAATTATACTAATTCAAATTTCTATCAGTAGGGTGCTAGGGTTCCTTTTCCCCAAAATCTTGCAGACACTAGTGGGTTTTGTCTTTTTGATAATAGCCAACCTAATTGGATGAGGTGGTATCCCATTGTGCATTTCATTGGCATTTCCCTGATGATAAATGATATTGAGCATTTTTCACATACCTGTTGTCCATTTGTATGTCTTCCTTTGAGAAATGGCTGTATAGATCTACTGCACATTTTAAATTGGATTATTTGCTTCTTTGCTATTGAGTTGTTTGAGTTACTTTTATATTCTAAATAATAACCCTTGGTCAGATGTGTAGCTTGAAAATATTTTCTCCTATTTTATATGTTGTCTCTTCACTCATATTGATTGCTACCTTTGCTGTGCAGAAGCTCTTTAGTTTGATGTAATGCCATTTGCCTGTTTTTTTTTGTTTTTTTTTTTTCCATGCTTTTGGGATCTGATCCAGAAAATCTTGGCCCATTCCAAAGTCTTGAAATATTTTCCTGTGTCTTCTGTTTCTTCTTCTATTGTTTCAGAATTTCAGGTCTACATTTAGGTTTTTAATACATTTTTGAGTTGAATTTTGTACCTGGGAAAATATGGAGATTTAGTCTCATTTTTCTGCACATACATATAAAATTTTCCAAGACCCATTTATTGAAAAAGACTATCCTTTTTTCAACACATAGTCTCAATACCTTTGTCAAAGATCAGTTGGCTATAGATGTGTGAGTTTCCTTCTAGGGTCTCTGTTCTGTTTCACTGATCTATGGATGTGTTTTTGCATCAATACCATGATGTTTTGATTACTGGTCTTGTAGTATATGTTCTTAAGTCAGGTAGTATAATGTCTCCTGTTTTATTCTTTTTGCTGAAGATTGTGCTGACTATCCAGGAACCTTTGTTCCATACAGATTTTAGTACTGTTTTATTTTTCTAGTTCATTGAAAAATGCATTGGTATTTTAATAGGGATTGTACCAAACCTGTAAATTGCTTTCAGTAGTATGCACATTTTAGTGACACTGATTTTTCCAATTCATGAAGACAGGATGTATTCTCATTTTTTTGTGTTTTCTTCATTTGCTTTCATCACTGATTTATAGTTTTCATTGCAGAGATCTTTCACCTCTTCAGTTAAGCTCTTTGTATTTTATTATTTTTTGTAGCTATTGGAAATGATATTGCTTTTTTGATTTATTTTTCATCTGGTTCATTATTGGTATATAACAATGCTACTGATTTGTGCATGTTGACTTTGTATCATGCAATCTTGCTGAATTTATTACTTTTAATAGCTTTTTAATGAAGTCTGTGGGAATTTCTCTATATAAGACTATGTTATCTGCAAATGGTGACAATTTGACTTCTGCCTTTCCAATTTGCATGTCCTTTATTTCTTTCTCTTGCCTAACTCACAGGTTAGGATTTCCAGTATTATACTAAATAAAAATATTGAAAGTGACAGCTTTCTCTTTTTTTAAGATCTTAGAAAACCTTCAGCTTTTGTCCACTTAATTTGATGCTAACTCTTGGCTTATTACATATGGTCTTTATTATGTTGAGGCATGTTCCTTCTATACCTAATTTTTTCATAAAGTTTTATCATAAAGGGATTTTGAGCTTTATCAAATGTCTTTTTTGCATCAATTGATATGATCTTATGATGCTGCTGGTGTGGTAGATCACATTTATTGATCTGTATGTGTTAAACCATGGTGGCATCCTTGGGATGAAATCCAGTTGATCATGGTGAATAATCTTTTATTATGTTGATGAATTTTATGTGTTAGAATTTTGTTGAGGATTTTCGCATCTCTCTTCAGCAAGGATATTGGTCTGTAGCTTTGTTTTGTCATTGTTGTGGTGTCCTTATCTGGTTCTGGTGTCAAGGGAATGCTGGTCTCATCGAATGAATTTCAAAGCATTCTCTCCAATTTTTTTAAGTAATTTAATAAGGATTAGTTTTTATACTTAAGTGTTCTATTTCTTTATGATTCAGTCTTGTTCATGGGCATGTGTTCAGGAATTTGCCTATTTCTTTTAGGTCATCAACTTTGTTACCATGTAGTTGCTCATAGTAGCCTCTAACAATCCTTTGTATTTCTGTGGTTTTAGTTGTCATGTCACCATTTTCATCTACGAATTTATGTACTTGAGACCTCTTTTTTATCTTAGTCTAGCTAAGGAGTTTTCAATTTTGTTTATCATTTCAAAGAATCATCTCTTCATTTCTTTTACTTTTTTAGTCTCTATGTCATTTATTTATGCTCTGAGTTTTATTATTTCTTTCCTTCTCCTAATATTGGGTTTGATTTTTTTCTTGTTTTTCTACTTCCTTGAGGTAAAGCAATTTGAGACTTTTCTATTTTTTGGTGCAGGAGTTGATTGTTATAAACCTCCCTCCTTGTTTTGCTTTTCCTGTATCCTACAGGTTTTCCTTTGTTGAGTTAGCATTTTCATTCATTTCAAAAACATTTTAAAATTTCCTCCTTGATTTCTTTCTTGATCCGGTGGTTGTTAAAGAGTAAGTTGTTAAAGAGTAAGTAACTTGTGGCATTAAAAGATGCTCAATATTATTTCTATTCCTTTAAATTTGAGACTTGTGTTGTGACCTGCCATATGAATGGAATGTTTTGTAGATGTCTGTTAGGTATAATTGATCTAAGGTGCAATTTAAATCTGTTGTTTTTTTGTTGCATATCTGTCTGGATGAATTGCCTATTTCTGAAAGTGGGGTGGCAAAGTCCTTTACTATTATATTAGCGTATATTTCTCCTGTTAGGTACCTTAATATTTGCTTTATGTACTTGGGTACTTTTATATCATATATATATATTTATAATTTTTACTTTCTATAATTGAATTGAATTCCTTGTCATTATATAATGAACATCCTTGTCCTTTTTTACTGCTTTTGATCCCAAATCAATTTTATATGATAGAAATACAGCTATTCCTGCCTTCTTTTGGGTTCCATTTGCAGGAGATATCTAATTCTATCCTTTTACTTTCAGTTAGAGGTAAAGTGATTTTCTTATAGGCAGATTATAGTTAAGTCTTTAAAAAATTCATTAGGTCACTCTATATCTTTTATTTGTAGAATTTGCATTTGAGGTAATTATTGGTAGGTGAAGTCTTATTATTGCCATTTTGATAATTGTTTTCTAGTTATTATGGCTCCTTTTTTTCATTGTTCCTAAAGTACAATCTTTATTTGTGGTTAAGTGATTTTCTCTAGCAGTGTACTCAACTAGTTGTTTATTAATTTGGTAAATCTATTATCGATATCTACTTTGTGGTTACCATGAACTTCTTTTGTTAAAACAAACTATTCTGAAATGATTATAAGTTAATATTGATTAAAAATATAGGGAAATAGGCAAACAAAACAGAGATTAGAAAAACTAATAAAAGAATTATATTCTTGTATTCCATTCCCCCTATATTTTTAATTTTTTACTGTTCCATTTTACCTCTATCTATATAGCCTCTCACAATATTTTAATGTGGTAATTAAAAGTTTTTGTATTGGCCGGCGCCATGGCTCACTAGGCTAATCCTCTGCCTGTGGCCCTGGTACCCTGGGTTCTAATCCTGGTTGGGACGCCAGATTCTGTCCCAGTTGCTTCGCTTCCAGTCCAGCTCTCTGCTATGGCCCAGGAAGGCAGTGGAGGATGGCCCAAATGCTTGGGCCCTGCACCTGCATAGGAGACCAGGAGGAAGCACCTGGCTCCTGGCTTCGGATCCCCACAGTGTGCCCGCTGTAGCAGCCATTTGTGGGGTGAACCAACAAAAGGAAGACCTTTCTCCCTCTCTCTCTCTCTCTCTCACTGTCTAACTCTGCCTGTCAAAAAAAAAAAAAGTTTTCGTCTTCATACTAAGACATGTATGGTTTATGTACAATATTTGTAATATTAGAGCATTCTGAATTTGTTTGTGTAGTTACTCTTGCCAGTGAGTTTTCTACCTTATGATGTTTGCTTCCTACCCATTAGCATCTCTTTCTTTCAGTTTAAGAACTCCCTTTTGCCCTGAAAAACAGGTCTGGTGGTGGCAAAATTTCTCGGATTTATCTAGGAACACCTTTATTTCTCCTTCATATCTTAATGGTGGATTTACTGAGTATATTATTCTTGACTGACAATTTTTTTCCCCACATTACTGTAAAAAATATCAATTTTTTCCCTCTTGGGTAATAAGGTTTTTGCTGAGAAGCCTTGAGTGAATGAAGCAGGTGAATTGGGACTCTTTCATGTGTTATTAATTCCTTGTGTGTGTGTATGACTTTGAGAATCCTCTTTAAACTTTGGAGAGCTTAATTATAATGTGTCTTGAGGTTGTCTGATTGGGTTGAATCTGACTGGTGACCTCTGATCTTCTTGTACTAGGATTACTGTATCTTTCTCTAGGTTTTAGAAATTTACTATCATTATTCTTTTTTTTTTTTTTAAGATTTATTTATTTCGAATGTCAGAGTTACAAAGAGACAGGGAAAGACAGAGAGGTCTTCCATCCACTGGTTCACTCACCAGATGGCCACAATATGCAGTGCTGGGCCCGGGTGAAGCCAGGAGCCAGGAGCTTCTTCCAGGTCTCCCACATCGGTGGCAGGGGGGTAGGTACTTGAACCATCATCCACTGCCTTCCAAGGCACATTAGCAGGGAGCTGGATCAGAGTGGAGGAGCTGGGAAATGAACTGGTGCCCATATCACACTGGTCTCACAGGTGGCTTCTTTACCTGCTATGCTCAAATGCCAGCCCCCGTTATCCTTTTGAATATGTTCTCTACCCCTCTGACATTCTCAGGTCCCTCTTGAACTTTAAGAACTCAGATGTTTGTTCTTTGCCTTTCTTCATTCTGTTGATTCTACTCCTCCCCGACCCCCGCCATGTATTTTGAATACCCTGTCTTCAAGCTCATTGATTCTTTTTCTGTGTGATCTATCCTGCTATTGAGGTCTCCTTTGCATTTCCAACTTTATTTAGTGTACTTTTCAGTTGAGGGATTTCTATTTGAGTTTCTTTTCATTACTTCCAAAACTCTGTCAGATTATTGAACACTTTCTCTGCATTCTCTTGAAGCTCATTGAGTTTCCTTAAAGCTGCTATTTTGAAATCTTTAGCTGAGCATTTGAAAATTTCAGTTCCTAGATGATTGTTGTCTTGTGTCTTATTTTGCTTTTACGTGAGGTCATGGTTCCCAGGAGGTTTCTGGGGCTTATTACTTTATGATCTCCTCTATTTATCGAAGGATTAGTTAGAGTAATTTGGCTTTGTTTGTGGCTCTCCTAGAAATTCTGAGCAGCTGTTTATTTTATCTGAGTCTATGAATATTTCTGCTATCTCAGCACTAGACAGTAGGTTTGCCCCAGGTCAGCTGTTGGTAATATTTTAGTGACTCAGTCCTAAACTACTACCCAAGCTCAAACTTTCCCCAGTCTAAAGTTGATGCATTATTCAGACTGAATTGAGGAAGTATCTAAAAAGAGACCTACAAGTCTCTTCCTAGGCCTGTGGTAGGCTCAAACTCCTTGTCTTGTATCCACCAGTGCCACAACACTAGACCACACCCAGAGGCCACCTCCAAGGAGACCAGTGTAGCATGGGAATAGCAACAAAGCTCATCCTGCAATGGTGTGTCTACTGCTAAGGTGGATTCATTGTGCAATGCTGCTACTTACTAGCTACTGGTGATGCAGGTTGGGATATAAGGCTGATCACCTAGAACCACAAAACTCCACTTGGCACTGAAGCAGGTCCAACAAGCTCTGTTTGTAGGCACTGGCGTGGGGACAGTGATTGTAAAGAAAAGAGTGCAGATTGGTATGTCCTCGCATGAGGCACCAAATGTAAGGAAAAGAGGCACAGGAAAGAAAGAAAAAAGAGACAGAATATGAACTCCTAGCCAGACCGAATTTATTCAAAGATAAACTAACAGAGGTTGACCGACTGCCAACGTGTACACAGACTGACAGAACATGTGGCAGAGAGCCCAGACCCCAGCACGTGGATCTGTGTATATCTTAGGTGGGCTAGGGGTGGGGGTGGAGTTGAGTAGGTGGAGATGAGCTTCTCCATCCAGGTTCAAGTTTGGCCCACTGGCTTGAAACCTGGGGAAGAATGCAGGAGGTGGGGTAGGGAACAATACAGGATGTGAGTCTGAACTGGTCTCTTGAAAGAAGACAGGGGTAATAAGAACCTAAAATGGCTGAGGCTTATGTCCTTGTTCCGTCAGGGACTGTTAGAATCTGCTCAATGTTCTTTTTACACTTGATCTTAGCCAAAAGGCTGAGAAACGATTCAGTGTTCTTTTTTACCAGCCTGTCACTGAGTCCCAAAACAGTCTTGTCCTTACTGCCTAGCCAAGGTTGTAGGAGAGGAAGTAGAGGCAGCCTCTCAGCTATGAAGTGTCTTACTTGGTTCTCAAAATCATTAGGCCGTGTGCAATCTTGGGGATGTATGCCAAGCCCAGGTGAAGCTGGTGGTTATATGTAATGAAGCAAATCCATCCCACCTGAACCTGATACTGGGCCAAGTCCAGAGACTGCAACCACAGGCACCTGCCTCTGGATAGAAACCATCAGAATCTGCCCAGTGTCAGGATTTTTCAGCCCAACATTGAGTCCCAAGACATAGTCTTATGGCTCTTTGCTGTCTTCCCAAATCTGGAGGAGAGAGATAAAGGCATTCCCTTGGCTGCCTAGACTGGCACCATGGTGTGTCACACTCGGGTCCAATGGTCATCAGGCCTCATGAAGTCCTGGGGTGTACACTAGGCCCACCTGAGACCACCTATGAGACTCACTGAGATTAGTCTGTTCTACGGGGGCCCAGGTCTGTACAAAAAGCCAGGCAAATCTGGAAGCTCTGTCTGTGGGCACTAGACTAGGGGATGGAGGCCTTTGGCTTTATTTGCTAGTCTTGGGGCAGCAGGCCCTAGGACTGAGGTCCTGGATGTGGCGCACAGTCCCCTCTGCATAGCTGGTGGAGGCTTCCTCTGTTTTGTGGTGGTGACTGAGGAGGAATGCCACAACGGGCCTGGCTGTGCAGCCTTCAAATCTTATGGCCATGGGTACAGAATTTTTTCACAGTGGACCTGGCACTGAGATTCAGTTCCCTCTCACTGCCCCCAGATGGGAGGCATCTCTCTCCCCAGGATGCACTACTTGGAGCTAGAGAAAGGTAACTCAGGTAACTCTTCCCTTCCTGCTGTCTTCAACAGGATTTTTCTTATGATTCTACTAAAGCCCACTGTGGTCTCTTGCCAGGCCTCTTTAGGAATTGGTGTGTCTGTGTGGAAGTGGTCACCAGAGTGTCTTAGCCTTCATCTCAGTTCCTGTCTCTTTCAGGCCGTTTTATAAGCTCCCAGTAAGTTGTTTTGTGGCCAAAGTGAGTCATAGTGGAACCCAGTCATTTGTAAAGCCTCTAAATTATGCTCTAATAGAGAAGAGCTAGTGTTAATCCACCTGGTACTCATGCTCCAAGAGTTCTGAAATGGTGAAAGTCTATCAGAACTGGTGTCACAAGTTCAAAATTAATGCGGTTTACTAACCTCCTCACCCCCCCCGAAATCCAAAGAAAGACAGGCTAAGTTCTCTAATTAGGGTCAAATAGATTCTCAGATGAAGGCAAAACTCTGACTATTGGTAATGGCATTTAGAATTTTAATGAAATTTAATATGCCATATCACCCTTAATTAATGTTCACTTAGAACCTACTGTTAAACTTGGCAATTAGAGTTGGAAAGGATTGTAAAGGGTAAAAATGAGCAGATGAAGTAGTTCAAGTATGACAGTGTGCCTCTGCTATTTTACAAAATATATTAATAATTTTGGAATTTAACATCTAAGCAGGGTTGTAGGTATCAGAATTTTATATATAGCTGTATTTGTTTATAATAATGTGAGAAGCAACCTACATATTAATCCATATAGAATTTTACCAATCAATTAAATATCTATACAACAACAACAGAAATCTTTTTTCCTTAATATGAAGATGAAATGACCTCAGGTAAGTGAGAAAGGAAAGCTGAGGAATGATGCATTAGTATCCTGTTTGGTTGAAAAGAAGAAAGTTACCTCTTTCTTGCTCAGTCATAGAATTATCTCTGGAGTGAGCCACAAGAAACTGATGCCATTGGCAAAGGAAAGGGGCTGGGAACAGGGAAGACTCATTCCTATTACCTTTTGGATATTTCAAATATTGTATTTTATTTTATTTTTTCAAAGATTTATTTTTATTCATTTGAAAGAGTTACAGAGAGAGAGAGAGAGTCTTCCATTGGCTGTTTCACTCGCCAAATGGCTGCAGAGGCCAGAGCTGAACTGATGCAAAATCAGGAGCCAGGAGCTTCTTCTGGGTTTCCCATGTGGGTGCAGGGGCCCAAGGACTTGGGCCATCTTCTACTGCTTCCCCAGGCCATAGCAGAGAGCTGGATCAGAAGTGGAGCAGCTGGGGCCAGAACTGGCACCCATGTGGGATGCCGGTTCCTCAGGCCAGGGCTTTAACCTGCTGTACCCCGAATTTAGTATATTACAAATCTGGTAAATTGAAAAGGAAAAGCACCTTTTTATGGTGATTTTTACTCTTTTTTAAGGCTATTTTCTCCCTCAGCCTTAGCAAAAAGTATCCATTTAAAGAAAGAGGATTGGAGGTGGACTAATGAGCCTTGATGATTACTGAAATACAAGAGACCCTGAAGCCTGTGCCTTTCCAGGCTGAAACTGATCTTGGTACTTGGATCAAGTACATTTTGGCATATTGTGAGCAAGCAGCAACATCTGTTTTGTTGTTTTGCATAGAGCATAACCACTTGTAAGTGTTCTACAAATGTTATTTAAACAAACACAAAATAAAAAAATCCCCAATGATGGGGACTCCGTTGCTGTCATAACTCAGTGTTGCTCATGAAGCTGTTTTGTGACACCAGCATATCATGTGGTAATAGTAAACTCTCGTGCTAGTGTCTACTTCTCACAGGCATTGCTGTGAATATATATGATGCATAAAAATTATATTTTATATTTACGAACAAATTTAAAAATTGGGTGCAGTATACTGATTTTTAAAAGTTTGCTATAGCCTACAGAAACATAAACAGTAGTTGGACTAAAATCTTTCAAAGAGACCAAAGGAAAAAAATATGCATATGACTTTTAATAGGATGCATATTTATGTGTTAGTTTAAACATTATAGTGTCTGTGCTTTCCACAATTTCTATTCTGCCATGTTCTTTGAACTTATTCAGTATCCATATTAAAAATAAATCCCACACTACTCTTTATTTCTCTTTGCAGTCTTATGTAGATATTAGGATACTAGGGTACTTCAAAAAATTCATGGAAATGGAACCAAAGGGCAAGTTTATTTGGGTCTAAGAAATTATTGAAATCCATGTATAGTTTATTCAGGATGCATATTTTCCAAAAACTTGAGCTAAAGAAATCTAAGTGAATTTGTTAATAACATTTCATATGCTGTAGTGTTTTATTAGTAGAGACATAATCAGATGATAAAATCAGCTTAAACTTTAATGTTCAATCCTAAAATGTCTGACTCATTGTATGGATTTCAAAGTGTCGTATTTTCCAAGGATACAACTTGCATGCCATCTGTTTGGGAAGGGAATCTTTGAAGCCACGCCAGTTGGCAGCAGTGGTTATTGTTGAAACTGAATATTGGCATTTAACCCCTTCCTCTTCTCTACCCCTACTACTTAAATACTTATAAGCCAGTGTACCTGAGCTAAAATGGAGAGAGTTAAACAGCTCAGCCACCCAGAGAGTTTCTCTCCCTCCCATCGTCTCCCTGCCCCATCCCTCCTTTTCTCGTTCTCATAGATTGTGATCATGATAGACAGGTGAAGATGATTACCATTCCCAGTACCACCTATGGATGTTGGAATAAAAGGTGTATTACTATGGAACAAGACTCCAGAAGAAGGAAACAGAAGGTGTAAAGCACTGATGTGAGGAATGATGAAAATGCTACACTGAAGGAGACTGGTGACTCTGGGGAAAAATGAGGGAGGAAGGAGCAGGAGAGAGGCCACTTTCAGAGTAACAGATGCCTTAAGACAGAAATAGATCTCAGATTTGGCAAGAATTGATAAAAGCTTCAGAGATAACCTCTCCTCCTAAAGTTAACATTATCTTTCTTTGTAGAGCAGTCAATTAACTTCAACAGTAATAAAGCTTTGGGCCAAAAATTTGGCAAGGAAGCTGATTGAACTTAGAATACAGATATTAACTTTCAAACAGAAACACCCTGAGGTTTTATCTGGTTATAAAATTATTTTAAATAATGTAAACAAATGAAAAATTCAAATTAGATATTTCTAGAATTACCATAATGTCAATTTCTTCTTAGTAATAATGCATGCCTCATGGCGCTTTTGTGGATTCAGAATTTTTTGGGTGGTTATTGTTACTTGGCCTCTGGCTTCCTGGTAAACTGCTAGATAGGATGGAGCAGCATTCAATCAGAAATGCATTTAGTTCTTCCCTTCTGAGATATTTACATCTGTTTTTCCATATGTACTCCCATAACATAAACTCACACGTGGATAACACTGTACTATTTCACTAGCAAATATGGTAAGGGCGTGCCCTGAATTTATTGGGAATGATGAGAGTAGACTCAGAGAAGCACTGTATCAGTTCATCAACTACATGCACGAAAGAGATTTCTTCTCTTTAACTTTTGATAGCAATATTCCCTTATTGCTATGTGACATATCTATTTAGACAGTCTCCAACTTATGGTTCAACTAACACTTTTTCAACTTTGCAATGGTGTGATACTTAGTAGAAATCCTACTTTGAATTTGGAATTTGGAACTTTTCTCAGACTACTGATTGGTGGTACCGTACTCTCTTGCAAGCTGGGCAGGAGCAATGAGCTCCATGTCCCAGTCAATCAAGTGCTCACCAGGGTAAACCACTGACATCAGCAGTGCATTGCTGAGTTGCTAAGCTATTGTGTTCAGTAGGTTAGTTGTGTTAAGTGTGTTTTTTACTTATGATACTTTCTGTTTAGGATGGACTTAGCAGGTTGCAATTCCTTCATAATCAGAGGAGGATCTGTATAGAGATATGCATCATTATTCACAGAATGGAGCCAGGATTTCAAAAAAATTACAGCTCTCTGCTCACAACTTATTGGCTACTTAATCTGAGTGTCAGTTTTCCTCTATAAATGGGGAAAATTGTATCTATATAAAAGATAGAATTAAATGAGTTATGTGTGATTTATATTTTTTCCTGTGGTCAATTCATTTTCTTTTCTAGATTTTCTTTGAATAACTTATTGATGTATAATTATATCTTGCATACAATGCTAATAATTCCTGATTTTATTTTTGATGAATGAGTATCCCTAATCATGGTCTTGCATTTTTAAAAAAGACTTGCTTATCTATTATTTTGAAAGGCAGAGTGGCAAAGAGGGAGAGAGAGAGACTGATCTTCCATCCACTGGTTCACCCCCCAAATGCCCTCAATAGACAGGGCTGGGACAGGACAAAGTCAGAAGCCAGGAGCTTCATCTGAGTCCCTGACATGGGAGGAAGAGGCCCAAATACTTGGCCATCATCTGCCTCTTTCACAGGCATGTAAGCAAGGCGCTGAATTGGAAGCAGAGTAGCCAGGTCTCAAACTGGCACTGATACGGGGTGCATGTGTCGCAAGCAGTGGCTTACCCTGCTGTACCACAACACCAGCCCTACATTTTGGGTATGACATTTTTTTTTTAACAGGCAGAGTAGACAGTGAGAGAGACAGAGAGAAAGGTCTTCCTTTGCCGTTGGTTCACCCTCCAATGCGCACTGCGCTGATCCGAAGCCAGGAGCCAGGTGCTTCTCCTGGTCCCCCATGCAGGTGCAGGGCCCAAGCACTTGGGCCATACTCCACTGCCCTCCCTGGCCACAGCAGAGAGCTGGCCTGGAAGAGGAGCAACCGGGACAGAATCCAGTGCCCCAATCGGGACTAGCCGGCGCCGCTAGGTGGAGGATTAACCTATTGAGCCGCGGCGCCGGCCGGGTATGACATTTTAAACATGGACTTTTAGACTTTTGATGTTGGCAAAGTTGCCTGTCCTCTCATGATTATTTCCTCTATTGTGCTTTCTGTTAAGAAAACCCTTCCTGGCTTGGACGTTGCTGCACAGTTCCTTCAGCCTCCACTTGTGAGACCTTCATCCCATATCAGAGTTCCAGTTGGAGTCTCAGCTGCTCTGCTTCTTGTCCAGTTCCATGTTAGTGAGCCTGGGGTGGCAGCAAATGATGGCATATGTACTGGGACCCCTGCCACCCACGTGGGCGACTCAGATTTCCTGGCTCCTGGCTGTGGCCGGCCTGCTGCCACTTGGAAAGTGAACCACTGGATGGAAGATCCTGCAGGCTCAACCTGTGAGCCCCCTTGCACTGCCGGGATGATGGGGCACTGCGTTCTTCCACAAGAGGCATGAGACAAGTTTCACTGAACATACCCGCTTTATTAACAACCATGCCCATCTCTTAAAGGGCAGGCAGAAGGGGCGTAGCTAATTCAGGACAACACTAATTTTATAGGCTAGAAGTGAAATTGGCACCGCTACGCTTCTCCAATCAGCTTGAAGGTCACATAGCTAGGATAGCTTTCCAGGTGGTCCTAAGGAGCCTGGGCCACACCGGGAGCCATTTACCTTGATTATTTTAAAATTTACTGCATAAAGGTGAAATGGTCATTTTTTAAAAAAGATTTATTTATTTATCAGAAAGTCAGAGTTACACAGAGAGAGGAGAGACAGAGAGAGACAGAGAGAGAGGTCTTCCATCCACTGGTTCACTCCCCAATTGGCCGCCATGGCCGGAGCTGTGCTGATCCGAAGCCAGGAGCCAGGAGCTTCTTCCGGGTCTCCCATGTGGGTGCAGGACCTAAGGACTTGGGCCATCTTCTACTGCTTTCCCAGACCACAGCAGGGAGCTGGGTCGGAAGTGAAGCAGTCTCAAACCGGCGCCCATATGGGATGCTGGCGCTTCAGGCCAGGGTGTTAAACCACCGTGCTACAGTGCTGGCCCCTAAATGGTCATTTTTGCTTCAATTATTGTTTATAGCCATGTCTGTATCCTCACTAAACTAGGATCTTTTGCTTTTTACTTGTTAAACTTCTTAATTGTGGAAGTATTAATCTTTTCTGCCATAATGTAAATTTAAAATATGTTACCTCAAAAATAAAAACAAAAATTGAGATAGAGAAGGAAAGAGGGTGGGAGGGAAAGTGGGAAGGGAAGGGAATATCATGTTCTTAGAATTGTAACTACAAAGCACATTGAATATGTTAAAAACTAATTAAAAATTAAAATTGAAAATTAAAAAATAAGTCTTTTTAAAAAGAGAGAAAGTCCTTTCTTATCCTGGGAGCAGGTTATCTCTTGATTTTTATACTTCAGTTTTACATTTATTTCTTTAATTTATTTGTCATTTAATAATGCTTCCACTTTTTAATATTTTTTACATTTTTATTTTGCTGGCACTGGCTTTTAAGTTATTTTTCCCATTACACTGCTCTCTCTGTTAATTCTTCTGTCAGTTCTTCACTGAGTAAATTTTTCTGTTTTGTTGCAGGCTTTACCATCTGGAAGTACCAGTTTTTCCTCATCAGACTTTATGAGAATTTTGAGTTTTCTTCCCTCCTGTCTCTTCAGATATGCTTTAGAATTTGTGATATTTTTAAGAATTTTTATTTTCTTGTTTTGATCCAAATAGTACATGCACATAATAAAAAGACAGAAAATAAAGTAGGAAGTAATTATTTCTTCCAAGCCTCATTCCCAGTTCGCCTCCCCCAAAGATAAGCTATTTCATGGTTAAAAACGCTGATTCTGGAGACAGACTGTGTTAAAATCATAGCTCCCAATTGCTAATTATATGACCTCAGGCAGATTACTTATTTGCTCTGTGCCTCAGTTTCTTCATCTGGTTGCACCTTACACATGGAATTGTTTTAGTGAGAAATCTTATTTGTGTCATACAGTTAGCAGGCAGTCAAATTTCCCCCTGGATCTTGCTTCTGTCTCCTGCCTCTCTTTTGAATTGTGAGTTTGGCAATAAGTCACGTTTGTTGTTCTCTGTGTCTTCTGTGTGATAATGAGAAATTTAAGACAATCAAGGGTTAGAAATAAGATGTTCACCTCTGATGGCAATCTGCCCAATTTAGCAGGTTTTAAGGGAATCCACCAGGAGATTAGAGTCATGGAGTCAGAGGAAGGCAGTCACTGTTACATGTGTCATGGGAATGCACTTAGCACCTCACCTTCCAGACGAAGGCTGCTTGCTGATGGATAGCCCAAGCCATAGGCCATGAGATAAGACTTCTTTTGGTCTTACTCATTAGAACTTATTTCTAAGATTGCCACTGTATGTCAGAGACTTTCAGTAAAATATGAAAAAAAAATCTCTTTTTTTCTAGTGTGTTTGAGTATGTGTGTGTTAGAAAATGTTTGAATATCAATAACTTACATTATCATTGTAGATTAAGGTAAAAAGTGATGATGTCTCTTAGCTTTCCAGAGAAGAATCTCTTTAGTGTATTGATACTGATAGTATTCTTGAAATGCACAGAAAAGAATACAAGAAAGAAAATACAGCGTGCTTGGATTGTTTTTCTGCAATACTGGGCAAGTAGATACAGGAAGATGGATTTGTATTTTTATACAGGAATGCAGGATTCATTTCTCTTTTTCTATCCCAGCAGACTTACGCTGTCTTCTCTTTCCTCCTCCTCCTCCTCTTTCTCCTGCTCTTCCTCCTCACCTCCTCACCTCCTCCTTCCCCTTCTCCTTCTCCTCCTCCTCCTTTTTCTTCTTTTTTATGTTTATTTTTTTTAAAAAAATTATAACTTATTAGAAAGATTTACAGAGAGAGAGGGAGAGACAGATCTTCCATCCACTGGTAACTTCCCAGGTAGCTGCAACAGCCAGGGCTGGGCCAGGACAACCAGGAGCCAGGAGTTTCTTTCAGTTCTCCCACATGAGTGGTAGTGACCCAAACACTTGGCCAATCTTCTGCTGCTTTCTCCAGGCCATTATCAGGGAGCAGGTCAGAAGTGGAGCACTCAGTACATGAACCTGTTCCCATTTGGGATGCAGGCATTGCAGGCAGCAGCTTCACCTGCTATGCCACACCACCACCCCCTTCTCCTCTTTTGAATCCATGGAAACTGTTCTTGGAACTGCTTCACTGAGCTTTGAGCAAGCTTTTTTCTTCCTCAAATTTATGCTTATTTTTGTGTCCAACTTACTTGTTTCTTACAGTGATATTTTGCGAAAAAAAAAAAGTCAAGTTCATTAAAGCTAAATTCATTACCAATAGTCTTTAACATTTTGAAAATGAACAAAAGCTCTAAGAATATAATAAATATGTTCTTAGTTCATTTTCCCTGGCACAATCTTAAAGGTCATATAGTATTTCTTCATTTGGTCTTTTATGACCCAGTTATTTATGTTATTTTATTTTAAAGATTTTACTTTTATTATCAATATCAGCGATAACAAGATTGCACATACAGTTTTATTTTCCCCTTGATGACTCATTTTCTTTCACTAAATTATTGAAAGTGAAATTCTGGCTTAAAGAATAGGTAAAACTTAAGGTTCTTGATGCCTTTTCATATAGTTCTCTCTTAATTCATAGAAATTGATACCAATAATCAATGAGAGTCCTCTTTTCTAGAGCCTTTATTAAGACTATTAAATTTTAAAATCACTTCCAATTTGTCAGTGAAATATATAATCCTGTTGGTGGTATAAATTACTTTTATTGGATATTAGTGAGGCTAAAATATTTTATTTATTCTATTTGTTCTTTTAGAAAATAACTATGTGCTTTAGTTACTTTGAATTTTATGTTGTTGAATTTCTTATTATTGATTTATAAGTGCTCATTGTATATTCACATTCTAACAGTCATGCAGTATACTGAATATTCTATGACCCAAAAGTTCTAGATATTTTGCATGTGTGTATACACACTCCATTTTGTTTTCTTACACATGTTTATCCATGCATTATTTCATTTTAGATTTTGGATAATATGTGATTTAAAATAACATGAATTTACTATGTATATTATTTTAAACATATTTTTAAAACAGAGTAATTATCAGTGTCTTAAATATGTGAGTTTTAAATGTTATATCCTCCTGAACTTATTCTGAGGGTTAAGGACATTTTTCCTCCATAATGTTGCTTCAGATGGTTTCTTTTATTAAGAAACTACTTTTAAAAAATCTGCTATATTTTAAAATATGCTTCTTCAGTTACTTTCAAGATGAAAATTCTTCTGCCTTGCCCACAGTTTTATTTATACTCGGTTTTGAAATTAAAAAAGCTTACAAAGATTATTCTTTGGGATGGCATGTGGTGCACCAGTTAAGATGCCCCTTGGGGTGCTCGCATCTCATATTGGGATGCCTGGATCAGGCCCTAGCTCCTCTGCTTTTGATCCAGCTTCTGCTGATACACATCTTGGGAGTCAGCAAGTGATGGCTCAAATGCTTCAGGCCCTGCCACTCCCATGGGAGACTGGGATGGAGTTCTGGGCTCCTGATTTCGCCATGGTCCAGCCCTGGCTGTTGCAGGCGCTTGCGGGGTGAAACAGTGGATCAAAGATATCTCTCTCTCTCTCTCTCTGTTTGTCTCTCTGTTTTTCTGCCTTTCAGACAAAATGAAAATAAAAATCTTTTAAGAGTTTACTCTTCAGGTCATTGTGCATTTGCAATGCTCTCTTATAGTAAATAATCATACTGGAAGTTTATATAATTCATTTATCTACTGCACACAAATACATCTTGTTTAATTTTAAGGCATTTCTCTATGTTTATTTTTGAGCTTGCCTCACAGTTCCAAAGGCCAGTTTTTCAAATGGAATAGCAAATATCATTAGTACTAACACCTAATTACTGTGTCAGGTACTGTTACAAGTACTCTAATACATTGTCATTTAATCCTTATAAAAATTCTATAAGGTAAATTATATTATTACCCACATTTTATGGATAAGGGAGTTTAGGAACAGAGTTACTTGTCCTAGATCATTCAAGGGTAAGATCAGAGCTAGGATTAGTCCTGCAGAGATTCTAAAATTTATACATCTGTTAATGTTAGTGATTAACTCAAATAAGCTTTAAATATTGAGTTAACAAAATGCAGGCCAAAGGCAAAATACTGGCTCAGTGAGTGCAGCTCATCGTACCAATCTGTGATCAGTCTCAGGATGCCTTACTCATTTACATCTTCCCAGTGCTCTGTCCATCACTGCTGCTGTTCCGGGATCTTTTTTGTGGCACTGTCATACTCTGGTTCTATGTTATTATGTTAGCCTTGTCTATTAGTTTTGTTAGGTTTTAGGATTTTTAGCATCCAAAGAAGGTAAGGAGGCAGCCAGTTAAAGTAGAAAAGACTTCCTTTTAGAGGGGACAGAAAGGGGGTAGAGAGTATGCAGGTTCAGCCTGCCCTGGACAGAGGGCAGGGGGTGTTGAAGTCAGGCTTCCTTTCATTTGGACAGCAGGAAGAGTCCCTGCTTGAGCTGCTTGTTGGGGGAAGTGGAGAGAGCCGCACAGATGCTGATGAGGGGGACAGGGATATGCAGAAAGGCTCCTTGGCAAACTGTACAGCACATTGTCCCAGGAGTTTGGAAGGTCCCAGGTTGGGGGGCTTTCCCTAGCGAGTGATACACTTCACATTAGAGTTTGGATTATCCATCTGCACCTAGTTTCATTGGGCCTGGGGGTTCAGGACCAGTGGCCCCAGAGGTTCCAATAAGTTTCTTCTCACATTTTTGTAAGTAGTTTAAAAGGACAAATATTCATATCTGAAGAAGCAGCAAGGAAGTGGATGAAGGAAGTGAAATGAACTTGCAAAAATCAAAATATTGTTTTAGACAAATCAGGCATTCTGGTTAAGGAGCTATGCCTTGCCTTTTCTCCTTGTTAGAAGTTCTGTGGGCCTGCCTTCTGCTATGCTGAATTTCATTAGGGGAAGGCATCACGTGTATCACAGGGTTTTGTTACTTCTCATCTCTATCCCGGTGTCTATTGTCTTTTCATACAGCTTGAAAACTGCTAATTTGAATCTCTTTCACCATGTTCTTTCCTCTGTGATACTGGTTGCATTCATACTCCTTTCTTTCTTCTTTGCATTTCAACTGCCCTTTAATTGGGATATTTCATTGGAATCCTTAAGCTTGTCAGTTTTACGCTGTCTTTGCTGTCTTGCTCACAACATCCAGCAGAGAAATCGGTCCCATCAGCTCTCAACTTGCAGAGTTGACATGGTTGAAGTGCTCTACAGGCAAGGGAAGCTTTTATTCCAGAAATAGAGAGAAACTTCATGAACTGAAGGGCTGGTGTGTGACCTGCAAAACAGAAAATGGGATTGACTAAACTGGGACATCTCTGCTCCTCCTGCTGCACCAAAATAGAAATATTCAGCCAACCCCATTTGCAGTCTTATGTTTGAGTGTGCCTGTGATAAGAGTTACAAAATGACATGGGATGAAATCTAAATGATTGCTAGCATTTGAAATATATATATATATATAGATAGATAGATAGTTAAGGAATTCAATTAAAGAGATAATTGATGCTGGTATTATATTTTCTAAAAGATATCGTGGTTGAGAATCTACATTTTTGTGGTTGAAAAAAATCTTCCTCTTCAATTTTGGTAAAAGACTTTTGATTCTTTATTGTATAAAGCTAAGCAATATAGATACATAATTTAAAAGTTGCATGTTTTCTCTGTATTTTTTAAACTCTCCATTTATATTTATCTCATATTTGGGAAAAAGACTTATCAGCAAAGAAAAAGAGTTGGGGAATTTTTGCAGCCTTTGTCTTAACTTTACTAGCATAAGCCCATTAACCTTCTTTCTGCCTACATCTATGCTGAAAAGAGACTGAAGCTGCACCTAAGCATCAATAGAGTGTACAAGAAGAATTAGAAATGAGATTGGTTCCAGGAAATACACTCTTCAGTGTGTACCAAAGGTTAACTCTTTTATTCGGATACATCATGAGCTGATTGAAGCTACTTGACATGCCAACTTGCTCTCAGCAGTAATAAACAGCATTGACAGTGATGTATAATATATATTCTGTATTCTTAATAATAGCAGACAATGCCTCTCTATCCTTTTTTTAAAGATTTATTTATTTATTTGAAAGGCAGATTTACAGAGAGGAGAGGCAGAGAGAGAGAGAGCAAGGTCTTCCATCTTGCTGGTTCACTCCCCAGATGGCTGCAGTGGCTGGAGCTATACAGATCTGAAGCCAAGAGCCAGGAGATTTTTCTGGGTCTCCCATGTGGGTTCATGGGTCCAAGGAGTTGGGCCATCTTCTGCTGCTTTCCCAGGCCATAGCAGAGAGCTGGATTGGAAGTGGAACAGCTAGGACTAGAACTGGTACCCATATGGGACGCTGGTACTGCAGACTGGACCTTTAACCCACTGTGCCACAGAGCTGGCCTTTCTCTAATTATTCTTGTCCTAACATACCTTCTCATGTCTTCTTCTTTTTTCTTTTTTTAAGATTTATGTATTTACTTGAAAGTCAGAGTTACACACAGAGAGAAGGAGAGGCAGAGAGAAAGAGAGAGAGAGACATACAGAGAGAGAGAAAGAGAAGGAGAGGTCTTCCATCTGCTGGTTAACTCCCCAGATGGCTGCAATAGCCAGAGCTGAGTTGGTCCAAAGCCAGGAGCCAGGAGCTTCTTCTGGGTCTCTCATGTGGGTGCAGGGACCCAAGGACTTGGGCCATCTTCTACTGTTTTCCCAGGCCATAGAGAGAGCTGGATTGGAAGTGGAACAGCCTAGACTCAAACCGGTGCCCATATGGGATGTCAGCACTGCAGGCTGCGGCTTTACCCACTACGCTGCATAGCCGGCTCCCTCATGTCCTCTTTCGACATTTTCTCCCAGTTATGTATCCTGCACTTCGGCCACAGCAAGCCTTATACTCTTCCCCAGTGTGTCTTGCCTAATCTCTATCCATTGTTCTATCTGGACCTCCATGCTAACCATTATCAATCCATATTTTTGAATGTGCTCAATATTTTGCAGTGAGATCATGCTATATCTTGGATCATATATCACTTTGCTTCATCAGTTTTCAATGCCACAAAAATTACAGGGCTTCAAGGTCAGAAACATTTTAACGAATTTTGTCAACTATTTTTCATTGAATAAATGTCCAAACATACTTAGATATTACTCTTGTATCTGGAGATAGAAAATGGAAATCTTAGGTTCAGATCTTTTTTTCCTTGTGTTTGAAACAATGGATGTGGGGCACAGAATGCAGTGTGTACAGCGAAGCAGAGAGTTATAAGCCTTCCACTGCAGCAACTGGTAATGATGTCTTGGTTCTCTCTTATCCCCCTCCCTCACCTCCCTAGTCCCAGGCAGAAGCTGTGATTTCTGATGAAATTACTTGCACCTGGGAGTGGACACATGGCCTGGCAGTTAAGATACGGTTTGGGAAAATCGACACACCACCGCCCAACTAACCAAAAAAAGGAGATAGAAGACCCAAATCTGTAAAATCAAAGATAGTAATGGAAATGTAACAACAGACACAACAGAAATAAAAAGAATCATCAGACACCACTACAAAGAGATGTATGCTAACAAATTGGGGAACCTGGAAGAAATGGATAGATTCCTGGACAGATACAACCTTCCTAAACTGAGCCGTGAAGATATAGAAAATCTAAACAGACCCATAACCATGGAAGAAATTGAATCAGTAATAAACGCACTACTGAAAAAGAAGAGCCCAGGACCGGATGGCTTCACCGCCGAATTTTACCAGACATTTAGAGAATAACTAACCCCAGTTCTTCTCAAGTTATTCAAAACAATTGGAAGGGAGGGAATCCTCCCAAATTCTTTCTACGAAGCCAATATCACCTTAATTCCTAAGCCTGGAAAAGACACAACAGAGAAAGAAAACTACAGACCTATCTCCCTGATGAACACAGATGCAAAAATACTCAACAAAATTCTGGCAAACCGAATCCAACTGCACATCAGAAAGATGATTCACCTGGACCAAGTGGGATTTATCCCTGGTATGCAGGGATGGTTCAATATTTGAAAGTCAATTTATGTAATACATCACATTAATAAATTGAGAAACAAAAATCATATGATTATCTCAATAGATGCAGAGAAAGCATTTGACAAAATACAAAACCCTTTCATGATGAAAACCCTAAGCAAATTGGGGTTAGAAGGAACATTCCTCAACACAATTAAGGCAGTCTATGATAAACCAATGGCCAGCATCATATTGAATGGGGAAAAGTTGGAGGCATTTCCATTGAAAACTGGCACCAGACAGGGATGCCCACTCTCACCATTGCTATTCAATATAGTCCTAGAAGTGTTAGCCAGAGCCATCAGGCAAGAAAAATAAATTAAAGGGATACAAATGGGAAAGGAGGAATTTAAACTATCCCTATTTGCAGATCACATGATACTATATATAGGGGACCCGATAAGCTCCTATAAGAGACTATTGGAACTCATAGAAGAGTTTGGTAAAGTAGCAGGATACAAAATCAACACTCAGAAATCAACAGCCTTTGTATACACAGATAATGCCAGGGCCGAGGAAGAACTTCTAAGATCAATCCCATTCACGATAGCCACAAAAACAATAAAGTACCTTGGAATAAATTTAACCAAGGATGTCAAAGACCTCTATGATGAAAATTACAAAACACTAAAGAAAGAAATAGAAGATGACACACAAAAAAGTGGAAAAACCCGTCATGCTCATGGATTGGAAGAATCAATATTATCAAAATGTCCATTCTCCCAAAAGCAATTTACAAGTTCAATGCAATACCAATCAAAATACCAAAGTCATTCTTCAAAGACCTAGAAAAAACGATGCTGAAATTCATATGGAGAAACAGGAGACCAAGAATAGCTAAAGCAATCCTTTACAATAAAAACAAGGCTGGAGGCATCACAATTCCAGACTTCAAGACATACTACAGGGCAGTTATAATCAAAACAGCCTGGTACTGGTACAAAAACAGATGGATAGACCAATGGAACAGAATAGAAACACCAGAGATCAATCCAAACATCTATAACCAACTCATATTCGACAAAGGACCTAAAACCAACCCCTGGAACAAGGACAGCCTCTTCAACAAATGGTGCTGGGAAAACTGGATGTCCACATGTTGAAGTATGAAGCAAGACCCCTACCTTACACCTTATACAAAAATCCACTCAATATGGATCAAAGAACTAGAGATGTGCCACGACACCATAAAACTAATTGAGAGCATAGGGGAAACCCTTCAAGATATTGGAACAGGCGAAGAATTCCTGGAGAAGACCCCACAGGCACGGGTAATCAAAGATAAAATAAACAAATGGGATTACCTCAAATTGAAGAGTTTCTTTACAGCAAAGGAAACAGGCAGGAAATTGAAGAGGCAACCAACAGAATGGGAGACGTTACTCGCAAACTACACAACAGATAAAGGATTAACAACTAGAATCTATAACATGATCAAAAAACACCACAAAATCAAAACAAACAACCCAATAAAAAAATGGGCCAAGGACCTTAACAGACATTTTTCAAAAGAGGAAATCCAAATGGCAACAGACACATGAAAAAATGCTCAGGATCCCTAGCCATCAGGGAAATGCAGATCAAAACCACAATGAGGTTTCATCTCACTCCAGTTAGATTGGCTTACATACAGAAATCAACCAACAACAGATGCTGGCGAGGATGTGGGGAAAAAGGGACACTAATCCACTGTTGGTGGGAATGCAAACTGGTGAAGCCACTATGGAAGACAGTTTGGAGAGTCCTCAGAAACCTGAATACAGCACTACCACAGGACCCAGCCATCCCACTCCTTGGAATTTACCCAAATGGAATTAAAGGGGAGAAAAAAAGAGCCATTTGCACCTCAATATTTGTTGCAGCTCAATTCACAATAGCTAAGACATGGAAGCAATCTAAATGTCCATCAACGGATGACTGGATAAGGAAACTATGGGATATGTACTCTATGGAACACTATACAGCAGTAAAAAAAACAATGAAATCCGGGCATTTACAACAGAATGGAGGAAGCTGGAAAACATCATGCTGAGTGAAATAAGCCAGTCCAAAAGGGACAAATGTCATATGTTCTCCCTGATCGATGGCAACTAAACGAGCATCTAAAATGATACCCATTGAAGTGAAATGGACACTATGAGAGACAATGACATGATCAGCCCTTGTCTAGCCTGTTGAGGAACAACTTACTATTTTATTCCTTTTAGTATTTTTGTTGTTGTTGTTGTTGCTGCTGCTCTGTTTGTTCTACATAAGACCACTGGTTGTACTCTGTAATCAATGCACAATCATTCTTAGGTGTTTAAAATTAACAGAAAAGTGATCTCTGTTAAACATAGGAGTGGGAATAAGAGAGGGAGGAGATATATAGTTTGGCACATGCTCACTCGGACTTGCCTCCAATGGTGGAACTAGAAATGTGCCAGGGATTTCAACTCAATCTTACCAAGGAGGCAGGTACCAATGCCAGCGCACTTGGTAAAGTGAAAAGTATAAATACACAACCGATCAAAAAGATAGGGTATGTGTCGATGAGATTTCACAAATAAGACCATTGTAAGCAAAATAATGAAGGATAGAAATAAAAGGGAGAGAATGATCCTATGGGGGAAACAGGGCACACAGCAGACTCATAGAATGGCAGCACTCCTGCCTCAGAATCAACCCTTGGGACATTTGGATCTGGCTAAAAGGTCCATGAGAGTCTCACAGGCATGGAAAGCCATGACACGGTGGCAAAAAACAATCTAAATGAAAGATCCTGGTGAACAAGACCCCAGCAGAAGGAGCAGGCCATCAAGGAGAGAGGCGCCTTTCTCTGAAGGGAGGAAGGAACCTCCACTGTGACTTGACTAAAGAAGTTCAGAGTACGTGAACTCAAGGGGCTTCCATAGCCTAGACAGCTCATACCAAGAGTCTCGGGTGATTGCTGACGTCATAAATAAGAGTGCCAATTGTTAAATCAACAACAGGTGTCACTGGGTACATGCTCCCCACGTAGGATCTCTGTCCTTAATGTGTTCTACTATGAAACTTAAAAACAACACTACTAATCGAACAATACCCTATACCTTGTGCGGTTGTGTGAGTACAGCCTGTTGAAATCCTTGCTTAGTATATACTAAGTTGATCTTCAGTATATGAAGGTAATTGAAAATGAAACTCGATGAAGGGCGGGATGGGAGAAGGAGTGGGAGAGGAGAGGGCCACGGGAGGGAGGGAGGTTGGGGGTGGGAGCCACAACAATACAAAAGTTGCACTTTGTAAATTCACATTTATTAAATAAAAAAATAACTATATAACAAACAAACAAAAAAAGAAATAAAAGAACTTAATACTTTACCCTTTTAGTATTTTTTTTATGTTCTACTTAAAACTATTGGTTGAACTCTGTAATTAATATACAATTACTCTTAGGTGTTTAATTAATGCTATAACTAGTACTCAAATAGTATTTTACACTTTGTGTTTCTGTGTGGGTGCAAACTGTTGAAATCTTTACTTAATATATGCTAAATTGATCTTCTGTATATAAAGATAATTGAAAATTAATCTTGATGTGAATGGAAGGGGAGGGGGAATAGGAGAGGGGAGTGTTGTGGGTGAGAGGGAAGTTATGGGGGGCGGGAAGCTATTGTAATCCATAAGCTGTACTTTGGAAATTTATGTTCATAAAATAAAATAAAATAAAATACTACAAAAAAAAAAAAGATACAGTTTGTGATGCCTGTGTATAAGAGTACCTGTATCGAAGTTTTAGCTCTGTTCTTTATTTCAGCTTCTTGTTAATGCATTCCCTGCATACCCTGGGGATGGTTCAAGTAGCTGAGTCCCTGCCATTCATGTGCAAAAGTTCCTGGCTCCTGGTTTTGTCCTGATTCAGCCTCAGCTGTTATAGGTGCTTAGGAAAGTGAACTAACCAAAGAGGTTCCTCTTTGTCTCTATGCCTTTCAAAAAATAAAATAAAATTTTAAAAATAAATTACCTGCATCTTCTTTGAGGGCTAATCCTATTAATTTCTATCAAGAGAAAAGGTTTTAAGTGAACTCTTAAAATACTGGAGTAGCATTGGCCATCAAGGACCTGGGAAATGCAAACTTAGGCTGGAAAATTTGAATGTGTTATTCCTCATTTGTGGAGGCAGACAAACATCTCACAGAAGACAATGGGTATAGTAATCTTTCATGTGTATTGCTTTATAACTGTGGTCTTATGTTTTTAATACTGTTTATTCTAATAAGACAAAAATGTTGTATAGCAGAGTGATAGGAGCCTTGGAATTTTCTTTAAAATTTCAGACAGCAGTCTTACGAATTCTACTCATACTTTAAGGTCAACTTTTATTATTCTCCTTAACTTTACCAGGCAGAATTAATTACTAATCATTTCTGCTCCAAAGCATTTTGTTCAGTCTTAAGTTATTGTATTGTAATTTTTATTTCTGTCTCTTAAAGTGGTCTGTGAGCTTCTTGAAGAATATGTGCTATATTTCGGCAAAGAAAAAACCCATTAAAATGTCAGTTTGAAATAGTAAAATTAGTTATGACTCTTTAGTAGAAACCTATTTTGTTCTGTTTAAATTTTCTATTTTGGTATTTTTAATATTTTTTGGCAAGTATGTACTGATTTGTACCATTTACCGTTCTAGGCATTAGGTAATATGCAGCGAGTAGAACAGAGCCACTACTTCTCTGCCTTTGTGTAGTTTATATTTTGGAGAGGTAAAAGACAAAAAAAAAAGTAAATATAAAGGAGGAAGACAGAGGAAAGAAGAAGGAGAGAAGAAGAAGAAAGAAAAGATTGTAACCGTGTGAGTGAGAAGTGATCAACGATAGCAGATCATTTGGAAGAGCCTTGATTTTACCTCCAAAAGATTTACAATCAAGGAAACAGAGAACTTACATTGTATGGCTTGATTTTTCTCAGAGAAGTGGAATATTGGCTCACACGTTAATATTTTTGAGCTTGAAAACAAAAGCTTTGGAGTAGCAGTGAGTCATCACATAAGTGAAATACATTTGAATAATGTGGTTTATAGGTATTCTCAGCTGTCATTGCTATGTTCTAGGGCTTTTGTATTTTTATTCCTTATCCATAGTAACAATACTTAATCATTTTTGCTCCTGCTCTCCAAATCTCCAACTACGATTTTAACTTTGGTCTTGGAATATTTTTATCATTATTTGTGTTATTTGTATTTGCACGTATACACTATTCACCTATAACACAGAAGTGTATAGGGTTGAACCACCTAGATGGAAGCCAATGAGAGTAAACTTCAAATGTAAGGTAGAGTTAATGCAGCTCCTTTCCTGCACTAGGAAGAATCCAAGAGTTGGCCAATGACAAAGAATCCAAGGTTTTGGTAGCTTATCACTATTAGCATCAATTCTGTACTGTGACCAGGATGATAATAAACTATTGTCTGTCTATCCAAGAAAGATAATTGTTAAATCTAGCAGTTGCTTAAGGGAAGAATAGGATGTAATTCTTAGACTAAATTGATGCTTCTATTCTGATGCAGGTCTGGGACTAGGAGTTTAGTGGGTATGACAGCTCCTTTGCTGTGCAACACTGCTTTTTAGACTTGGAGACAGAAGGCAGCTGAAGGGACCAGTTTAGACCAGGTAATATTTGAATTCTATTTTTTTTCACTCAGAGAGATTGCAACTGCTTTCTTTTGGTGAGAGCACAATGTGATCTAGATAACTATAGAAAAAAGAAATAAAATAATCAAGCCTCCAATAAGAGTCCCTTTAAAAAGTGGAAAGTTTTACTGTGTTCCTGAATCTGTGTATATGAAATACATGAAATTTGTATACCTTAAATAAAATTTAAAAATAAATAAATAAATAAATAGAAAGAGTGGACCTGTCCTGTATAAAATCCCATTATATTCTGAGTTAAACATCAGCCTCTCCCACTTCTTGGCTATTCTCCTCCTCAATGAGTCCTCCTTGGAATAAACACATGCAGGGGCAATCAGAAGGTAGAGTAGACACAGCTTCAGATCTGTGATGCTCTTGCATGTGGATTCAGCAATGCCTCAAGTGGGTCAAGGATTTGTTAGTTGTGTGTGTCAGTATGTCTCTCCTATGTTTTGAGTGGTTTCTGTCACTTGCCACCCACACTGCTGAGCCCTTCTTTGTTGCTGACTTGTTTGTACATAAAAAGTTAGGCATCCACATTTCTTGTATATAAAAAGCACATTAAAAAATCCATGAGGCCGGCGCCGTGGCTCAATAGCCTAATCCTCCGCCTTGTGGCACCAGCACACTGGGTTCTAGTCCCGGTCAGGGTGCCGGATTCTGTCCCAGTTGCCCCTCTTCCAGGCCAGCTCTCTGCTGTGGCCAGGGAGTGCAGTGGAGGATGGCCCAAGTGCTTGGGCCCTGCACCCGCATGGGAGACCAGGAGAAGCACCTGGCTCCTGCCATCAGATCAGCATGATGCACCAGCCGTAGCGCGCCAGCCGTGGCTGCCATTGGAGGGTAAACCAATGGCAAAAGGAAGACCTTTCTCTCTGTCTCTCTCACTGTCCACTCTGCCTGTCAAAAATAAAAAAAAAAAAAATCCATGAAACGTTGTTTTGAAAGTAAATTAATATGTTATTTTATCTGGGAATATTTGAATATTGGAATGACATAAAATAGAAGGTTGATGCTAAGATGTTCTTATGTATTTGATTTTACTTGTGTTAGAATATTTTAACTATCTAATAATCTAAGTAATCATTAGTCAAGCTTTATCTTGTTAATTGCAATTTTTTGAAATTATAAAAAAGGCAGGACTATGTTTAATTCTTGCAAAATATTTAAATAAGTTAGCAGAATCTCAGATTACCTTTAAGTCACCTCATGAGTGCATTTAAAAACCATTTAATTTAGTCAATTATCTGTACCTTTATTAGAAATAAAATGGTATCTAAAAATTTGTTAATAATAATCAAATAATATCCATACTTAATGTATACTAAGCTGTTCTTCTGTATATTAAGATAATCGAAAATGAATCTTGATGTGAATGGAAGGGGAGGGGGAGTGGGAAAGGGGAGGGTTGTGGGTGGGAGGGACGGTATGGGGGGAAAGCCATTGTAATCCATAAGTCGTACTTTGGAAATTTATATTCATTAAATAAAAGTTAAAAAAAAAATAATAATCAAATAATCGATTTTTCTTCTTAAATATTTATTTATTTATTGAAATTATATTTTAAATGCAGAGAGATAGACAGATCTTCCATCGCTGGTTCACTTCTCAAATGCCTGCAACCAGGGCATTGCCAGGGTGAAATGAGGAGCCAGGGTTTCAACCCAGGTCACCATGTGGGTGGCAGGAGCCCATGTACCTGAGCCATCACCTGCTGCCTCCAAGAATGCACATTTGCAAGAGCCTGGAACTGGAAGTAGAGCTTATACTCAAACCTATACACTCCAATAAGGGATACATGTGTCTTAAACGGGAACTTAACACAGTGCCAAATGCCTGCCCCAATTTTTCTTTCTTTCATTTCTTTTTCTTTTTTAGCTCAGATATGTATCACGCATAATGTGTATAACTATATTTTTTCTTTTTCCCCGCCCATGCTCCCACCCTCTCTTCTCCTTATTTTTACTTTTTAATTTTTACAATGACATGCTTTCAGTTTATTTTATAATCACAAGCTTAACCCTTCAGTCAATAAAGAATTCACAAGTAGTAAGTAGAAAAACCACTGTTCCTCAAGAGAATAGACGAGTTCTGTAAACAATAATCAAATCTCAAAATGACAAAATTGCACATATACATTACATTTTTTGTACTCTGTATATTAGTTACCACAAATCAGGGAAAGTATATGATATTTGTCTTTTTGTTTCTCATTCTTTCATTGCTATTTATCATTGTTTGAAATTTGCAGTAAGCTAGGGATCATTTTTGTTGTTGTTTCTGTTGCTTTACATTCTCTTTCTCCTCTTTTTCCAGGATGGGGACCTTGATTTTGAGAGAAGGTGATAGTGATGGGAAATGTGTTCATTGGATTGTTAAAGTGTTTGCAGTAAAGTTGGGTTTCCTGGGTGAACGGTTCTTTCTAAAAGCAAGCAGGAAGGCTGTTTAAAAGCCCTTTGTGGACTCTGTGCTAATCATACTAATGAAAAGGAAATCAATGAACAAAGCTTTTTAGTTTTTAATTGGAAAGGTATCAGAAATCATCTCTATTATAAGTTTCTACTTGGAAAAATTGAAGATCAATAAAGCTGAAAAACTTGGATAGATGAATGTGTTTGTTGATTTTATCCATGCCATTATAATTGTAAAATGTTTATTATAAATAGGATGACATTTTTGATAATGGCATAATTGCACATATTTACTGCTGACAGGACCTTTATTTGGATTTAATAAACTCTTTATCATTGTTAATGACTTAGCTTGAATCAACATTTTCTTTGTAAATGAAAGGCTTATCAATTTACAAGTAAAACACTTTCCTCAGAATAATAACACAACATAATCTTCCTGTGATAGGTAAAGGTCAAGCACAGGAACTTCCTGTTGCTATTACAAGATATTTTCAGTGTGCCATTACAAGGAAAATAAAGTTCAGAATAGAACTGAGCCATCATACAAGTGAAGCAGAGGGAAAAATGTCAGAATCAGGATAGTCGAATTTATTTACATGACACAGGGGTGACCCCATCACTCTTGAATGAGGCTACAAATTGGTAGTGAGGACACTTCTGTACCTAATGAATGCCAATTCCTCACCATACAGTATTTGTGACATATTCAATTTATGAAGTTCTCCATCTTCACACTTTTAGAGTTAAATTTAGTAATCGTCACTCCTAACACTTCACTCTTGGGATTCAGCATTGTGTCAGAAGTGACCTTCAGAATTATGAAGGAAAGAAGAACAAGAAAGAGAAGTACTTTTTTTTTTTTCCCAAAATGAATCAGTAGTTTTATAAAGTTACTTACCTATGTTGTCACCTTGACTTCACATCTTGTTTTCACATCATAGAGATTTCCGATTATAAACATTAGTTTCTTAAATACATAATATTCCATACCCTGTTGAAATACAAAGTTATTGTTGAGAGAAAATTGTTCCAGGGTCACTGAAAGTAGGATCAAAGCATCCATAATTCTTAAGCTCAACCCTCCCCCCGCCCAATTGCAAATTGCTTGGACAATTTTCTTTTACATCAAATAAACTTCAAATAGACTGTCATCCATCTGATTCTGACTGTGTCCGAAAATAGAAATTACATTAGTTTCTGTAGAAACTTCATCATCTATACCAAAAATCTCCTTTATCACTACTGTAAATCTCTTTTTGGTCACACTATAAATCCATTTTCCCACCTTAGATAGCCTTCTTTTTAAAGTAATTGTCATTCCATTACCATCATTTCTGAAAATTAAATAACCCCAATTTCTTTACCTTCCATAATAGGCATTATTATCATCCTATCCATCATTTTGGCCCATTTTCTTAGGCTCTCTTAAAAATTCTCCAAATTGCCCTAGAATATAGAAATCAACATTAAGCCTATACAAATATAAGGGAATCATTGGCAAACATCTGTAAGAATGGATGTTGAAAGAACCTAGTACTAACTCATAACAAACTCATGGTTTGTTATCAATTTCCATTTTTTACAAGTATTGTTCTACTGTCTATATCCAGTGATTTCCACAATTAGGGCTATGTTTCGTTTAGGACTCAACAGATTAGAGATACCTGATAAAATCTTCTTTTCTCTATGGCTAGGCATGTGTTATGTATTTTACCCTTATTAGAGAACAAATTCCTTTCTTCTGTTTTGGTGAAGGTGGCCTATTAAGAACATGAAATGTTTAACTTATTCAGGAAGAAGAAATCTTTTGTCAGGCCACTTGACACTACAATGTGGAATACCTTGTCAATAAGTTAAAACTAGTGGTTAGGTTTAAGAAAAATTTCCAATCTATAACTCTTTTCCAAACCTTGTATGTATTTTAATATAACTTGTACATGACTGTATCTATGACATTAATATGTATATGTGTTTATTCTATACCCTCCGTGCAGTACATTGTGTGTAAGATAATCATAAGTCTTTGGTTTCCTATCAGGTTGAAATACTGCCACATATAGAATATGCATATATATAACTGTATTATGTAATTTGGTCATATGTACTCAAACTAAAAAAATATATATGCTATGGTTTTGTTTTTCTATTTTAGACTTTATTTCTTATGTTTTTCTTATTAAGTAAACCAAGGTATAACATTGTTAGACACTTGAATCGAAATGTGAGACATCTCAGCCTTTTCCAAACTCGTATTTTTTTCTGAAATGAGCTTGAATTTAAGGAAGAGTTTTAATGAAGAAGAAATGATGGCTTAACAGATGGCAGATGGGAGCTTGTTCTGGGCTTTTGAAATAGCATAAACTGTCCTGTAAAGCATCTATAGAAGGAGAGAGACAGACGGGAAGATGAGTGGTGCTTCTTGATTAGAGTGTTGGAAGCAGGTGGGGAAAATGATGGAGGTGATATAGGTAGGCGGGCTGTTGAGAGTGATATGGTGCCCAGACTGATTGGCAATGCAGGATGGAGCACCGCTAAACCTTTGAAGAGGAAGATAATTTTTGCAGCAGCAAAGGAAGAAGAGCTAATTACTTTCTAAGTGGGAAACAAGAAGAGGAGACTTAGCATATGGTGAACACTCAACCCATTAGAAAGCATGCCAGCAACAATTTATAACTTCCCATTGTTAATTTCTCCACATAAGAGAAGGCCTCTGCATTAGGCACAGTGAGAAGCAACTTTGAGAGTCTCTTCTTTCCAACAGCACATATCCATCCACATTCCAATATGCACGGTCTGTGACTACACAGTACTCTGTTTACAACAGCAAGCAAAACAATGATGGGCCTAGTTCTTGAGGAACTTCTAGTTTAGTTGGGTAGGGATCCAAACAGAAGCGAGCAAACAAGTGAGCACATTCCTAATTGTGCTAGATGCTGAGAAGGGATTGCAGCAAGGTTTAGTAAGAGACTATATGGAAATGTAGGAGAGTGAGAAAACTTCTTTAGACAGAGTGATGACAATAGAAGTTTCTCTGCGATGCTAAATCAATCTTCTGTATATAAAGATAGTTGAAAATGAATCTTGATGTGAATGGAATGGGAGAGGGAGTGGGAGATGGGAGGGGTGTGAGTGGGAGGGATATTATGGGGGGGGGAAGCCATTGTAATTCATAAACTGTACTTTGGAAATTTATATTTACTAAATAAAAATAAAAATAAAGGATGGGGGAGATAATTTAAATAAATTATCAGATACTCATTTTATACAGATGAGTACTGCTAATTACAAAAAAAGAAGTTTCTCTGATTATGTGACCTTAGATTAGACATGAAATATTTAAAATTTTTAATTTTATCCCAAGTAAAATGGCAGTCATCAGTAAGCTTTCAGCAGAAATATGGCATCACTTACTTACATTTTTAAAAATGATTTATTTATTTGAAAGGCAGAGAGAAAGAGAAGCGAGAGAATCTTCCATCCACTGGCTCACTTCCCAGATTGGTCACAATGTCCGGGGCTGAACCTAGTAGAAGCCAGGAGTTTCATCCGTGTCTCCCACATAGGGGCAAGGGCATAAGCACTTGGGCCATCTTCTGCTGCTTTCTCAAGGCACTAACAAGGAGGTGGATCAGAAGTGGAGCACCCAGAACAAGAACTAGCATCCAAATCGGATGCCAGCTTTGTAGTTGATGTCTTTACCTGCTATGCCACAATGACAGCCCAAGAAATTATAATTATTTAAGCAAGAAGTAAAGATGGATTTTATCATGGCAGTGGTAGCTACAGTATCAAGATACGTATGTAGTTGAATTGACAGGACTTGGAGATGATATGACTCAGAAAGAATGAGGAATCAAAACCAACTCTGGAGAAACTGAGTAAATAGCATCTATGGGAATGTGGAAGACACATAGGAAAAATTGGGGTGAGGCTGAGGATTATAGGTGCTAGTTTTTAGATAAATGAAACTTGAGGCACCCGTAAGATATCTAATTAGAGATAGATGCTTAATATGTGAGTATAGAGTCCAAAAGAGATGTCTGAATTACTAATGTCCATTTGGAAGTTAGTTACACATAGTTGATATAAATATATCATATAAATGTTTCATATATATACCTGTTATGCAATTGTGCATTACTTAGGAAGCAAATATTTATTTTACCATAAAGTGGGGTTTGCCATCCTTGATATCTTGGGAGGTCATATAAGATTCAGATTTTTAGGCCGGCGCTGTGGCTCAATAGGCTAATCCTCCACCTTGCGGCGCCGGCACACCGGGTTCTAGTCCCGGTTGGGGCGCCGGATTCTGTCCCGGTTGCCCCTCTTCCAGGCCAGCTCTCTGCTATGGCCAGGGAGTGCAGTGGAGGATGGCCCAGGTGCTTGGGCCCTGCACCCCATGGGAGACCAGGAAAAGCACCTGGCTCCTGGCTCCTGCCATCGGATCAGCGCGGTGCGCCGGCTGCAGCGGCGGCCATTGGAGGGTGAACCAACGGCAAAAGGAAGACCTTTCTCTCTCTGTCTCTCTCTCACACTGTCCACTCTGCCTGTCAAAAAAAAAAAAAAAAAAAAAAGATTCAGATTTTTACTATAGAATGAACACTATTAACCTATCTAAATTTCATTTAAACAGAGTTTTGAAAAGGTAATAGTATACATTTAAAGATAGCGTTCTTGTTGGATTTTGAAGATTATATTTTGCCTGGCAAAAGGTTAAATAATCACTTAGGAAGCTCCAGTGTGAAGGTTCAACCCTCATCAGTTTTGCACTTACTTCCTGGGTTCTGCTTCTGGGGCTGAAGGCTGTTTTTACTTCTCTTTACCCATCCCACAGAAGGTTAAGGACATCTCTGTTACCAGTTAGGATCATTGCATTGTTCTTGCCCCCAGACTATGATGATAATAATCACAATTGGTATTTTGGAATAATCTCTTACCTTCAAATTGTTTTTAACGACATTAACTATTCCTCAGTACAGTCTTGTGTATAAAGAAATGACTTTATGAAAGCCAGAATGGAAGAGCAGGTAAACGGAAGCCACTGTGACATGTGTTGTTTATTAGATCAGCATTGAGATTGTTTACCATGTTGATTTCTTAGCTGGTGTGCACCTTACAGTTGCTTTTTAAAGAACAGAGTGGAAAAGAAGGAGTTCATATTCAAAGTAAAGTTCAACTTCAATTATCCTAAGGCTCAAGGACTGAATTTCGGAGAGCTGTACTACACACTGTATAACTATACAACTATATAGGGTATAACTAAATATAACCATATAAAACTATATAGGACTGAATATATGTAAAATGAATGGTTTGTTTCTTTGTCAGATTTGGAATGTCAACCATTTTATATAGAACATTTTGAGAAAATCTTCCATTGTCTTAATCAGAGCAAATTTAAAATAATTCAATATTTTGGAAATTATATAAGATCAACATTAATTATTGCACTGCACTACAGTAATGTAAGGCCCACCTCCCAGAAGCTATGGAGAGTTTGTCGTCTCATCTCTCTACATGAGATGGCTCTACCCTGGTCTTCTACCTTCAGTGCTGCTTGCTGCCTCTGTTTTTACCTGCAACTCATTTATCTTCTCCTTTATTTCTCATTGGTCTTATCAGAAGAAGCCAATGCCTAGGAAACTTCATTGAGTGAAACCCCACTAATTTCAAAGACATGTAAATCTGTTTGGGCTAGTTTTTTTGTTTGTTTATTTGGCTTTTTATTGACTTTCTTAACTCTGTTTAGAAAGTGAATTAAGTTCTTAAGGATATAAATTCATCATGTTGCTCAGTTATGTACCTACAAAGTGGTTCTAGGTTACTGTAACTAGCTTCTCATTTGAACTGTCCTTAGTATCACAATGCCAAGCTGAAACAGTGATTAAAAAAGAAGTTTGAAAGTAGTAAGTTCCTTAGGGCCATTGACATGGTGAATTTTTTTTTTTTTTTACTTTGGAAGTTTATATTTATTAAATAAAAGTTTAAAAAAAAGAATTATAGAATCATACAATGGAACAATTGTTTTGCAAAACAGCTTTTCAATGTCTTAAACATTAAATGTGAACTACCACATAAGGCAGCAATTTTACTCCTAGACATTTACATAAGAGGAATGAAAGCCCAAAAGTCAGAGTTACACACAGAGAGAAGGAGAGGCAGAGGGAGAGGTCTTCCATCTGCTGGTTCACTCTCCAATTGGCCTCATCGAATGGAGCTGTGCCAATCCGAAGCCAGGAGCTTCTTCTGGGTCTCCCACATGGGTGCAGGGGCCCAAGGACTTGGACCATCTTCTACTGCTTTCCCAGGCCACAGCAGAGAGCTGAATCAGAAGTGGGGCAGCAGGGACTTGAACTGGTGCCCACTGCAGGTGGCGCTGCAGGTGGAGGTTTTACCCACTATGCCACAGCGCCAGCCCCAACATGGTGAATTTAAAATTCTGTCTTATGAGTTTATTCCAAGAATGCAAGTTTGATTTAGTATATTTTAAAATCATTAAGCAGTATTCATCAAATTAACAGAGGATACATCTCAATATACATATGATCATCTCAATATACACATGTAGGAAAAGATTTGCTAAAATTCAACACATGTCCATGATAAAAAATTCTCAGAAAACCAAGAATATAGAAAGACTTTAAATTTTTTTTATTTAAAATTTTTTTTATTTTTTATTTTTTTTAACTTTTATTTAATGAATATAAATTTCCAAAGTACAGCTTATGGATTACAATGGCTCCCCCCCCCCCCATAACGTCCCTCCCACCTGCAACCCTCCCCTTTCCTACTCCCTCTCCCCTTCCATTCACATCAAAATTCATTTTCGATTCTCTTTATATACAGAAGATCAGTTTAGCATACATTAAGTAAAGATTTCAACAGTTTGCTCCCACACAGAAACATAAAGTGAAAAATACTGTTTGAGTACTAGTTATAGCATTAAATCTCAATGTACAGCACACTAAGGACAGAGATCCTACATGAGGAGTAAGTGCACAGTGACTCCTGTTGTTGACTTAACAAATTGACACTCTTGTTTATGGCCTCAGTAATCACCCTAGGCTCTTGTCATGAGCTGCCAAGGCTATGGAAGCCCCCTGAGTTCACTGACTCTGATCATATTTAGACAAGGCCATGGTCAAAGCGGAAGTTCTCTCCTCCCTTCAGAGAAAGGTACCTCCTTCTTTGATGACCCGTTCTTTCCACTGGGATCTCACTCGCGGAGATCTTTCATTTAGGTGTTGTTTTTTTTTTTTTTCCCCAGAGTATCTTGGCTTTCATAAATAGTATCTATTTAAGAATCTATGGGAAAAAAAAAAACACAACATATCTAATGTTGAATAATGGAATGCTTCCTTCTAAGGTTGGAAACAAAATAGTCAGCTGTTACTACTTCTGTTTGATATTTGTATCAATAAAGCAAATAGAAAAAGGCACAATGATTAGAAAGAAAACTGATAACATGATTGAATTCATAGAAAATCTAAAACAGAAATAGCAACAAAATATTAGAAGAGAGGATAGCACTGTGGAGCAGCGGGGTAGACCTCAGCCTGGCCAGCCCCAGCCATCGCAGCCATCTGGGGAGTGAAGCAGCAGATGGATAGCCTCTCTATCTGTAAACTCTTACTTTCAAATAAATAAGTACATCTTTTTTTAAAAAAAGAAAAAGAACTAATAAATGAAGGTATAAAAGTTGCTGAGTATCAGGTCAATGCATTAGAACAATGTTATTGCTATTTACAAGCAACAAACAATTAGAAATTGAATAAAACTAAGATATGGAATCAACTCAGATGTTTGTCAATTGATGACTGGATAAAGAAAATGTGGTTTATCTATATGAAGGCACATTACTCAGCCAGGAAAAGAATAAAGTCCTGTCTTTTGCAACAAATTGATGATACTGGAGACCACTATCCTCAGTGAAATAAGCCAGTCTACAAAGACAAATATCATGTTTTCTTTGATATGTGGTATTTGTACAGAATGCAAAAGCAAAACAATGTATAAGAATGAAACTGACATCTTATGATTTGATTATTATTTTTAGCCCTTGTCTATATTCCTGTGGAACTGTGGTTTTTCTATTTATTACTTTTTGAACATTATGGCTAGTGATACATTAAGCCTGTGATTATAAGGTACATTGAAAATATGTTATTGCAAAAATTAAAGGTAAAAAAAAAAAAGGAACGATGGAGGGGGATTGAGGGAAGCAGGGAGGGAAGTGTGGTTATATTTTTAGAATTTATCTTTGAAATAAACAAAATCTGTTCTCTTTATATTAATTAAAAAGGTTAAAAAATACCATTTAAAATAGCACCAAAATCATTTATCTAGAAGTTAATTTTTTAAATATCATATACATTTTCTCTGACATCTGGGAGTTAATATAGAATACAAAAAAGTATAGGAATGAAAAGGGCATCTTGTGACTTGATTGTTGTTTTTAGCCCTTGTTTATACTCCTGTGGAACGTGGTCTTTCTTCTTTTTAGTTGTTGAATATATGGTTAGTGTTGTCTTAAGCCAGTGATTAATACACTGGAATGAAATTAAGCTTTTGCAAAATTAAAGATAAAAAGGAAGGAAGGAGGGGGGATTTAGGGAGGGAGGAGGTGAGGAAAGAAGTATTGTTATTTTCTGCTTATGAAATACATGAAATCTATTCTCTTTATATCAGTAAAAATTAAAAAAGAAAACAGACCTGCATGCACACAAGGTCAAGAGATACTAACAAATAAAGCTTTCTATTCTTAGGGAAAAACAATTAAAATGCACTAAACATTGCAGAATATTACCAAGAAATTTAGGAAAGGCAAATAGAAATGAAATGAAATGCCATGTACATGGATTGAAAAAATTATTGATAAGATGACAATTATCTCCTAATCAACCTGTGGATTAAATTCAAGCACAAAGTCCTAATGAATGTTTTTGGTGGAAATTTAAAGGGCCTGGAATAGGATAGGCAAGTTTTCTGAGAAGAACAAAACTGGAAAATATACTTCCAAATGTTGATCCTTCTAGTAATTACTTTTCAGAGGTTGACTAGCAGGAGACTGAGTAGTGTAAAGATTCTGTATCTACGTCTGTGTGAGGGTCACATGGTTGTATGCATACGCAATAATTAATCAGGCTTCACACCTAAGATTTGTGTAGTTTACAGTGTATAGATTATATCTTAATTTTAAATTGAATAAAATTTATCATAGGGATGCCTTATAGTCTGAAATGTGCATTTTGTAAGACGAAGCTCACAAAATTGTACAGCACATAACAAATCTACCCCGTGAAAGACAGAACATAACCCTAAAGAATAAGGGATAATAGAGCAATATGAAAGGAAGGTTAAAGTATTGCCTTTAAAATCAAAAGGATAAATCAAATATTTACTAAAAAGAAAATGAAGAAATAGAAGCCATAAAACAATGATGACTTATTCTCATTCTCTCCCTCTCCCTCCTTCCTATTCCCTGTATCTTCCTCAACTGTTTCTATCTCCCTTCATCATATGTATTTAAATCTAGAATCTACAATCTTCTTTATATCACGAAATTGGTATCATGTCATTATACAGATTAAAGAAATGATTTCAATCTCCCTGTGGTTAGTATTTAAATATTTAGAGTTAGATTTTCCTGAAAGAGATAGTTAGTAATTTATAGATTAGGAAGTTGAATACTTATCATTATTAAATCTAGGAAAGTTGAGATTACTTTGTATTCCTATTTATAATATTTCCACACCTTAATTATCATAAAACACAGTGCTATTACATTCGAAGTAGCTACAAATATAAATATTAATATATGTATTATCTCTAGAGGTATCTAGGTATGCGCTAAGATACAAACTAATAATAGCTATTAAATATTTTAAAATAAAATTGAATCTGAAAGTTATGAAATTATCCTGCTTTGTTTTGTTTTGTTCTAGTACTATTGGTTGAACTCTGTGATTAACACACAATTATTCTTAGGTGTTTAAATTTTAACTGAAAAGTGATCCCTGTTAAATATAAGAGTGGGAATAAGAGAAGGAGGAGATGTACAATTTGGGACATGCTCAATCTGATTTGCCCCAAATGGTGGAGTTAGAATCATGCCAGGGGATCCCAATACAATCCCATCAAGGTGGCATGTACCAATGCCATCTCACTAGTCCAAGTGATCAATTTCAGTTCACAATTGATCACACTGATAGGTCTAAGAGTCAAAGGGATCACACAAACAATTCTAGTGTCTGCTAATACTAGCTGATAGAATCAAAAAGGGAGAGAACGACCCATCATGGGAAGCAGGATACGCAGTAGACTCAAAGAATGGCAGATGTCCTAAATAGCACTCTGGCCTCAGAATCAGCCCTTAAGGCATTCGGATATGGCTGAAGAGCCCATGAGGGTATTTTAGGCATGGAAAGCCAAGACACCCTGGGGAAAAAAAAAAAAAAAAGAAGACCTAAATGGAAGATCTCAGCAAGTGAAATCCCAGTGGAAAGAACAGGGTCATCAAAGAAGGAGGTACCTTTCTCTAAAGGGAGGAGAGAACTTCCACTTCGACTACGACCCTGTCGGAATAAGATCAAAGTTGGCGAACTCAAAAGGCTTCCATAGCCTTGGCAACTCATGACTAGAGCCTAGGGAGATTACTGACGCCATAAACAAGAGTGTCAAATTGTTAAGTCAACAACAGGAGTCACTGTGTACTTACTTCTCATGTGGGATCTGTCCTTAGTGTGTGAATTAATGTGAATTAATGTTATAACTAGTACTGAAACAGTATTTTACACTTTGTGTTTCTCTGTGGGTGCAAACTGATGAAATCTTTACTTACTTAATATATACTGAATTGATCTTCTGTATATAAAGATAATTGAAACTGAATCTTGATGTGAATGGAATGGGAGAGGGAGCGGAAGATGGGAGGGGTGTGAGTGGGAGGGAAATTATGGGGGGGGAGCCATTGTAATCCATTAACTGTACTTTGAAAATTTATATTTACTAAATAAAAAAAAACAAACATAAGGTAAAAAAAAAGAAATTATCCTGTTTTTACCTCAAATCATAAAATGTGTAAGTTGACAATTACAAGTTGATTTTTAAAAAGATTTATTTATTTGAAAGAGTTACAGAGAAAGAAGAGGCAGAAAGAGAGAGATCTTCCATCCACTGGTTCACTCCCCAAATGGCCACAATGGCCTGGGCTAGGCCATACAGAAGCCAGGAGCCAGGAACTTCATCTGGATCTCCCACATAGGTGCAGGAGCTCAAGGACTTGGGCCATCTTCCACTGCTTTCCCAGGCACATTAGCAGGGAACTGGATCAGAAATGCAGCAGCCAGCACTTGAACCAATGCCCATATGGAATGCTGGCCTCACAGGCATCAGCTTAACCCCCTATGCTACCATGCTGACCCCACAAGTTGATTCTTAATTTTGTATGTTTAAAAATAAATGGTAATATTTTTCTCAGAAAAACATTATTCCAATAGATAAAATATACAACATCATTGATTTAGTATTTTTCTATTTCTGATAGCTATGTTCCAACATATTTCATTTATTTTGGTATTCTAGCATGGTGTGTATGTATTGAACTGTACAAAGAAAGAGTTACCATATATTAGTTGCTTTGTAGGAATAGAAATAGAAAGTTACAAGACCCTAACAGATTTTATTATACTTATACCAGTGTACTAGATTCTGGGTAATAAGAATCCAGGAATGTAGCTATAAAAATAAGTCAAGATGCAAATATTAGCCTTATATCCAGAAGGTAAATCATCTGAAAGGCTCAGCAGCATATAGAACTGAAAATTCAAAGAACGTGTCAGGATGCATTTCTGTCTTATGTCACTGACACACCACAAATTCAGTCTGGAGGCTCTATTATGTCTTTTGTTTTTGCTTTGGAAACTATCACTGCAGGTGATTTATGGAAAATATTTAAACTAGATAGATTTTTTTACATTAATGATGACCGCCATGATTTGAAAATACTGAATACTGCCTAGTTCCTTTATCGTGTATCCTGCAGATTGTAGATGAAGCTATTCTTAGATCTAGGAGAATACAGTTAATCCCATGAAAGCAGTCATCTATGCTCAAGTATATCTTCCTTGACATTTTATCCATGATTAGCGTTAGCTTCCCTGGAAGGCAGAGACTGGCACATTGCAGGAAAGACAGCCAGAAGACAAGAGTTACCTGGGCCGGGGATGTACTCTCAAAGAATGTCATTCTTAGATTTGGGAAAATTTTTTTTAACTTTTATTTAATGAATATAAATTTCCAAAGTACAGCTTATGGATTACAATGGTTCCCCCCCCCCCATAACATCCCTCCCACCCGCAACCCTCCCCTTTCCTACTCCCTCTCCCCTTCCATTCACATCAAGATTCATTTTCGATTCTCTTTATATACAGAAGATCAGTTTAGCATACATTAAGTAAAGATTTCAACAGTTTGCTCCCACACAGAAACATAAAGTGAAAAATACTGTTTGAGGACTAGTTATAGCATTAAATCTCAATGTACAGCACACTAAGGACAGAGATCCTACATGAGGAGTAAGTGCACAGTGACTCCTGTTGTTGACTTAACAAATTGACACTCTTGTTTATGGCATCAGTAATCACCCTAGGCTCTTGTCATGAGCTGCCAAGGCTATGGAAGCCCCCTGAGTTCACTGACTCTGATCATATTTAGACAAGGCCATGGTCAAAGTGGAAGTTCCTCCAGGATTGGGAGGTCTGGGAAAAGCAAAGGCTTTCCTGCATTAACAGCTGACATGGTCCTATCTGGCTGTCTCATAGTAAAGAACAAGGATTAATTTTAACTTTTCACATTTTTGAGAGAATACTCAGAGCTGGGTCATTTCAAAATGCATTTCTTCATCTGTTTGGAGGCAAATGCTATACAGTTTGGGTCTCAACATTTGGTTTCAGACCAAGAGAATGTTTCCCAATCAGGGAATTCCTTCTGCTTCTACTAACCATATCATTCAATTATCTCTTGAAGCATAGACATTACTTTTGAATAATAATAGTATCTATTATTTATTGAGCACTGACTAAGAAAACCTTGTTTTAACCTAGTTGGTTGAAATTAATGGACTTATTTCCATTTAAGTTCATAATATGTGATAAATCCGTGTACATTTCATGTTTTAAAATGAACATACATTGGTTGTGCCACATTGATGCACAATTTAGATAATTTTGTCATGCATTGCTCCAAAGCAGGCCCAGGGCAATGTTGCTATGTAAGTTATGTTAAACTGTTGTCATTTATAATTAGTTTTATAATCTTGGACCTATCACTTTATCTGCCTGAGTCTCGGTGTCTTCTTTTGCAGAGCTAAGGTAATAATTGTGCCTACTTATTTGAGCTACTGTGACACATTTAGTACAATTTGTGACAAGAAGTAACACATAGAAAGTGGAGACTTAAAAGTTTTTCTTTTTTCTTCTTAACATTTCAGGAAGGATTTATTTTTTTAAATTTTTTTAAATTAAATTTACTTTAGTTTTTCACAAGTTCAATATAGTTCATAGATCTGTTCTGAGACTATAAGGTTAGTCCCTTTCTAACCTCACCATCCCTTCCTCTCCCATGCTCCCTTCTCCCTTCACTTTTTTAAAAAAAGATTTATTTTTTATTTATTTGAAAGGCAGAGTTGCAAACAGAGGAGGACACACACACACACACACACAGACAGAGAGATGGAGAGAGGGAGAGAAGGAGAGAGAGAGAAAGAGAGAGAAATCTTCCATCTGCTGGTTCATTCGCTCAAATGGCTGCAATGCCCGGGCTAGGCCAGTCCGAAGCCATGAGCCAGGAGCTTCTTCTGGGTCTTCCACATGGATGCAGGGGTCCCAGGTGCATTAGATGGAGATGAAACGGAAGTGGAGCAGCTGGGTCTTGAACCAGCACCCACATGGGATGCCGGTGCCACAGATGTAGACTTAACCTGCTATGCTACAACATCAGCCCTGCCCTTCACTTTGGAGATAACATTTCTTTAATATACATGGCAGTCAAGAGCTTAATGCTCCAGTAAATAGAGTTCAGCAAGTAAAAAGCAAGAAGACTCCAGTTTATTAGAAATATAGGCAAAGGTTATAAAACCTCAATCAAATGGAAAAATGACTAACTACCGTTTCTTAGCACTGAACTTCTATTATCTTAAGACTAGCAGGGCTGGTGCTGTTGAACAATGGGCCAAAGCCCCGGCCTGAAGCACCAGCATCCCATGTGGGCGCTGGTCCGAGTCCCAGCAGCTCCACCTCCGATCCAGCTCCCCACTAATGCACCCAGGAAAGCAACAGAAGACCCAAGTGCTTGGGCCCCTGCACCCACATGGGAGACCCAGAAGAAGCCTCTGGAAACTCCTGGGTCCTAGGGCTTCAGATTAGATCAGCTCTGGGCGTCTCAGCCATTCAGGAAGTGAATCAGCAAATGGAAGACCTCTCTCCTCTGTCTCTACCTCTTTGTAAGTATGTCTTTCAAATAAATAAGATAAATCTCTCTTTTTTTCTTTTTGTTTTGGTAGAATTTTTTTTTGGGGGGGGGAGAAGGAGCGGGAGGTGGGATGGGTGAGGGTGGGAGGGAAGTTATGGGGGGGTGGTCATTGTAATCCATAAACTGTACTTTGGAAGGAAGGACTTATTTTTCAGAAGTGAAATTTCCGGAGATCTGGGACAGTATTTATAGGGAAGTTCTTGGTAAAATTTCCAATATGGTTCATTCAACATGCCTTATGGTTTCTGATGAATTTTGTTTGTTTGTGTATTTCTGGATGCTCAGGCATGAAGAACTCAGAAATTAGGAGCTTTCTGCTGCTGCAAATGAATGAGTGGGTAAATCCTAAGCAGTAATCAATTCAAAAATTCCATGGCATAACTTGGAAGCTTTTCCATGATGTTAACTGTACTTTGATAATGGTGTTGTTTTGCCTTAACCAAATTTACTGCTGACATTAAGTGAGGAAATTAAATTCCTGTTCCTACCAGCATCCTATTGCTTAGCATCACAAAGGCAGGGGTTTCTAACAGGACAGGAAGTGTCTCACTTTCGTGGTGGCAGCTTAGAGACCCTCTATTCAACACAAATGCCACCAGCTGCTTTCAGATAGTTTTACTCCTGTGCTTCCTTTGCAAAATAAGCTCTCTGCAAACATATACACAGCATTGTGCTTATCAAATAAACGAAGAAGAAATCCAAATTATTGGGATGTCATACAAGGGAACATAGCGATAATATATTCAACTTCAGATCTGCAGAAATAGAAGACCTTTATGGTCTAATTTTGAGCATCTTCTAATTGTTCTCTAAATAAACATCATGGTTCCACTTGAAACTCAGGATTCAAATTCTTTTCAGATTTTTCAGCTATGTAATTTACTCAGAAATGCTAGTTTTATGAATCTACAGTTTGTATAGGAAGTGCTTGCATTTTCTCTGACTTCTTCAGATATCTAACTGTGTAAATTTAGATAAACCTTTGTGCTTACAAACTTTTAAGGCTTTCTGTTTTTCCTTGTACTCTGATTTCTCCAAAATTACATGTTTAATATGAAGTTTAACTTTTAAACTCAAATAAATTTATTTATCTTACTATTTTATTTATTTAGGTATGGGGAGGCAAAGAGACTAAGAGGGAGAGAGAGAAGAGAGAGTATTCCCATCTGTAGTTTATTCTCCAAATGCCCTCTATGACAGCCAGAGTGGAGCCAAGGCCTGAGCTAGAAGCTGGGAACTCAATCCAGATTTGCCACATCCGTGGCAAGGACCCACTTACTTGAGCTACCACTGCTGCCTCTGACAGTCTGTACCAGCAGGAAGCTGCCATAGCCCAATATTTTAATAGTGGTTAAAGCTAGATGGTAGAAATAAGAATTTTTTTAAAAGATTTTATCTACTTATTGAAAGGCAGAGTTACAGAAAGGCAGAGGCAGAAGCAGAGAGAGAGAGAAAGAGAAAGGACTTCCATCCTCTGGTTCATTCCCCAAACAGCCACAACAGCCAGAGCTGAGCCAGTCTGAAGCTAGTAGCCTGGAGCTTCTTCTAGGTTTCCCACATGGGTGTAGGGTCCCAAAAACTTGGTCCATCTTCCACTGCTTTCCCAGCCCATAGCAGAGAGCTGGATCAGAAGAGGAATAGCCGGGACTCAAACTGGTGCCCATATGGGATACTGGCACAGAAGGCAATGACTTGAGCCACTATGCCACAGCACTGGCCCCAAGAATTTTTTAATAAGCATATAATTGTCAACTTTAATCACACACCTATATGAATAGAATATAGGTAATATATGAATAATATGTATATAACACATCTATTATATTGGAACTAAAAAAAATCATTCTTTGAATTTTAAAATATCTAAAAATTCATTTTAGACACAAGCAACTAACAGAGTTCATGTTGGGGCCAGTTTTGGTAATGATAGAATCTTTTCTACATACAACAGCTATATGTATCCTGATGATGAAGCATGGTCAACACTTGAACTTGTACTTCCATGAGTAATCTTCCGAGTACATGGGAACTCTGTATCATGAAAAACCTATGCAGCAACTTCAACATTTTTTTGTACCAAAGTGCATGTAGCTTTTAAAATTATTTAATTATATTTATTTTAAAATTATTATATTTGGCCTGGGCCAGGCCAAAGCTAGGAGCCCAGAACTCAATCTAGTTTCCCAGGATGGTGTCAGAGACCCAACTACTTACAAAATTACCTGCTGCCTCCCAGGGTGTGCATTAGCAGGAAGCTGGAGTCAGGAACTGAGAGAGGTAAGGACTGAAAACCCAGGCACTACGATACGGGATGCAGATGTTTCAAACAGCATCTTAATCTCTAGGCCACTCACCCCTCCAAATGGATTTTAAATCCTTTTATTTTGATAGTTTCACAATAAACCTTTTAGATTATTGTGAAAACTTGTCCATATGGCTAGAGAACACATATCTATATTTGTAATCTTTTAAATAATACGGACATTTAAATCCTACTCATATTTATTTAGCAAACTGACACACAAAAGAAGAAATTTATTTAGTAGCAAGTAAGGTATAGAACTGTTAACCTCATAGAATGGGAGAACAGATAGCACTGCTGTGTTCTGGACGCACACTACACTTTAAGGGATACTCGCATTCTGTGCTTTACAGGGAGAAACAGGAAGACCAGATTCTAATTGCGAGTATCTACTTTGATTCCAAGATATACTGTAAGTCCTGGGAACCCTCGAAAAACATAATGAAGTTTAGTCCTTCTCCCACTTCTCTGCCTTAATTCACTGTACTTAGAATTTAATTTTGGCAAGTAGAAAACGGTCTGTTTGAAACCTGGCATTAACAGTTGAATCCATTGTTGCATTCTCCTTTTCCCTTCCCATAAATGTCAGAATAACTTCATTTCTGTGTTTTGTTTATTTGAAAAGTAGAGAGAGAGAGACAGACAGACAGACAGATATATTTTTCGTTTGCTGATTTACCCCTGAAATGGCTGCAAAATCCAAGCTGGTCCAGGCTGGAGTCAGGAGTCCAGAACTCCATCTGGGTCTTCCATGTGGTTAGCAGGGACCCAAGTACTTGGGGCAACTTCTGCTCTCCTACGCACATTAGCAAAGAGCTGAATTTAAAGTGGAGCATACAGGACTTGAACTGGCATTCTGATATGGGATGGTGGTATTGCAAGCAACTGCTTAACCCATTGCACCACAATGCTACCTTATTTCTGTGATTCTTTTTTTTTTAAGATTTATTTATTTATTTGAAAGTCAGAGTTACACAGAGAAGGAGAGGCAGAGAGAGAGAGAGGTCTTCCATCCGCTGGTTCACTCTCCAGTTGGCCGCAACGGCTGGAGCTGTGCCGATCCGAAGCCAGGAGCCAGGAGCCAGGAGTCTTCTGGGTCTCGCATGTGGGTGCAGGGGCCCAAGGACTTGGACCATTTTCTACTGCTTTCCCAGGCCACAGCAGAGAGCTGGATCAGAAGTGGAGCAGCCGGGACCTGAACTGGCGCCCATATGGGATGCTGGTACTTCAGGCCAGGGCGTTAACCTGCTACGACATAGCGCCGGCCCCATGTGATTCTTTTTTTTTTTTATGATGAACATAAGATTTATCCCCCCACCTCCAGAAACCTTTTATTTAAGGAATACAAACTTCATATATTTCATAATGCCCGTTAACTGAAGATTGTGATTCCTAATGCTTGTTTCTATTCCACTTCTTTTCTTTTTGTCTCATGCAGATTATTTTTATGCTATTGTTCTGTCACTATCATATTTTAAAGGACAATTTCAAAGATGGTTTTATCATTAGAAATACAGTATAGCCTTCTAATGACCTACTCAAACGCCGTTCCTTCCTATGTCATTAGAAGAAAACATGGGGGATGACGTGGCGTAGTAGGTTAAGCCGCAACCTGGAATGCCAGCATCCTAAATGGGTGCAGGTTGGAGTCCTGGCTGCTCAACCTCCAATCTAGAACCCTGCTAATGTGCCTGGGAAAGCCCAAAGGATGGCCCATGTGGGAGACCTGGATGAAGTTCCTGTCTCCTGGCTTCAGCCTTGGCCCAGCCCTGGCTCTGTGGCCATTTGGGGAGTGAACCAGCATATGGATGATCTCTCTCTCTGTAACGCTGCCTTCCAAATAAAAATAAATCTTTAAAAAACAACAGCAACAAGAAGAAAACCTGGAATTTATTCCCAAGAAGCAACAGATGTTTAATACTTCAGTTCTCCGCTTACAGATAGGGGTGATCATGAGATGTTATTGAGTGAGGCTTCTAAGGAAGCTCCTCAAAGGGGCCTAACCCAGCAAAAGGTGTGCCCTTTGCTGTCCTCTTTCATCCTCCTTCGTGCCTAAAATACACATAGAATGGGTTACGAGATAACCCTGAGAAAAAAAACTACACCCTGCTGGCACTGGTGGCTCTGGAGTTGCCACATCTACTCTGGACCTCTTTTAAGTGCAAGAAATAAAGTTTTTGCTTAGGCCATCTGTTTGGTATGCAGCCAAAGGAAGATTTGTTTTGGCTGTATATCATAGATATGTAGCATTTCATATTTTTTAAAATATCTGTAGTGAGTAGAATGTGTGTACATATATATGTAAACATGCATAATTTTCACTGCAGAAGTTTTTGAAAATATGAAATAGAATAAAGAATCAAGTGGAAAAAACTAAGTAGAAAAATTTCTTAGAGACATAAATTTAGTGTTAAAATGGGTGCTATTTCTGTTCTTATTTTTTTAATATTATTTGAAAGGCAGTGATGGAGAGGAAAGGGGAAGGGAGAGGAGGAGAGAGGATGGGAGAAAAGGGGAGTGGGGGGAGAGGAGAGGAATGTTCCATCCACCAGTTCACTCCTCAGATGGCCACAAGGGCCAGAGCTGGGCTACGCTGAAGCCAGGAGCCAGGAGCTTCTTTAAGGTCTTGCATGTGGTTGCCCAAGCACTTGGACATCTTCCACTGTTTTCCCAGGCCCATTAGCAGGAAGCCGGATTGGAAGTGAGGCAGCTGGGACTCGAACTGGTGCCCATATGAGATGCCAACACTGCTAGCAGAGGCTTAAATTTCTATGCCACAGCGGTAGCCTTTGTTCTTAATTTTTTTAAACTTTATAATATTAAGATTATCATTTATATACTCTTTTACACTCTGACCTTTTTTTTAGCATTTTCCCAAATTATTAAATATTCTTCTGAAATCTGACTCGAATAATTCTATGATTGTTTATTGAAATCATTGCAATTGATTTTCCTAGTTCTCTATTTTTGGGTATTTATATTGTCTCCAACTTCTTACTTGTGTATATGTATGTATGTATGTATGTATATATACATATACATATACATATATATATATATATACATTTTCAATGAGAAGTCCTAGCCAGAATAATAAACCTAAATAAAGCTTAGTAAACTTAGTGAAGGGTTGTCTGAGAAGGACCACTTGTTAAAATCACTAGCCCACTGTGACTAAGGCAGGACAGAAGAAGTCCACAAAAGCAACATCACTCAGTGCTGCATCTGTGAACCCGTGCCCTTCCAGTAAGTGTCAGCTGTGGGCAACAGGCCAAGTGCAGACATTAAAAGTCTTTAGAAACTTTTGTGATACCATTATTTGAGAAACTGAATTTCCTAATAACCATGATATGAGGCTGAATTTCAGTTAAGGATAAGAGTCACTCCCCTTTCTTTTATTTTATTTCCATTACCACACTGATTTTCACTAGTGGTTTTTATGGTTACATTTCTATTCACTAGATAGGGTTATAAAAGATTTCCATTACATGTGGTATGCTTCAAATCATTTATGTTTAATTTTACCTCTGATCTTTGTCCATCTTGCATCCTAAATTCTTTTATTAGACATGCCTCCTTTTTATTCTCCCTTTTGCTTTATATTACATTATATTGCTTTATAAAAATATTCGGTGAACTTTTATCCTGCCCTCCCCACTCTCCACTCATCCCCATTGTGCTTAAGACACTACTTTTAGACCATCTGTTCTTTGCAAGGAAACCTGCTGCCAAACAGTGCTGCCTACCTACCAGGCAATCTTGAAAACATCTTTTGTGGGCTTTCCAGTTTACCTGCAGGTGCTAAGAAATACCCATTTTCTCAACCCTAAGGGTCCAAATGCTATTCAGAAAACTTAGCCTTCAGCCAAGTTTTGTGCTTAATTATTGGTGTTCATCACCTGTCAGCAGAAGTGATGCTCCCCAACCCTGAAACCTACGACACAGAGGTGGGAGGGAGGGAGGAGCCATTAATAGTAGCAGCTATTCTTTCTATTCCAGAAGATTTTTTTCGTTCCATTTTTCAAATGAAATGGACTTTATTTGTTTACAAACTACTAGCATTACATATTTTATTGATTTTCAACTTCTTTTAAGATATTAAGCCAAACTCTCTAGAATTAACTCAACAGAAATTATAGAGATGCTCACATTATTTTACCCCAAGTCAATGGTTCCTAAACCTGGCTGCACAGCAAAATAATTTGGGAAAGTTCTTAAAAATTTCTATTTTCTGGAACTTACTCTTAAGTTCTCAAAAACTGCTGAATGAGAATGTCTGAGGTAGGGCCCAAGAATCCTTACCAAACAGCTCACTCCTCAGTTACAATATGTGAGTGTTCATGAATTGTATCCAAGAACCATATTTGTCACCAAGAAAAGTCTATGTTCTTTCTCCCTGATTTCTCTCCCACTTCCTCATTTTTGGAGCATTTAAATATCTGGTTTCCAGATCAGTCCTTCCTCCTGTTTCATTACACATCATTACTCAAACACTAAGGTGCTAAAGATACTAAAATCATCGAGAAGTCCCTTCAATTTAGAGTGTTTATTTTAGAAAACATGGGATTTAATTTCTTTGTCATCTCCTTTAAATGAATGTAAATCCTTGTGAAAATTAGATGAGCTTTTTTTTTTCTTTATGACCCAAGGACCTGGGAGCCATTTCAATGACATGTAAGCATGAAAGAAATAGAACCCAGGTCTTCCAGTTTCTGTGAAATAGGACTTCCTATTTCTGTGGGAGGATAGGAGTTCAACTTTTGTGGGTGCCTTGCTCCAAGCTACAAAACTGCTCCTTGTCATAAAGATATGAGAAGTCTGTTTTCTCTCTGAATAAAGCTAATTAGCTAATACAGATGGTCACCCCAATTACCAAAGTTAACACAACTATGTGTGACAAATGGTGCTGTCAAGTTCTCTCACTTAAAGACTAGCAATTGTTTATCTTGAAACATGTATGTAATGGACTGCGTCTGCCTGGCTATATGAAGAGTGAGAATTCTTTTTGCCTTTGCCATATCTTAGACAATTGCCTTTGATATGCGTTACATCCTGATTTAATGCTTATTCAATAATAATATTACTTTCTTGCTCTACTATCTTTGTGGGAAGGATTTCAGGGTTGAAAGACTTTGTTTTTAATTATGTTTCCCCAACGTGGTCAGCTAAGGGAGGACTCTTGTAGGAGGGAACAGTGTTTACAATGAATAAGAGAAATCGAGTTCACTGGAGAAGGGCCTGAGGAAGAGAGAAGAGAGATGTGATGAAGAGGGCTGAGCTAGAATATCTAGGAGCAGATAGAGCACAAAATTAGAGGTGACTTAAGACTCCCAAGAACTGCCATGAAGTAAAAATCAGTACCTTTTGCAACTAGATTCGTAGTTACTTTGGGCTAGAAGGCAAAAAAGGAGACTTCCACAGGCTGTTGTTTTCCTAATGGCAGGTGGGTGGGCTGAAGACACAAAACAAGGTGAAGGAGTAAGATTTCTTTCTCACACCAGCACTGGTGAAAATGCTGCAAACAGACAGCATTCTCTTTAGGAAACAGTAAATTTTCTGAGAAGAACTTTAAAAACATAACAGCACTGACAAAGAAATCAAGAAGACTGAACAAAGTGTTCAGTAAAACTGGAAGAAGAAGCTGTTGGAGATACAGACAAGAACTGTTGGACTAAAATAAACAAAAAACTCGAGAGTCACTCTGTTCCCATGCCATCTGACAAGTTTCTGCTGCCTCCATGATCTCATTTTCCTCTACAGACAGGAAACTGACTGCCTCTCCGGGGGAAGTTGGCCATAGAGTGAATTCAAGTTGTAAGTGCAAAGAACTGGGAGCAGGCAACCTTCCTGTGCTCCAAAAATCTATGTTTCGCTTTAACTCAATTTTCTCTTAAGCAGCTCCAGGCACTTGTCTCAAGGTAGGCTTTTGGCTGACACTGGAATCAATTCATTTGTAAGGATGTCCTAAGAGTTCTGCTGTAAGCTAATGTGAATAGACAGACTACGCATCACCGTTTAAGAACTGCAGACTGAGTTTCTGCAAATGGCCCTAAAAAAACAAGATGTGCAGTTCCAAAGGGAGAAAACATGCTGGAGTCTCTGTACATTTATATTTGCTTGATAAATTGGGGAAAGTATAAACAGTATCAAATTGGCTTTTTGTTCCTTAGTTTGACTGTAACTGTCTGATACACAATCAGTTAAGCTGAAGGTGTGGTGGTGTATCTTCCGAGATCATAAAGTATGTCTTAGATAATAGAGAAAGAAATTGAATGTGGAATTAGACTCACTCACTAAAATTAAAGTGCTATGGTTTGAAAGTCTGTATCCTTCCAAAACGCATACCTTGGAACTTAATATCCCTACTGACAGTAGTAAGAGGTGGGGCCTTTGAGAAAGTAAGTCTAGATCAAAGTTAGCAAGCTATTTTTGTAAAGTACTAGCTAGTCCATATTTTAGGCTTTTGAAACTAACCGTACAGTCCCTGGTACAACTACTCAGCTCTGCCACTGTGGTGCAAAAGCAGCCATACATAAGTAGACAAATGATCATGACTGGGTTCCAATAAAACTTTATTTATATAAAAGCAGGTAGAGAGCAAAACTGGACTCACTGATGATTGTTTTCTGATCTGTGAATTAGATTATAAATTTGACACGATCCGTGGAAGTCTTCGAAAATTTCCCAAGAACAATGTGAGGAGATGGCATGCCGCCGTTGGAGGATGCCTGAGCTATTGTTTGGGAGGGAGTCTAGTCCTAGTCTGCCACAAATTAGGTTTGCAAATTTGAGAAAGTCATTTTGTCTCCCAGAGAGTAACAGTTTCCTCATTTTGTTAATGAGGGAATTGAACAGAAACTCTCTAAAGTTATTTTCAATTCTAAAAGTCTGTGGAGATATTGGAATTAAGAAGGCAAATTGGAAAATTGCTGGGGATCCTGATGTGCAATGGTGAAACTGGGACAACAGCAGGGGGAAATGGGAAGATAATTTCGAAGACATTTTGAAGGAAAAACAAACAGAAAACAGTGAGTAATTAGATAAGGAATTAAGAAAATCACAAAAATGCATGCCAGGTTTTGAATGTGTAGAGGTGGAGAGCTGAGAAGAGAATGGTGTTCCCACATCAAAGATACAAACTCAGTGGCAGATTCCATCTGCAGTAAAACCCCAGACAGAATTCTTCTACTCCAACCCAAGTTTTTCCTTCTTGTAAAGGTTTGGCACTGTTCTCCTATAAAGGGTCAAATAGCAAGTGTTTTAGGCTTTGTGGGCCATACAAAATCTGTCACTACTCAGCTCTGCCACTGCCTTGCAAGAACAGCCACAGACAATATGTAAATAAAGGAGCAGGGCTGTGTTCCAATCAAAGTTGTTTATGGACACTGGAATTTGAATTTTATATAATGTTTATATGCCACAGATATTCTTTTGATTGTTTTTCAACCATTAGAAGTTCTAAAAATTATTTTTAGCTTGTGGGCTGTACAGGAACATGGGATGGGCTGACATTGGGCCTCCTCCTTTCCTTTGTGCTGTTAAGACTCTTGACCTCCCTCAACATTCTCTCTGGGAATATGGAGAGTGAAATTGGCAAGCGTAGAGCTCATTCTACTATCTCCTTTCTCCGAGGAACTAGGAGCATGGCATGTGCTGTTCTTTTCCTTTCATAGGGATGCTTTGCTGGCTTGAGGGCAGGAACAGGAAGGCTTCTCTAGTCTGACACAGGGTATACCTGTGATATTGATTTCTGGGAGCCAAGAATGAGAAATTCACTTACCCGCTTTCAAACACTGCAAACTCCAACTCAGATTATGTCAGTGATATTTGACTCACAATATATAGGTCCTATATGGTTCAGAATCTGGACAGTGAGAAAGGAGCTATTTATCAGGTTACCTAAAGACCTTGAAAGCTGACATCTCTTCCCAGAGGCCAACAAGTCAGTGTTTCAGAGACCTGACCACAGACATCAGTGACTGAAAGAGTACGCAGAATGTACTAGTTAATGGGTGAATGAGTGAATGTGTAAGTATAAAAGCATGGGAAGTTCTAAATTGATTTCAGAATGGGATTTCGAAATGAGGAAGGCAGAAGTAGGTTGGCTGCACCAAAACTAGGGCTTTGATCTGCAGTTTTGCAACTGCTTATCAGCAGATGCATACAGCTACCAATGGTTTTTATTCAACTTATTAGGATTATTAGAAAACACCAACAACTGAAAATTTATATCATGATACTCTTTTCCTATTGAAGAAATAATGAATTTATTTTAGAAACAAGAAGTGTAATTAATATTTTTTTAACTTCTGAGGAGTTGTTTGAAAAAAAACTAGCAATTTCCTTTTAGTGAAAAAAGTAGAGAGAAAATCCATGAAAAAGATTTTTTTTGGAGTTCTAATTAATGAATAGAAACACAATAGGCAAATTGACAGCAATTGCTAGAAACTGCCTTGCAGATTTGAAGTCAGTACTAAAGGATTTCACAATTTTGGCATTGTTGGGAGTCTCGTTTCACCTTTTCTTTCATTCTTTCTTAAGATCTCTGTTCACTTCTAGTATAGTTAGTCCAGAAAAGACAATGGGCCATATCCCACAGGAGGTGTCTGTGTGCACAATATTTACCTTACTTTGTACCTGCTGAAACTTGCCTATCCCAATGTGTTCCTTCTTCAACTCATAACCTAAGTTCCATCTCATCTTCCATGCCTTCCCTGACTCCCCCAACTCTCATTTATTTCCCTTTTTAAAAATCCTACAGCATGAAAAATCTATTCTTTTTATTCCCCCAGCAAGATGGATGTTAACATTCAAAACACATTCCCATCAGGCATACTAGAACTTTGACAAAACTATACAAGTATTTTCTGGATCTGCAAATTAATTTTGCTGCACAGTATTTATAAAATCATTCCAAATGTGTTGAATAACTATAAATGAAACACCAGTAACAATGACTCTTAGTGAATTTGGGCCTAATTAGGGTAGATTGTGAGTTACATTCATTTTCCTGGGCTTGAATATAATTCCATCCCATTGTCTCACTTTTAAGAAAACCTAGCTGAATACAAGTGAAAGTGAAGCCTGTCATTGTGGGACATTCTAGTGATTTCTTGCTGAGAAACAAACCAGTCAAATGCAGTGGCTTAAAACAAAAGTTTACTTTCTTCACAAATCTACAACTTCAGTATGACTTTAGTGCGGTCATTCCAGTTAGTGTCTGTAGGGGCGGTTCAGCCGGCTCACTCACATGCTAGCAAGTTGGCGCCAGTTAAACCGGATGCCCAGTGAGAGCTAGGGGCCAGTAGCTAAGGGTAAGCACCTCAGTTCCTTTTTTTTCCCCATAAAGGCAGTGCTATATCTAGTGCCATTTTATTTTTCTTTAAAGATTTTATTTATTTATCTGAGAGGTAGAGTTACAGACAGTGAGAGGAAGAAACAGACAGAAAGGTCTTCCATCCGCTGGTTCACTCCCCAGATGGCTGCAACAGCCAGAGCTGAGCTGATCTGAAGCCAGGAGCCAAGAGCTTCTTCTGGGTCTTCATGTGGGTGCAGGGGCCCAAGTGCTTGGTCCATCTTCCACTGCTTTTCCAGGCCATAGCAAAGAGCTGGATTGGAAGAGGATCAGCCAGGTCTAGAACCAGTGCCCATATGTGATGCTGGCACTGCAGATGGAGGATTAACCTACTGGGCCACAGTGCCAGCTCCCTCAGTTCTTTTCTATGTAGGCCACTTTATGGGCTGCTTGGTTTTTAACACAGACAACTGATTATCTGTGAGATAATTACCTGCAAAATTACTACATGTTACTTGTGTTATTTTGCCTCACAAGTCACATAGTGTCGCTCTGACCTACTCTGTTGGTTGGCATAGTCAGAAAGGCACAGATTTAGGGGCAGATATATAAATTCCACCTATTGCAAATAAGTGACCTGCTTCTGGGATAGAAGGTATTGTTGCAATCTTCTTTAGAAAGTACAGTCTATCACAACAGAGTTTTTCTTTGAATGAAACTAACAACTGATTGCCACATATGCTTACTTTAACCACCCTTTAGTTGGGGGTCTGCCAGTTGATAGTTAATTGCTCTGCATTTAATTTTAAATTTGTCTTAAATTATTTCCCTTGTATATGTCTCATTACCTCATGTGTACATGCCTTCTACCCTAACTGGATTAAAGAGCAAGGATCACACCTTACAGTTTTTGACCACTCACAATGGTTGGCAGAATGCTGGACACACAGGTGGTTCAGGGAATGCTCATTGAGAGGTTAGCAGAAAAGTGTTGATGCCCTACATTCTGTTTAAATAAAGAAATGAAACTGATGTGTTAAGCTAAACTTGAATTAAACTTTAAATAAAGTATCATCCTACGAAGCAATCATCTTAGTAGGTTCCATGTTTTCTCCAAGGTGGCTTCGCTTGTTGACTACATTTAAAAAAAATTCTCATTAATACTTGCCTCTTAGGCTCCACCAAATGCTTGGAGATGTCTGAGATTAGGGCTTTGGGGAGCTAGGGCAGCAGCAGAAGGGAGAGAAAGTTTCCTGAAAATTATCTGTAACTGTTCCTGCATCCAGGCCATCTAAGTTGCTCATGCATGTATATACACACAATTGCACATACACATACACACACACAAGCAGATAAATGGATCAACTTAGAAAAATGTATAATCCACTCAACATGGATTAAAGATCTGAATCTATGACCCGACACCATCATATTATTAGAGAACATTGGAGAAACCCTGCAAGATATAGGCACCGGCAAAGACTTCTTAGAAAAGACCTCAGAGGCACAGTCAAAGCCAAAATTAACATTTGGGAGTGCATCAAATTGAGAAGTTTCTGTACTGCAAAAGAAACAGTCAGGAAAGTGAAGAGGCAACCGACAGAATGGGAAAATATATTTGTTCTACTTAATACTATTGGTTGAACTCTTTAATTAACACACAATTGGAGAGGGAGCGGGAGATGGGAGGTTTGTGGGTGGGAGGGAAGTTATGGGGGGAAAAAGCCACTGTAATCCAAAAGCTGTACTTCGGAAATTTATATTTTAAATAAAAGTTAAAAAATATATAGAGCGATTTTAAATCTGATCCTTCTCACCATTTCTACTTACTGTTATCCTGAATTATCTTCTGTCATCTCTCACCAGGGTACATCATTCTCTCTCAGTTCTCTGTTTATATGCTTGCACTCTTACTAGGCATTTGCAGTACAGCACCAAGAATCATCCTTTAAAAATGCAAATCAGAATTCAGCTACATGCTCCAACATGGATGAACCTTTAAACACTATACTAAGTGAAGGAAAGCCAGACACAAAAGCACAAATATTGTAGGATTCCACTACGTGGACTACCCAGAATTGGCACATTTATGGAGACAGAAAGTATGTATATGGTTACAAGAGCAAAGGGAGGGAAGAGTGGCAAAATATTGTTTCATGGGTTCTGCGTTTCTGTTTGGAATGAGAATAAGTTCTGGAAATAGTGGTGGCAGTGTGGATGAACCTAATTGCCACTGAATTACACCCTTAAACTGGTTAAAATGATAAGTGTTACGTATTTTTCACTGTAATAAAAAACATAAATCACGTGGCTTGTTTTAAATACCCTTTAATGGCCTCTGTTCTCTTAGGGAAGATCTATATTCTTTATCATGGGCTCTGGCCTGGCGTTCAGCCTCGTTCCTGCTCACACTGCCACCTCTCCTCTTACCTCTCTGTGACTTGGATCAGTGGGGCTCTAGCCCACTCTGCCCTGGTATTGTTCTTTTAGGTGGTACACAGAGTTCTTTAGGAGTATTTCCTCTCCTCTGTCCTCATCTGGGAAGCTGTTCTGCAGAATTTTCCATAAACTCACTGTCTTGTTCCCTCAACTCACTGCTCAGTTGTTTGCTCTCCTGAAAGGCCTTCCCTGCCTATTCTATGTCAATTAAACCCATCTCCTGCACAATCTTACAGCTCTCACTTCCCCAGCACAGCTTTAGGTTTCCTCATAAAACTTGTCACAGACGGAAACCATATTATGAATACTTTTTGGTTAGTGTCTGTTGCTCCCTTTAGAGTACACTCTCTCCAAATCAGGGACCTTGGTGTGCCTCTTCCCTGCTGTGCCCCTCCTGATCAGAACAGTGCTGGAATGCACGAAAGAATAAAATAAAAATATGTTCTCATATTTATGTAGTATGTAAATAATTTAAAAAGTACTGTAGCACAAATTCTTCAGCAATATATTCTAAAACTAATCCTGGAGGGGTTGGAAAGAATCAATCATATACTTGGGGATAGAATCACTGATGACATATATTCAATGTCTGTTTTGTCCTCTCACATGGTTACAGCTATTGTCCAGCTTATATTTGTCATTGGCTTACAACGTTCCAGGAACTGAGATAAGACCTTTATTTGTATCATCATAATCACTTCTAATAATACATGTATAAATCGAATAAAATGATTTCATTTTACAGGTGAGGTAACTAAGGTTTAAAGCTTGTGGCACTGCTCTGAACCCAGATGGGCACTTGCTACCCTACCCACATGACAGATGCTGACAATCAGGGTTTTCCAAACTCAGCTGTTAATCAAAAGCCCAGGAGAAGTCTCTTTTTTTTTTGGATAGGTAGAGTTAGACAGTGAGAGAGAGAGACAGAGAGAAAGGTTCTCTTTCTGCTGGTTCACCCCCCAAATGGCCACCACGGCTGGAACTGTGCCAATCTGAAGCCAGGAGCCAGGTGCTTCCTCCTGGTCTCCCAAGCACCTGGGCCACCCTCCACTGCCTTCCCGGGCCACAGCAGAGAGCTGGACTGGAAGAGGAGCAATCAGTACTAGAACCGGCGCCAATATGGGATGCCGGCACCGCACCGCAGGCGGAGGATTAACCAAGTGAGCCACAGTGCCGGCCCCTATATGCATATTCTGGAGCCCAGATAAGAACACTTTTGGATTGGCCACAAAAAGACCCTGGCCTACATCCTTGCTCTCCCAACTCACTTCCAACATAGAGTTGTCTCTTTCACTGAACCACATAAAGTACTGTGAAGTTAGTAAGCAACTGTGATTGAACTATAGTGGAGATCAATCACTCTGGCCCTGATGCGATGTTGATGACACCCACCTGGGCAGAGATGCATGATAGATGTCAGGTAGCTTGTATCTCTGTCCTAAGTGTCACATAACAAACACTTATAAAGAGTGCCATGCTGTACCCTACTCATATCCTAGAACTCTAAAAACAAAGTTAATTTCTACCCACCATCTCTCTGTCTCTCTTTTGCTAGTAACTTACAATCATCTCCTATTTTGATGAAAACTATTTCAGAAATAGAAAAATACAAATAAGATTTAGTTTACAAAAATACTTTTCAATCTGAGTATGCTTCTAATTCTCAATTTTTACTGTCTGTGACTTCTAAGATGTCATTCATGCCTGTGTATAATCCCCCTTTTCTTGAATGTGTGTTGGACCTAATGATTTGTTTATGAAGAATAGAATACATTGAAAAAAATAAAAGGACAGCATTTCCATGATTAAGTTACCTAAGTCACTTGAGATCATGATCAATTCAATGAGAATATATGCATGTTTGTATGTGTGTATGCAGATTCCCCGTGGTAACAGGAATCTACATTTCATGATGATTTCATTGTAACTGTTTGGAAATTCTCCCTCCAACTTCATGTTGATGGAAAAGCAATAAAATATATTTCCTTATTCTCAGAAAAGATTTATAGTTTAGTTATATTAAAATTATGATTTGTTAAAGTGTTAATTACTAATTATTTCTCACAAATCTTGAATCTCACAAATCAAAATTTGGATTTGCCAATTATGTTTTACTTAGATTTGTTTGATGTGATGATAGATCTCTTTTAATGTGACAAGCTACTTATGGAGGAGTTAAAAGGCAGGAAAATGAGAGAATAATTTAGTTTTCCACCATTGGGAGGCAGTAACTTGCAATAGTCTTTGCCTTGTATAGGTTTTTCATAAATATGGACCCGTCAGGCTGCAAGCATTGATCTTGTTCTGTTCCTATCTAGTTCATATTGTTTAACAGTCTTACTCTAGGAACTGGATGTTTCCTAGGAGACAACTGTTATGACTGAGTTATTAAGATAACCTCACAGGAAAAGTAAAAAAGAGTGATTGCTCTTCAGCGATGACACTTTGTTCAATGGGGCAGTATTTTTCCTCACAGAACCACTGCTTTCTGGCCAAGGATAATGAGTGCACACGGACAGAGAGATAGTCTGATATCAAGGTGTGGGGGTCAGGAAATTTCTCCCCAACACTGAACGTCACTGACAGTAAAACAAAGCTGCTACACTGGGATGGCTTTCTGGTTTTTGTTTGTGTTTTCACAGAACTAATTTGCATAGCAAAGTACAAATCAATAGGGATTCTCCATGGCGTCCAGAATTTGATATAAAAATATATATATATGAAAGCGATTACTACACCTTTGCCTTACTTGTGATTAGAATTTATCTTTCAGGTCTCACAATAAACATTAATACTTATCTGTATACTTAGATAATTTGTTAGATTTGTTAATAAATATTTAATGAAGAATTGGAAAATACAAAACACACACAAAAGTGATTCATAATCCCCCTGCTCAAAGACAACTACTATGTTATTTTTCTGGCATAAATTTGTGAATATGTAACAAGCTTTGCTACCTACTATCTAGTCTTAGGTGAATTACTAAATCTCCCTGTGCCTTGATTTTTTTTATCTGTAAAATTATGAAATTCATAGAATTGCTGCCAAGATTTTTAAAAATTATATACATAGATGCCTGACATGGTAATCAAAATTTATTATTATTACTATGAAGATAAAAGCTGATTCCAGATTTTCTTATGTGTGTGTTTTATTTAGTAATCTTTAGGTATAAATTTAGAGAGACTGGTAGAAAAGAAGAAAAGAAAGTATTCTCTTAAGATTCCTAGCCAATGCCATAACAAACTGTTACTCTGTCAAAACACAGGTCAATTACATTTCCGAAGCTGACAGATGTGATTAAATCAGTTGATGTCTGAGCTGAGTGGGCTTTTAAAAAATCCATATATAAGTGAAAATTTTACTTGATTTGCCTCCACACGAGGGCTCTCAATGCTGCTGAACTTCATTCCTAAAAGTTTTTAGAAAAGCTGCAAACATGAATATTCCTTTAGAAGTGAATTCCATTTCACGACTACCTTGGTCTTTAGGAATTTTCTATCATTTCTTTTGAAATATGATGCAAAGCAGAAGTCACAAATGATATGATGGACTTACATAGAAAATTTAAGAAAATCTACAATTAGAACTCAGAAGAGAGATCAGCAAGTTAGCTGAATAAAAAAAAATCACTATACCAAAAAATCAAGAGGATTTCAATGTAACATCACAACCAATTAAAGATAGCTAAAAAACTCATTCAAGCTAGCAAAAAAAAAAAAAAAAAAAAAAAAAACAACCTACATAAGCTCCCTAAAAATAAAAATAACAGAATTTATTTCCTTCTTTACTGAACAAACTTTAAATTTTTATTGCAGATAGACCTAAATACATGGAGAATAATAATATGATGGAGTAGAAAGATTCAACATAGTAAAGATTCTCTTTTGCCTAGATTTGTTAATAAATTCAACACTATTATAAAAAAAATACAAAAGTACTTTTTCTGGAACTTGATAAGACTAATCCTAAATTCAAATGGAAGAGTGAAGGGCAAAGAATAGTCAAGATAATTTTAAAGGAGAAAAAACAATAGATACCAGATTTCAAGACCTATAAACTATTATAATAAATTATATTATAATTAGTAATATAGATATTACTATAAGATTAGATGAATAGGCCAAATTGAACAAAGTGAGAGAATTCAGAAATAGACATAAATTAGTGGAGAAATGTTGACTATCCAATATATGATGCTGAGACAAAATCAGTAACTATATGGAAGAAATTAAAACAAGATTCCCAGCTCATACTTTCTTTATACAGAAAATCCAAACCTGTATAAGAGCAAAATTCTAAATCTTCCATTAGAAAACTAGGACATAATCTTTATGACATTAGGAAAATGAAGTTTCTTACATGGAACACAAAATTCACAAGTCGTAGATAAAAATATTATTTTTTTCCAATGGTGAAAGGCACCATTGAGTATGAAGAAAAGTCACAGATTTGAAGAAGATATTTATAAAGCATGGATCTGACAAAAGTTTAGCATCCCAGTCACAAAAAATATCAAAGAAGAAGGAAATTTTCATGAAGGGAGGAGAGAACTTCCACCTTGCTTATGGCCTTGTCTAAATACTGACAGAGTTTGTGGGTTCAAACGGCTTCCATGAGCCTAGGCAGCTCATATCAAGAGCCTTGGGTGATCACTGATGTCATACATAAGACTGTTAATTGTTAAATTAACAACAGGAGTCACTGTGCACTTACTCCCCATTCAGCACCTCTGTCCTCAGTGAGTTGTATTATAATTATCTCTAAGTGCTCCCAAAAGATGTATCATTCTTGGGTGCTTCTTTAAAGTTAACTAAGTTTCTAAAAGAAAAAAAAAAGTGAAATTAACTTCAAGGTGCAATGGCTTTGAATAGCCCTTGTCTCTATTGTTGAGGAACAGGTTTTCTTTTTTTTTCCATGCAAATTACTGAACTCTTTACTTAGTATAGAGTTGGTCTTCTGTGTATAAAGTTAATCGAAAATGGGTCTTAGTTGAGAATGGGACTGGGAATGGGAGAAGAGGGGGAAGTGGGGTAGGAGAGTGGGGGGAGGCAAGTATGGTGTGAAGAATCACTATATTCATAAAGTTGTACTTATGAAATGCATGAAGTCTGTATTCCTTAAATAAAAGGTTTCTTTGGGGGAAATAAATAAATAAATGAATAAATGAAACAAAATTTTTAAAAAAGTTAGAGAGTGGAAGACATCTAGCATATAAGTACAAGGAGATGTGTTTGGAGATATCTACTTCAGCTTTAACCATAATGACCAAAATTGTATTATAACCTAAATTCTATCAGTAGAGATATTATAGGTACTAAACAATGCATCATGGCAGTTTCAGTGGTATTTTAAATATGCAACAGTTTAAAAGGATGAATTAGACCTATTGGTATCTACACTGATTATTCTTATAAATAAAAATTGTAGAAGCATCTTTAAAATGATACAATTGATATAAATGTTTAAAAACAGACAAAATAATATCTGCAATTAGTAAACTTCTCTGTAATGGGCTAGATAATGAATATTTTAGGATTTGTAGGCCATATATATTCTCCAATGCATACATTCATCTTCCTTGTTTCAGCCCTTTAAAATTATAAAAACTATTCTGACTCATGGGCCTCACTAAACAGGTCACAGCCAGTTTTGATTCATAGGCTATAATTTGCCAACTTCTGCTCTGTGCTGTTTATGAAAACATATCTGTATTGAAACATGAATAGGAAGGCTACTTCTCAGAAGAGAATGAGAAAATCAGACTGGGAAGTTATAGTACAATGTTAATATTTTCTGACTTTGAAAAGTGAGTGCAGGCATATCTCCCATTTTATTCTCTTTATTTTTCTGTATATTTTATGTATTTCCTGATTGAACACATTTTCAAAAGAGTGCAGTGAAAACCATGGATTTACATAATCTTCAGATTGGGACTAGTGAACTGCCAATGTGCTTGAGTTGAAACAAGCAGCAGAGAATAATTTTCCTGTTAATGTTTCAGTATTATGTATGTAAATACATAATACATACACATGTAAAATTAACGCTGTATGTTTCCTTTCTAACATTAGTTTGCAGTTGTATTCCATAATATTTAGAAGGAGGTAAAGGAAAAGCTAGTTTAAAAAAAAAAGAAGGAGGTAAGGGAAAAGCTATTTAAGGAAACAAAACATGAAACTGGTATTTGTGTGAGGTCCAGAAATAAAAGAAAATTGTGTTTGAGATAGCAGTGTAATATTAGAGAATCAATCCTTTAAAATATTGAGTTTAAACTTTGAAGCATGGGCTCCAAAAACAATAGAAATATTTTGGATTTTTAAGATAATAAGTTTATTCCAATTCTTAAATTTTTATGGAGAAGCAGCAATATTTGAATTACACAGCAAAAATCGTGACAGATATAATCTAATCAGTGGTAGTTGCATTGAAAAATATCTAGGGATATTTCTGTTGTTGGATTGCTAATGATAAAATGCAGGTTACAGAGAGCAGTGCTCTACAGAAATGCCAAGCACAGTCAGCCTCTTTTCAAGAGGATGGAATTCTTAGTTTTCTACAATGTCTTTGTTGAAGGTCACAGGGCATCCTTTCCTTACTTGCAGCATAATGTAGTTGAACATTAAAAATGAGTAGTGTTCTTTTAATTTTAGATTACCTAAGATTTTATTGCAATATCCGCAATGGAAGTCATTTTAAAGGTGATTTTAAAAATATGAGCAAACCAAAAATAGAGATCATTATACAAAGGCTTTTCACATTCACAGAGGTCAAAAGCTCTTTAAAAGCATTAATTAAAATTTGTAGCTCTCTAGAGAAGTAAATAAATATTATTTTTCTTATGGAGCAGTAATCTTGGCCAAATAGAAGATTGTGTTGGCATGAACCTTAGCTCAAAGTCAAACAGTAAGTCATTATCTAGGATGCCCAGAAAATTTAGGATTCTCCTTCATGTTCTTTTGCTAAGCCACTGTACCAGCAAGCAAAGAACAAACCAACAAAAATCAAACAGAAACAAAAAAGGCAAATGAAGTTTAGAACTATGATATTAATGTTTGAAATAAAGCATTTTTAAATTATATTTTATCTATCTAGTGTAATTGCTATTTTTCTATTCTCTCTAGCTTTGATTTTCCTGAGTGTGGCTTGATGATGATGATGACTGCTAAGCATCTTGTAAGTATTCTCAGTTTATGGCATCACACATACAAACCATTTTTAGCATTGAGAGAAAAACTTACTGTAGAAATCCAAAGTTCATTTCCGATGATGAAGTAGGAATCTACCAATGTAAATCAATTGCTTATTAAGAGCATGTGTATGGTTATGTTCACTGTAAAGTGAAAGCCATTCTTAAGGAAGTTTAACAATTTACATAAACTCTTGAAAAATATGGTTTCCTAGAGCACTTTAAATGCAGATCATTATACTTGAAGATAGAATGGCAACTTTTTCAGGTTCTATGCTATAAGGTCAACAGTCATTCAGCAATACAACTCAGATATATAACTAATCTGAAAAATTATAGAGTATAATATCTAACAAAGGAAATATTAATATTATATTTTTTGTTTGCAGTGAAAGATTTTACAAGATTTTCATAAATGATGATCAATTGCTAAAGTTCATGATCCAGGTAAGCTAATGAAAAGATATTTAACATTTAAATATTAAATAAGATTTTATTTAAGGGCCTTACTCAAGGATTTGTTTTCTTAAAAACATTTTACTTTGAGGCTGGGTCTGTGGTATAGTTGGCTAAGCCTCTGCCTGTGGCACTGACATCCCATATGGGTACCTGTTCGTATCCAGGCTGGTCCTCTTCTGATCTAGCTCTCTGCTTATGGCCTGGGAAAGCAATGGAAGATGGCCCAAGTGCTTGGGACCCTGCACCCACGTGGGAGACCAGAAAGAAGCTCCTGGCTCCTGGCTTCGGATTCACACAACTCCGGCTGCAGCAGCCATTTCACGATTGAACCAGTGGAAAGAACACTTCTCTGTCTCTCTGTTTCTCTCTCTCTCTTTCTCTCTCTGTAATACTGCCTCTCAAATAAATAAATAAAATCTTTGAAAAATTTTTACTCTTGCTGCAATCAATTTAAAAACTAAGCCAAAAATCCTGAGTAAGTCCAAGGTAAGCATCCGTGTTGGAGCACAATTTAACAAATTCCTCAGGTAATAATCACTTTCATGGAAAATTGCTGAGCTGGCAAGTTCCTTCTAGTATTCCTCAGAATATTGGAAAGAGAGGACAACTACATTTAGTGAATGGCCATAATAGTAAGTTTAATTAAGCAAAAAACAACATTAATTCAATGGTTTGACTATGAAGTTGGCAACAGTTTGTCCTCCATGCTGCCAAAATTATAATCTCATAAGTGTGTCAGCCAGTTTGGAAGAACTAAATGTGGGGAGTTTTCCTTTCAGTCTTCCCGAGGAAGGGATATTTTCCTTTTATCTAGGCAGCTTTCCTATTTACTGAATGCAATTACTTTTAGATCTCCTGGGACCCATAAAGTCCCACAGTCACCATCTCAACCACATACCAAGGTTGCTTGTCGAAAACCTGGATTCACACAATGATGAAAGCATTGATTTTGTCATAGGATGCGGAGCCTCCTACTTTCGACCTGAAGTCTCTATTTTTTATTATACGAACTTGAAGTGTGCAGAATGTTTGTATGTGCGTGTGTATGTTTATATAATGAAAGGGTTATTGTAGTCAAGCAAATGAACAGATCCTTGTCTCAGGTATTTACCCCTTTGTGTGTGTGTGTGCGTGTGTGCATGCATGTGGCAAGAACACCTAAAATCTATTCTTACCAACGTGAATGAAGTCTCCATTTTTATGTGCTGAAGTCTCCATTTTTATTCTTGGATGATTTCCCTATTGACTCCAACCATAAATCTTTAGTAACTGGCAGAAAATATTGTTCAGTTTTAAGTGGGGTATTTCTCCAAAAAAAATAGAAACCTCCTTTTCCTATGACACCTTCCACAGTGTTTTTTGCAAGTGAGGTTTAAGGATTACTATTCTCACACAAGCAGTTTCAGTTTGAACTGCTAAGAGACCTTCAAATGTAAAATTCATCAGCTGGATGAGATATTGAAAAAAAAAGTATCAAATCCAGCATTTTACTATTTTGTTGTTTATTGGTATGCATGAACCTAGTCATATTTGGATGATTGGCACAAATATGACCAACAATGTAGACCAGACATCCTAGATGTCTAAAGACACATGGAATAGATTAAGCCCAACCAATTCTTATTTTAGGAACGTTCTCTATGAGATTACTCATAGGTAGCTTTTGCACTTGTTAACTTTGCTAAAGTAACAATTATCCTAAGACATATAATTCACATTTATTTTAATATTGATGGTTGTGGTTCTGCCACACATATTTTTTTAAAGATTTATTTATTTATTTGAAAGTCAGACTTACACAGAGAGAGGAGAGGCAGAGAGAGAAGTCCTCCATCTACAGGATCACTCCCCAATTGGCCGCAACAGCTGGAGCTGCGCCAATCCGAAGCCAGGAGCCAGGAGCTTCTTCCTGGTCTCCCACGTGGGTGCAGGGGCCCAAGGGCTTGGGCCATCTTCTACTTTTTTCCAGGCCATAGCAAAGAGCTTGATAGGAAGTGGAGCAGCCGTGTCTCAAATCGGCGCCCATATAGGATGCCAGCACTGCAGGCGGGAGCTTTACCAGCTATCCCACAGTGCCAGCCCCCTGCCACACATATTTTCTTACTCTATGACCTAGGATGAAGGAGTAGCCCAGATTCAGGACATACTGGTTTTATGGCAAAGGAAAAAAAAGTAAGAGAGATTCAGGAAAATCATGATGCCCCTTAAAGCTTTGTTATAGTAGAAAGTCTTGTTATTCAGTTTTTTATTTGATGTTCAGTAGCTTTAACCTCACTTAGAAGCTTGTTAGAAATACAGTATCTAAGGGGCCCTTGTTGTGGCTTAATGTGGCACCTGCGATGCTAGCGTCCCATAGGGATGCTGGTTCGAGTCCTGGCTGCTCCACTTCTAATCCAGCTTCCTGCTAATGTGCCTAGGAAGGCAATGGAGGATGGCCCAAATGTTGGGCCCCTGGGCCCATGTGGGAGACCCAGAAGAAGCTCCTGGCTCCTGGCTTTGACCTGACCCAGCTCCAGCCTGTTGAGACGTGAACCAGCAAAAGGAAGATCTCTCTCTCTCTAACTCTGCCTTTCAAATAATAAAATAAACTTTTAAAAGAAAATAAAAAAGAAATGCAGGATCTAAGGCAACAAATCAGCCATACCAAATATAAATCTTCTTTTTAACAGATACTTCAAGGAATTCAGTAAACACATTAAAGTTTGAGAATCACCACATCAGACCGTCTCACAATTGCTGACCAAAGGATGTCATATGGCCAAATCCTACTTTGCTTGAGAAAGTCAATATCCAAAGGGAGATTTTACAAGTGACATGGCAGTGGACAAACAATCCTCTTTCAGGAAGGAAGCAGAAGCAATTATAAAATTTGCAAATCTTTAAGCCCTTTGCTTATACCAAATGGGACTAATTATTTTGTGAGGCTGCTCATTTCAACTGTTGAATATATCTTCTAGTCTAGTTTTACGCATTGATTCTACTTTTGCCCTCTGCCATAAAGGAAGCATCTATTTCCAATTTCATATAATGTTTAGTCAATGAGTTAAACGCAGTACCGATGTTTTCCCTCACTCACCCCAACATTATCCAAGTTAAGTGGACCTTTCTTCAGCATTTTCCTTAGGTTGTCTAAGAGACTTTCTTGATATCCTTTCTTAATGGACAAGCTCCTCTTGGAAAATTAAATGTGATTGTTGATTATCTGTTCCGCATGGAGAAGATTGGGGCTACTTAAATCTTTCTTGATCAGGACATAATACTTTGTGTTTTTTTTTTTTAAGATTTTTATTTATTTATTTGAGAGAGAGAGTTACAGACAGTGAGAGGGAGAGATAGAGAGAAAGGTCTTCCTTCTGTTGGTTCACTCCCCAGATGGCCGCAAGGGCCGGAGCTACGCCGATCTGAAACCAGGAGCCAGGAGTCTCTTCCTAGTCTCCCATGCGGGTGCAGGGGCCCAAGCACTTGGGCCATCCTCCACTGCCCTCCTGGGCCACAGCAGAGAGCTGGATTGGAAGAGGAGCAGCCGGGATTAGAACCAGCACCCATATGGGATGCCGGCACCGCAGGCAGAGGATTAACCTACTGCACCACAGCGACAGCCCCAGGACATTATACTTTGTAATCTAAGCCATTATACAGTTTATAGAAGTTGTGTCCTACTGATGGTTCCTAATATGTGCATGCCACCATCCTAGGGCTTTTTTATATAAATGGCTGTCAAACCATTCCTTATGCATTCTGCATCAAAGAAATTGATCATTCAAAGCTAATCTTAGGACTGTATATACATTCTTAGAAATTCATCTTGTGATGTTGACTAAGTTTCTGATTCCACGATGTTATAAGTTGTATATCCTGCCTAATTTCAATTCATCTCTGGACCTATCAAGCAAATATGCATGAGGGACAGAAGACTATCCTGTATGTTGAGGTCTGAAGATTAGTATAATTCTGGGATTCTCTTTAAAAGAGATAATTCCAAACAAAGCACTCTTCAAAATTTCAAAAAGTTATTATTAAAGTTCTTCTAGAACTTTGAAAGTGATCCAAGGCAGTGAGGGGTCCTAGTGTTAAAATCATTATTTTCCTAATAGTTATGTCACTAAAGGTGGCAAAAAAAAAAACATATGAAAAATTGAGGTGCTTAAGTGTCACTCAAGGGGCTGGCAATACATTTATGAGGAAAAGGTAACTCTAGAAATGGAAGGGCAGGGAGAAGAAGAATATGGGTAAAGAAACTTGTAAAAGGGTTAACTATAAGCTAAAATCAGAAGACTTGGTGAAACAAGCTGTTAAAGCAGAATTAGCCCACTGCTTGCTTCCTATGTATTCCAGATTATGGATAAAAATCATAAACAAAATCAGACTATTAAAAATTCAGTATGTAGGTATGAATTAATAAAGCCAACAGGAACATATATGTGTGTGTGTGTATGTGTGTGTGTGTGTAAGAGGGAGAGAGAGCGCTTGAGATTCTCTGTCTCTCTTCTCTTTCATCCTTTTAGGTTTCTCTTATCTAGGTCATCAAATTTTCCATCAAACATTCATTAATCAAAGCTTGCATTGTAATACAATAGGTTATTGGTTCTTGTCTCAACCGCTACACTTCCAATTCAGTTTCCTGCTAACATGCCAGGGGAAGGGAGCACAATTCCCACCATCCATTTGGGAGACCCAAATGGAGTTCCTGGCCCCTGGCTTTGGTCTGTATCAGACCTGACTCTTGTAGCCATTTTGAAAATTGAAACAATGAATAGAAAATCTCTTTCTCATTTTCTTTCTCCTTATAGCTCTCTACTTTTCAAATAAATAAATCAGAATCAATTTTAAGAAACATTCATTAGTCATATTTTATGAAATGTAATCTATCCGTTGCCAAACATACATCATTCTAATGTCAAACATTTTTTAAAAACATGTATTTTTTTTTACATTTTAAAATAATCACAGTTAATTAAAACTATAGTAGTATAACATTCTTTTTTTTACATTCTTATTGTTAACATGTATTTTGAATCCATTTATAACTTTATTTTACTGTTTTAGTCAGGACTTTCTAGAGATGTGTGTATGTACATATGCATGAGTACCTCTATATCTATCTATGTATGAGCAGAGAGAGAGAGAGAGAGAGAGAGGAGAGGTGTTAAGTAATTGTCCAAAGTGATTGTGGGGGCTGGCGCTGTGGCGCAGTGGGTCAACGCCCTGGCCTGAAGTGCCCACATCTCATATGGGCACTGGTTCAAGACTTAGCTGCTCCACTTCCAATCCAGCTCTCTGCTGTGGCCTGGGAAAGCAGTACAAGATGGCCCAAGTCCTTGGGTCCCTGCACCCACATGGGAGACCCGGAAGAAGCTCTTGGCTCCTGCTTCGGATCAGCACAGCTCTGGCCATTGCGGCCAATTGGGGAGTGAACCAGCTGATGGAAGACCTCTATCTCTGCCTCTCCTCTCCTCTCTCTGTGTAACTCTTTCAAATAAATAAATAAATCTTGTTTTTTAAAAAAAAGTGCTTGTGGGGACTGATAAAATATGCAGAGTAGGGTGACAGACTGGAGACTTGGGGAAGAGCTGATATTGCAGGTCAACTCTGAAGGCTGACTACTGGAGGAATTCCTTCTTGTTCAACAAAGGTCAATCATTGTTCTAGTAAAACCATCAGACAAGTGGATGAGCTCCACCTATGTTATGGAGGGTAAACTGCTTCAATCAAAACCCAACAATTGGAGTAGGGGCGGAGCCAAGATGGCGGAATAGTAAGGGCGCGCACCGATAGTCCGGGAAAATTTAGTTTAATAAAAGGGGAGTTACGGTAGCCTCAGAAAAAAGAACCAGGATAATATTGCAGAGGAAACCCTTCTGGATTGAGTGGTCGTGAATCGGAGGACCTACTGGGAGAACAAGGTCGCCCACCATGCGGAAGCCGAGCCGCGGGACCGAGCCGCTGGAACGCGAGGTGAGCCGAACCTCAATAGCCCGAGACACCGGCAGGCAAGCGGAGAGAGGAGACTAGAGGGAACGACCCCCCGGGGAGGGGGGGACTTCACCAGGCTAACTGGAAGAGAGAGAGAGGTGACTGGTACGGACACGGGTTTCTCTCTCTCCGCTCACCTCTCAAGGGCGAGCAAGACAAAGAGCAGGCTCCATCTTGGACATACGTCATAAGCAGAGCGACCTCAGGTCTGCACCGGCCCTGAGCCTAGCAGAAAAACCTGACTCTGGGCGGGGCAAATTAACAGGAGATTAGGACCTAGTAAATTTGTGGTGCTACTGAACTGAGACTGTGAAAAAAGAGACGGTGGGGGAGAGAACTCACGGAATTCACGTGAGCACTCTCCAGAGACGCTACAATTCCGTAACTTTGGCAACCCAGTGGGAGACTGAAGGAGAATTTGAGCCCACTCTGAGGGCCGAACAGATTCCCTGTGTGGTCCTTGGGAAAGAGCTTCTGATCTCTGGTTCCTGTGGGTATATCATTTGCCTGCTAACTACCTCCAACTTCGTTCAGCTGTGCAGAATAACTTCCCTTTTGAATCAAAAAAAAAAAAAAAAGAAAGAGAGAGAGAGAGGTTTACCACGCCTAACCTGGGAGTGTCACCTTTGGCACACCAAACAGAGCTCTCAGGCCACACCCATCTCAAGCCCTAAGGCTCCATCAAAAACAGATAGTCCACTTAATCTAGAGCCATAGTATAACAAGAAAAAGCACCACAGTGAAGAAACCAAATATCTCCAATATGCCAAATAACAAACGCAAAAACCAAGGTAATAAAAACAAGGAAGTCACCATGAAGCCCTCAAATGAAAAAGACACCCCAATTCAAGATTATGAAGATGATGACATAGAAGAAATGCAAGAAGCAGATCTCAAAAAATTGATAAGAACATTAAGAAGTTCTCAAAAACAAATTCTTGAACTACAGAAATCCTTAATGGACAAGATAGAAAATCTCTCTCGTGAAAATGAAATATTAAGGAGGAATCAAAATGAAACGAAACAACTAGTACAACAGGAAACTGGGATAGTGACTGAAGTGAAGAATTCAATAGATCAAATGAAAAACACAATAGAGAGCCTTACAAACAGAATGGGTGAAGCAGAAGAGAGAATATCGGACTTAGAAGACAGAGAACAGGGAAGGATACAGTCAGACCAAAGAAAAGAAGAGGAAATTAGGAATCTAAAACATATTGTCGGGAATCTTCAGGATACTATTAAAAAACCCAACATTCGGGTTCTAGGAGTTCCTGAAGGCATGGAGAGGGAGAAAGGATTAGAAGGCCTTTTTAGTGAGATATTAGCAGAAAATTTCCCAGGTTTGGAGAAGGACAGAGAAATCCTAGTACAGGAAGCTCACAGAACCCCTAATAAACACGACCAAAAGAGACCCTCACCACGGCACGTTGTAATTAAACTCTCCACAGTGAAACATAAAGAAAAGATCCTAAAATGTGCAAGAGAGAAACGTCAGATTACTCTCAGAGGATCTCCAATCAGACTCACAGCTGACTTCTCATCAGAAACTCTACAAGCTAGGAGGGAATGGCGAGATATAGCCCAGGTACTAAGAGAGAAAAACTGCCAGCCCAGAATATTATATCCTGCAAAGCTATCATTTGTGAATGAAGGTGAAATAAAGACTTCTCATAGCAAACAGAAATTGAAAGAATTTGTTGCCACTCATCCAGCCCTGCAAAAGATGCTTAAAGATGTGTTACACACAGAAACACAGAAACACGGTCATCAATATAAAAGAAGGTAAAGGAAGGAAACCAAGGAAGGAAAGCTCACAGCAAAAGATCACAGGGAATTCAAAGCATATATTAGAACTTATCTTTGGCAAATGGCAGGGCAAAGTTACCACTTATCATTAGTCACATTGAACGTGAATGGCCTGAACTGTCCAGTTAAAAGACACCGATTGGTTGATTGGGTTAAGGAACAAAACCCATCTATTTGCTGCTTACAAGAAACTCATCTTTCCAACAAAGATCCATACAGACTGAAAGTGAAAGGCTGGAAAAAGATATACCATGCCAACAGAAATGAAAAAAGAGCAGGTGTAGCCATCTTAATTTCAGACACCATAAACTTTACCACAAAAACCGTTAAGAGAGACAAAGAGGGACACTACATAATGATTAAGGGATCAATTCAACAGGAAGATATAACAATTATCAATGTATATGCACCTAACTACAGGGCACCGGTTTATCTAAAAGACTTGTTAACGGACTTAAAGGGAGACTTAGACGCCAATACAATAGTACTGGGGGACTTCAATACTCCACTCTCAGAAATAGACAGATCAATAGGACAGAAGATCAACAAGGATACAGTAGATTTAAACAACACTATAGCCCAAATGGATCTAACAGATATATACAGAACTTTCAATCCTACAGCTAAAGACTTTACATTCTTCTCAGCAGTACATGGAACCTTCTCTAGGATTGACCACATACTAGGCCATAAAGCGAGTCTCAGCAAATTCAAAAGAATTAGAATCATACCATGCAGCTTCTCAGACCATAAAGGAATGAAGTTGGAAATTAGCAACTCAGGAATCCCTAGAGCATATGCAAACACATGGAGATTGAACAACATGCTCCTGAATGAACAATGGGTCATAGAAGAAATCAAAAGTCAAATCAAAAACTTTCTGGAAGTAAATGAGGATAACAGCACAACATACCAAAACTTATGGGACGCAGCAAAAGCAGTGTTAAGAGGAAAGTTTATATCAATAGGTGCCTACATCAAGAAATTGGAAAGGCACCAAATAGATGAGGTTTCAATTCACCTCAAGGATCTAGAAAACCTACAGCAAACCAGACCCAAATCTAGTAGGAGAAGAGAAATAATTAAAATCAGAGAAGAAATCAACAGGATTGAATCAAGAAAAACATTCCAAAAAATCAGCCAAACGAGGAGCTGGTTTTTTGAAAAAATAAACAAAATTGACACCCCATTGGCCCAACTAACTAAAAAAAGAAGAGAAAAGACCCAAATCAATAAAATCAGAGATGAAAAAGGAAACGTAACAACAGACACCACAGAAATAAAAAGAATCATCAGAAATTACTACAAGGACTTGTATGCCAGCAAACAGGGAAACCTATCAGAAATGGATAGATTCCTGGACACATGCAACCTACCTAAATTGAACCAGGAAGACATCGAAAACCTAAACAGACCCATAACTGAGACAGAAATTGAAACAGTAATAAAGGCCCTCCCAACAAAGAAAAGCCCAGGACCAGATGGATTCACTGCTGAATTCTACCAGACATTTAAAGAAGAACTAACTCCAATTCTTCTCAAACTATTCAGAACAATCGAAGAAGAGGGAATCCTCCCAAATTCTTCCTATGAAGCCAGCATCACCTTAATTCCTAAGCCGGAAAAAGATGCAGCACTGAAAGAGAATTCCAGACCAATATCCCTGATGAACATAGATGCAAAAATCCTCAATAAAATTCTCGCCAATAGAATGCAACAACACATCAGAAAGATCATCCTTCCAGACCAAGTGGGATTTATCCCTGGTATGCAGGGATGGTTTAATGTACGCAAAACAATCAATGTGATACACCACATTAACAGACTGCAGAAGAAAAACCATATGATTCTCTCAATAGATGCCGAGAAAGCATTTGATAAAATACAACACCCGTTCATGATGAAAACTCTAAGCAAACTGGGTTTGGAAGGAACATTCCTCAATACAATCAAAGCAATCTATGAAAAACCCACAGCCAACATCCTATTGAATGGGGAAAAGTTGGAAGCATTTCCACTGAGATCTGGTACCAGACAGGGATGTCCACTCTCACCACTGCTATTCAATATAGTTCTGGAGGTTCTAGCCAGAGCTATTAGGCAAGAAAAAGAAATTAAAGGGATACAAATTGGGAAGGAAGAACTCAAACTATCCCTCTTTGCAGATGACATGATTCTTTATTTAGGGGACCCAAAGAACTCTACTAAGAGACTATTGGAACTCATAGAAGAGTTTGGCAAAGTAGCAGGGTATAAAATCAATGCACAAAAATCAACAGCCTTTGTATACACAGACAATGCCATGGCTGAGGAAGAACTTCTAAGATCAATCCCATTCACAATAGCTACAAAAACAATCAAATACCTTGGAATAAACTTAACCAAGGACGTTAAAGATCTCTACGATGAAAATTACAAAACCTTAAAGAAAGAAATAGAAGAGGATACCAAGAAATGGAAAAATCTTCCATGCTCATGGATTGGAAGAATCAATATCATCAAAATGTCCATTCTCCCAAAAGCAATTTATAAATTCAATGCAATACCAATCAAGATACTGAAGACCTTCTTCTCAGATCTGGAAAAATTGGTGCTGAAATTTATATGGAGGCACAAGAGACCTCGAATAGCTAAAGCAATCTTGTACAACAAAAACAAAGCCGGAGGCATCACAATACCAGATTTCAGGACATACTACAGGGCAGTTGTAATCAAAACAGCATGGTACTGGTACAGAAACAGATGGATAGACCAATGGAACAGAATAGAAACACCAGAAATCAACCCAAACATCTACAGCCAACTTATATTTGATCAAGAATCCAAAACCAATTCCTGGAATAAGGACAGTCTATTCAATAAATGGTGCTGGGAAAACTGGATTTCCACGTGCAGAAGCATGAAGCAAGACCCCTACCTTACGCCTTACACAAAAATCCACTCAACATGGATTAAAGACCTAAATCTACGACCTGACACCATCAAGTTACTAGAGAACATTGGAGAAACCCTTCAAGATATTGGCACAGGCAAAGAGCTTCTGGAAAAGACCCTGGATGCGCAGGCAGTCAAAGCCAAAATCAACTATTGGGATTGCATCAAATTGAGAAGTTTCTGTACTGCAAAAGAAACAGTCAGGAGAGTGAAGAGACAACCGACAGAATGGGAAAAAATATTTGCAAACTATGCAACAGATAAAGGGTTAATAACCAGAATCTACAAAGAGATCAAGAAACTCCACAAAAACAAAACCAACTACCCACTTAAGAGATGGGCCAAGGACCTCAATAGACATTTTTCAAAAGAGGAAATCCAAATGGCCAACAGGCACATGAAAAAATGTTCAAGGTCATTAGTAATCAAGGAAATGCAAATCAAAACCACAATGAGGTTTCACCTCACCCCGGTTAGAATGGCTCACATTCAGAAATCTACCAACAACAGATGCTGGCGAGGATGTGGGGGGAAAGGGACACTAACCCACTGTTGGTGGGAATGCAAACTGGTCAAGCCACTATGGAAGTCAGTCTGGAGATTCCTCAGAAACCTGAAGATAACCCTACCGTTCGACCCAGCCATCCCACTCCTTGGAATTTACCCAAAGGAATTTAAATTGGCAAACAAAAAAGCGGTCTGCAGCCTAATGTTTATTGCAGCTCAATTCACAATAGCTAAGACCTGGAACCGACCTAAATGCCCATCAACGGTAGATTGGATAAAGAAATTATGGGATATGTACTCTTTAGAATACTATACCGCAGTAAGAAACAACGAAATCCAGTCATTTGCAACAAAATGGAGGAATCTGGAACACATCATGCTGAGTGAAATAAGCCAGTCCCAAAGGGACAAATACCATATGTTCTCCCTGATCGGTGACAACTGACTGAACACCAAAAAGGAAACCTCCTGAAGTGAAACGGACTCTATGGGAAATGGTGACTTGATCAGCATAGCCCTGACTGTTAATGAACAACTTAATACATTATCCCTCTTAGTAGTTTTTTTGTCTGTTCTACTTAATATGACTGGTTTAATTCTGTAATTAATACACAGTTATTCTTAAGTGTTGAAAATTAACTGGAATGTGATCCCTGTTAAACATAAGAGTGGGAATAAGAGAGGGGAGAGATGTATAATTTGGGACATGCTCAAGCTGACTTACCGCAAATGGTAGAGTTAGAAACATACCAGGGGATTCCAATTCAATCCCATCAAGGTGGCATGTACCAATGCCATCTCACTAGTCCAAGTGATCAATTTCAGTTCACAATTGATCATAATGAAAGGACTAAGAGTCAAAGGGAGCACATAAACAAGTCTAGTACCTGCTAACACTAACCGATGGAATAAATAAAGGGGAGAGTGATCCAACATGGGAAGTGAGATACTCAGCAGACTCATAGAATGGCAGATGTCCTAAATAGCACTCTGGCCTCAGAATCAGCCCTAAAGGCATTCGGATCTGGCTGAAAAGCCCATGAGAGTATTTCAGGCATGGAAAGCCAAGACACTCTGGCAAAAGATCTCTGCGAGTGAGATCCCAGTGGAAAGAACAGGTCTTCAAAGAAGGAGGTACCTTTCTCTGAAGGGAGGAGAGAACCTCCACTTTGACTATGACCTTGTCTAAACAAGATAAGAGTCGGAGAACTCAGAGGGCTTCCATAGCCTTGGAAACTCATGACTGGAGCATAGGGAGACTACTGATGCCATAGACAGGAGTGTCAATTGGTAAAGTCAACAACAGGAGTCACTGTGCACTTACTCCTCATGTAGGATCTCTGTCCTTGATGTGCTGTGTATTGAGATTTAATGCTATAACGAGTACTCAAACAATATATTTCACTTTGTGTTTTTATGGGGGTGCAAACTGTTGAAATCTTTACTTAATGCATACTAAACTGATCTTCTGTAAAAAAAAAAAAAAAAGAAAGAAAGAAAGAAACTATCAACTCCCAACTTGACTCTCACTGGGATTAAACATGACAATCGGTCTGATCTGATTTCATCATCATTTAAAAAAAAATCATCTATTATTTCTCACTTTATGTTTCTGTGTGAGAGCAAACTGTTGAAATCCTTACTTAATGTATACTAAGCTGATCTTCTGTATATTAAGATAATCGAAAATTAATCTTGATGTGAATGGAAGGGGAGAGGGAGTGGGAAAGGGGAGGGTAGTGGGTGGGAGGGACGGTATGTGGGGGAAGCCATTGTAATCCATAAATCGTACTTTGGAAATTTATATTCATTAAATAAAAGTTAAAAAAAAACCCAACAATTTAAATGTTACTCTTACTTTAAAAAAACCCTCACAGAAACATCTGGAATAATTTTGACCAAAGAAGTTGACATATAAAATTAATCAACACATTTACTGCCACTATCATCAGCTGGAACAAAAATTGAAAAACATTATTTATGCTCTTTTTTTAAAGATTTATTTATTTATTTGAAAGTCAGAGTTACTCACAGAGAGAAGGAGAGGGAGAAAGAGAGAGATCTTCCATTCGCTGGTTCACTCCCCAATTGGCCACACAGCCAGAGCTATCTGATCTGAAGCCAGGAGCGAGGAGCTTCTTCCAGGTCTCCCACGCAGGTGTAGGGGTCCAAGGCCTTGGGCCATCTTCTGCTTTCCCAGGCCATAGCAGAGAGCTGGATTGGAAGTGGAACAGCCAGGACTCCAACCGGCACCCATTTGGGATGCTGGCACTACAGGCAGCAGCTTTACCCTCTACGCCACAGCGCCAGCCTACCCTTTTTTTCATTTGATGTTGAAATTTTGCCATCTTGATAATTATGTTCCAAATCCTGCCAGGATTTTCCAAGAGCCCTCAATATAGGAATGAACCCAAGCTATCCCAGAAACTATGACAAGTCATGAAGCCCACATCTTGATCCATTTCTACTGACATAAAATGTAAGTTTATTATCTGCAGAAAACAAGAACTCTCTGCTGATACATAAAGCAGAAAGGAAATTATGTTGATGAATTAGAGTGTAGACTTTTTAAGTTTTTTCAACTCTCCAGGACAGTCTGAGTTCATCCCTGTAATGCAGAGGGAGAATCCTTGTCCTGGGAGCTCAGACTGCCCATACATGAGAGTCTGAAGGAGCTGCCTCACGGTTGCCATCTGTCCCCTACTAGGTGAGTTTTCTAATGAACTCTGGCACTGGGTTTGCAGTTGTCCAGCTGAGTCGTCCGCATGTTGTGAAGCAAATAGCCACCTGTGGGGGTTATTGGCAATAGGGGGTGGTTTTAAGGATGAAAGGGAAATGTCTGTGGTTTCACTACAAGTGACTTCTCTTTCTCAATATTGGTTTTGAGTATCATTAACATCCCAGGAGGTGTCCAGGGACTGGTCTGGGAAACACAGGTGTCATTTTACTTCCCCCAAAACAATGTCCCAGAAAGATGACACACTCCTCAGTTGCTCTTCCTCAGAGATGTACTAACTACCATAGTTTAGCTCTTCTTCCAGCAACTGTGAGACTCTGTATTATCAACCATCTCCTAATTTTCAATATGTAACTGTTTCTTTTTTTCTGATTAGCATTCTTTTATTCTTTTTTTGACAGGCAGAGTGGACAGTGAGAGAGAGAGACAGAGAAAAAGGTCTTCCTTTTCTGTTGGTTCACCCTCCAGTGGCCACTACAGCTGGTGCGCTGCGGCCGGCGCACCACGCTGATCCGATGGCAGGAGCCAGGTGCTTCCTCCTGGTCTCCCATGGGGTGCAGGGCCCAAGCACTTGGGCCATCCTCCACTGCACTCCCTGGCCACAGCAGAGAGCTGGCCTGGAAGAGGGGCAACCGGGACAGAATCCGGCGCCCCGACCGGGACTAGAACCTGGTGCGCCGGCGCCGCTAGGTGGAGGATTAGCCTAGTGAGCCGCGGGGCCGGCCAGCATTCTTTTATTCTTTAACTATGATTTCTTCCACTCTTCCTGCAGGATTTTCTTCCTGGCTTTCCTTCTCTATCCAGCAGTACCTCGTATTACTGGTGTGTGTGTGTGTGTGTGTGTGTGTGTGTGTGTGTTACCACTGGCAATGGGATTATTATTACTACTTATTGTGATGAATTTAGTAACTGTAATTGTACTTATTTGTCATAATACCATTCACTTGATATTTGCTCTGTACTAGGCACCGGGTGAAGAGTTTAAGATATCTTACCTCATTTAAATCCTCACATCAACCCAGAGAAGTAGACATTCTTATCCCAATTTACATGAGACAACTGAGGAACAAGGTTTAGGAAAAGTGAGTTATGTGAACAACATTAAAAGATATGCTATACAATAGCAACAAGAGCACAGCCTTTATATACTCTGCATGTTATACTGACTATACCGTGTCATTTGGTCTTCTCATTGTAATATCTTCTTTTTGACATGATTGCATTGGCACATGTCATGAAAGGAACATTCATTTCTTTAGTTGACTTGTGCTTGCTTCAAGGGCCACCCATGTGGCTCTGTGAAGGGACTTCTGGTGGCTACGCTGGTCCAGATTTCAGAACTCTACAGCAACATCTCTTCACAACAATGAATCCTATATCAATAGATCTCTGTTTAACCATCAAAAATCATTTTCTTTCAATTTCAGGGCACAGTCTCCATTCAAACAGAAGTTTCAGAGAGTTCACCTTGCTTTCAGCGGTAGAAGATGTAGTTGGGTTTAAATGCTCACATAGTACTATACTCTTTGCCAATGCATGGTTTGATCTCCAAAGCTGCCTGCCATGTGCAGCTTGTCTCTGCTGTGCAGTGGCTGAATGTGCAGGTTCTCAAGCTGGGCTGACTTACCCTGTACTCTGTCTTCAATACTGCTGGTAAAACCTGGTAGATTACTTTACCTCTCAAAGTCTTTGTCTCTCTGTACCATGAGAGTCATGACTGAATCCACTTCACAAAATTGTTAGGTGAATTAATAAATCTAAAGTGCTTACTGCAGTGCCTGGCACAAAGAAAGCACTAAGTTGCTACTAGAAGCTGCCATCATTAGTGGTAATAAGTATATGCTTCTGCTTTACATATAGCACAGAGCTACAAGAACAACTCGAGTCAGATCACATTTGCTGGATGTGTGATCTGAGGAAAACGCCCCAATTTGCTTGATCCTTGGCTTCCTCATCTTTATACAGGAGACAGTAAGCTTACAGACCTCATGAGGTAGGAGGAAATGGTTTGAGTTATATGTTATATATAAAGCATCCACTTAAAAACTGAATAACTTGTGCTGTTCTTATTCTTGTTGTGAAGCTTACTTTCGTTGGTCCACCGGTCTTTGATGGTTTTCTCCTATAAAAATCGAAAGAGCACAGAACTTCTTTGAGCAAATAGCATGTGCTGAGTTGCATCACTTGTTATGCGTGTGTCCTTTCCTCCACCTAGGCTGTAAGTCCCTGGATGAAAGGATTTGTGTTCACACTGTCAGCCACAGATTGCCCTGCACATTTCTCTGTTTAATATATATTTGCATATAATTGGGGGATTCATATTCTATATAAAAATGACTCCTCAGGGCGATCAAAAAGTGTTGTTGAATGAGTGGCAAACATTCATTAATTAATAACCCAAGCACTATTTTAGACTCTAGGGACAGCACATCAAACAGAGATATTCCTTTGCAAAGATCAAGGTTTTGTGTATTTCACTTTGCAGCAGTTTGAGGTTGAGAGCATGCTGGCACTATTCAGAAGTGGAGAGATGGAGATGGAACCTTTTGGTGTTGAGATGATGAGAAAGATCATGTGGAGGTCAAGAAGTTAATTATGTTACAGGGAGGCTTGAGGCATTATTCTTTCAAGCCATGAACTGATAGACGGTGTTCACTTTAGCAGCCTAGGTTTTCGCTTCCCTGTCTGATTACTGCAATTCTGCCCCTGGCCCTGCCTGTCTCTTGTCCATCACTCATGCCTTTGGCACTTATTGGACCTATCATTGTGACTCAGATGTTTGCTCAAAATGTCTCTCTTTGTTGATATTTGTCTGTTTTTATGAGACAGAGAGGAGAGAGAAGGAGAGGGAGAGAAAGAGAGAGAGATCCTTAGCCATTCTTAAGGCTAACAATTATTGATCACTGGTAATCTGTAAAAGAAAAAGGAGAGCAAGATAATAAAATTTACTGCATCCCTGCATACAGTTTATGAAGACTAATCTATGCTTAAAGTGACAAATAAAATCTTAGTACCACATGAGATTATATTCTTTTGGTGCCATTTTATAAGGAATGTGAGTGGAGAGATAGAGTATAAGACAATGAGATCTTTATCTAAAAGCAGATACGTAAGCTATTGAGGAGACAGGGACTCAAGAAGGCTTCCTCCTTGTTTCAGTTCTAAGAAATACAGGATCAGTGAAAAGCCTGCACAGAGGTGCTCTATTTTTCTCTCCGGATATTGGGGTAGATGTGTTCCACCACTATGGTTTCATTTGTCTCTGGTTTTATCATATTATTTCACCCATCTAGTGGCATGTCCTTCTCAATTATTGTCCATTCATGTCTTTATATCCTGGGGCACTTGGATATTATGTTCAAAGATCTGCTTAATATTTCCTGATAAAGTTAATAGGGCTGAATGGTATCCATATTGGTCACTCTAGTACATTTAATTGCAAAAACAAAGATACTGGACTAGCTTCCACTTCTAATTCTGTTCTAGCCAGCTCTTACATTTTGTTCCGACTCATCACAGAAGGAATGAACCATAAAAATCCTTCTCTATCTTTCATAAAGATACCTTCATATCTTTCCATCTCTACTCCTTGTGAACCAAAATAACATCCATGAAAGGAAAAAAAATCCAAGTCTAAAAATTATTTGTGTATTTGCTTATATATTTATTTATTTTAGGGGCATACAGAAAAAGAGAGAGAGAGAAATGAGAGAGGGTGAGAGCTTCCAATACTGATTCACTCCCCTTATGTCCACAATGGCTGGGGCCAAAGCTGGGAGCCAGGAACTCAATCTATGTCTCTCATGTAAGTGGCAGTAGCCCAATCATGGCTGCCTTCCAGGATCTGCAATAGCAGAAAGCTGCAGTCAGGAACTGAAGCCACTATTGATCCCAGACAGTATGTGGGGTGCAGGCATCCTAACTAGTGTCTTAACTGCTAGGCCACATATTCAATCTTTCTTGTTTCAATTTCGACTTCCTAATTGCCTCAATTTATGCTTTCCTAATTGAATATGGTACCATTTTCAAAATACAACATATCCTCATAAAACTAAAACTCTGTTTAATCTATAATCTTGAAATTGTTCCACAGAATTCACAGAAATCCCACAGGAAGCAATCAAGCCAAGCAGTTTAATTTAACAACAAAAATAAGATAGAAATGAGGTTGAGTGACTGTATATTAAACACATTCTACAGCCAAGTCTAGCATGTTGCCAGTCATCAGATATTTTCAGTATATCTACCAGCCCATTTAAAGTCTTGCAAAAATCATAGAATAAACATAAGGTCTTGGGTTTGGGGTATCTGAAGTAGATACAGTTTTAGAAAGTTCTGGGATTTTTCCCCTGTTCCATAGCTGGCTTTGAGGAATGAGAACTGGGAATATCCTATCATGTCAATAAAATCTCAGTTGGCCCTCACATTACAGTGGATAAATCGAATACCCAGTAAAATTATTTATTTTGGATCTTGGCTGACTGCTGACTGAATAGGCTAATATTGAAAATACCCATCTTGTGTCTGATTTTTTAAAATTTGTTGCATGATCAAGATTTGAATATTGGGGCGGAGCCAAGATGGCGGAATAGTGAGGGCGTGCACCGATAGTCCGGGAAAATTTAGTTTAATAAAAGGGGAGTTACGGTAGCCTCAGAAAAAAGAACCAGGAAAATATTGCAGACAAAACTCTTCTGGATCCAGTGGGCGTGAATCGGAGGACCTACTGGGAGAACAAGGTCGCCCACCGCGCGCGAAAGCCGAACCACAGGACCGAGCCGCGGGACGGAGCCGCGGAAGCCGAGCCGCGGGACTGAGCTGCGCGCAAGTGCTCGAAGGGGAGTGCAACAGCGGGGAGACTTGGGAAGTCCAGGGCTCCGAGTCCACACATCGGCGCTGGAAGGGGAGCAGACCTGCGTGGAGAGCGTGGGAGCCCACAGTTCGGGACATCAGCGGCAGACTCAACACACCAGCGCTGGAACGCGAGGTGAGCCGAACCTCAATAACCCGAGACACCGGCAGGCAAGCGGAGAGAGGAGACTAGAGGGAACGACCCCCGGGGCGGGGGGGACTTCACCAAGCTAACTGGAAGAGAGAGAGAGGGAAAAAAAAAAAAAAGGTGACTGGTATGGACACGGGTTTCTCTCTCTCCGCTCACCTCTCAAGGGCGAGCAAGACAAAGAGCAGGCGCCACCTTGGACATACGTCATAAGCAGAGCGACCTCAGGTCTGCACCGGCCCTGAGCCTAGCAGTAAAACCTGACTCTGGGTGGGGCGAATTAACAGGAGATTAGGACTTAGTAAATTTATGGTGCTACTGAACTGAGACTGTGAAAAAAGAGACGGTGGGGGAGAGAACTCACGGAATTCACGTGAGCACTCTCCAGAGACGCTACAATTCCGTAACTTTGGCAACCCAGTGGGAGACTGAAGGAGAATTTGAGCCCACTCTAAGGGCCGAACAGATTCCCTGTGTGGTCCTTGGGAAAGAGCTTCTGATCTCTGGCTCCTGTGGGTATATCATTTGCCTGCTAACTACCTCCAACTTTGTTCAGCTGTGCAGAATAACTTCCCTGTTGAATCAAAAAAAAAAAGAGAGAGAGAGAGAGAGAGAGAGAGAGGTTTACCACGCCTAACCTGGGAGTGTCACCTTTGGCACACCAAACAGAGCTCTCAGGCCACACCCATCTCAAGCCCTAAGGCTCCATCAAAAACAGATAGTCCACTTAATCTAGAGTCATAGTATAACAAGAAAAAGCACCACAGTGAAGAAACCAAATATCTCCAATATGACAAATAACAAACGCAAAAACCAAGGTAATAAAAACAAGGAAGTCACCATGAAGCCCTCAAATGAAAAAGACACCCCAATTCAAGATTATGAGGATGATGACATAGAAGAAATGCAAGAAGCAGATCTCAAAAAATTGATAAGAACATTAAGAAGTTCTCAAAAACAAATTCTTGAACTACAGAAATCCTTAATGGACAAGATAGAAAATCTCTCTCGTGAAAATGAAATATTAAGGAGGAATCAAAATGAAACGAAACAACTAGTACAACAGGAAACTGGGATAGTGACTGAAGTGAAGAATTCAATAGATCAAATGAAAAACGCAATAGAGAGCCTTACAAACAGAATGGGAGAAGCAGAAGAGAGAATATCGGACTTAGAAGACAGAGAACAGCAAAGGATACAGTCAGACCAAAGAAAAGAAGAGGAAATTAGGAATCTAAAACATATTGTCGGGAATCTTCAGGATACTATTAAAAAACCCAACATTCGGGTTCTAGGAGTTCCTGAAGGCATGGAGAGGGAGAAAGGATTAGAAGGCCTTTTTAGTGAGATATTAGCAGAAAATTTCCCAGGTTTGGAGAAGGACAGAGAAATCCTAGTACAGGAAGCTCACAGAACCCCTAATAAACACGACCAAAAGAGACCCTCACCACGGCACGTTGTAATTAAACTCTCCACAGTGAAACATAAAGAAAAGATCCTAAAATGTGCAAGAGAGAAACGTCAGATTACTCTCAGAGGATCTCCAATCAGACTCACAGCTGACTTCTCATCAGAAACTCTACAAGCTAGGAGGGAATGGCAAGATATAGCCCAGGTACTAAGAGAGAACAACTGCCAGCCCAGAATATTATATCCTGCAAAGCTATCATTTGTGAATGAAGGTGAAATAAAGACTTTTCATAACAAACAGAAATTGAAAGAATTTGTTGCCACGCGTCCAGCCCTGCAAAAGATGCTTAAAGATGTGTTACACACAGAAACAAAGAAACACGGTCATCAATATGAAAGAAGGTAAAGGAAGGAAACCAAGGAAGGAAAGCTCACAGCAAAAGATCACAGGGAATTCAAAGCATATATTAGAACTTATCTTTGGCAAATGGCAGGGCAAAGTTACCACTTATCATTAGTCACATTGAACGTGAATGGCCTGAACTGTCCAGTTAAAAGACACCGTTTGGCTGATTGGGTTAAAAAACAAAACCCATCTATTTGCTGCTTACAAGAAACACATCTTTCCAACAAAGATCCATACAGACTGAAAGTGAAAGGCTGGAAAAAGATATACCATGCCAACAGAAATGAAAAAAGAGCAGGCGTAGCCATCTTAATATCAGACACCATAAACTTTACCACAAAAACCATTAAGAGAGACAAAGAGGGACACTACATAATGATTAAGGGATCAATTCAACAGGAAGATATAACAATTATCAATGTATATGCACCTAACTACAGGGCACCGGTTTATCTAAAAGATTTGTTAACGGACTTAAAGGGAGACTTAGACCCCAATACAATAGTACTGGGGGACTTCAATACTCCACTCTCAGAAATAGACAGATCAATAGGACAGAAGATCAACAAGGATACAGTAGATTTAAACGACACTATAGCCCAAATGGATCTAACAGATATATACAGAACTTTCAATCCTACAGCTAAAGATTATACATTCTTCTCAGCAGTACATGGAACCTTCTCTAGGATTGACCACATACTAGGCCATAAAGCAAGTCTCAGCAAATTCAAAAGAATTAGAATCATACCATGCAGCTTCTCAGACCACAAAGGAATGAAGTTGGAAATGAACAACTCAGGAATCCCTAGAGCATACGCAAACACATGGAGATTGAACAACATGCTCCTGAATGAACAATGGGTCATAGAAGAAATCAAAAGAGAAATCAAAAACTTTCTGGAAGTAAATGAGGATAACAGCACAACATACCAAAACTTATGGGACGCAGCAAAAGCAGTGTTAAGAGGAAAGTTTATATCAATAGGTGCCTACATCAAGAAATTGGAAAGGCACCAAATAGATGAGCTTTCTATTCACCTCAAGGATCTAGAAAACCTACAGCAAACCAGACCCAAATCTAGTAGGAGAAGAGAAATAATTAAAATCAGAGAAGAAATCAACAGGATTGAATCAAGAAAAACATTCCAAAAAATCAGCCAAACGAGGAGCTGGTTTTTTGAAAAAATAAACAAAATTGACACCCCATTGGCCCAACTAACTAAAAAAAGAAGAGAAAAGACCCAAATCAATAAAATCAGAGATGAAAAAGGAAACGTAACAACAGACACCACAGAAATAAAAAGAATCATCAGAAATTACTACAAGGACTTGTATGCCAGCAAACAGGGAAACCTATCAGAAATGGATAGATTCCTGGACACATGCAACCTACCTAAATTGAACCAGGAAGACATCGAAAACCTAAACAGACCCATAACTGAGACAGAAATTGAAACAGTAATAAAGGCCCTCCCAACAAAGAAAAGCCCAGGACCAGATGGATTCACTGCTGAATTCTACCAGACATTTAAAGAAGAACTAACTCCAATTCTTCTCAAACTATTCAGAACAATTGAAGAAGAGGGAATCCTCCCAAATTCTTTCTATGAAGCCAGCATCACCTTAATTCCTAAGCCGGGAAAAGATGCAGCACTGAAAGAGAATTACAGACCAATATCCCTGATGAACATTGATGCAAAAATCCTCAATAAAATTCTCGCCAATAGAATGCAACAACACATCAGAAAGATCATCCACCCAGACCAAGTGGGATTTATCCCTGGTATGCAGGGATGGTTTAATGTGCGCAAGACAATCAATGTGATACACCACATTAACAGACTGCAGAAGAAAAACCATATGATTCTCTCAATAGATGCCGAGAAAGCATTTGATAAAATACAACACCCGTTCATGATGAAAACTCTAAGCAAACTGGGTTTGGAAGGAACATTCCTCAATACAATCAAAGCAATCTATGAAAAACCCACAGCCAACATCCTATTGAATGGGGAAAAGTTGGAAGCATTTCCACTGAGATCTGGAACCAGACAGGGATGTCCACTCTCACCACTGCTATTCAATATAGTTCTGGAGGTTCTAGCCAGAGCTATTAGGCAAGAAAAAGAAATTAAAGGGATACAAATTGGGAAGGAAGAACTCAAACTATCCCTCTTTGCAGATGACATGATTCTTTATTTAGGGGACCCAAAGAACTCTACCAAGAGACTATTGGAACTCATAGAAGAGTTTGGCAAAGTAGCAGGGTATAAAATCAATGCACAAAAATCAACAGCCTTTGTATACACAGACAATGCCATGGCTGAGGAAGAAATTCTAAGATCAATCCCATTCACAATAGCTACAAAAACAATCAAATACCTTGGAATAAACTTAACCAAGGACGTTAAAGATCTCTATGATGAAAATTACAAAACCTTAAAGAAAGAAATAGAAGAGGATACCAAGAAATGGAAAAATCTTCCATGCTCATGGATTGGAAGAATCAATATCATCAAAATGTCCATTCTCCCAAAAGCAATTTATAGATTCAATGCAATACCAATCAAGATACCGAAGACCTTCTTCTCAGATCTGGAAAAATTGGTGCTGAAATTTATATGGAGGCACAAGAGACCTCGAATAGCTAAAGCAATCTTGTACAACAAAAACAAAGCCGGAGGCATCACAATACCAGATTTCAGGACATACTACAGGGCAGTTGTAATCAAAACAGCATGGTACTGGTACAGAAACAGAAGGATAGACCAATGGAACAGAATTGAAATACCAGAAATCAACCCAAACATCTACAGCCAACTTATATTTGATCAAGGATCTAAAACTAATTCCTTGAGCAAGGACAGTCTATTCAATAAATGGTGCTGGGAAAATTGGATTTCCACGTGCAGAATCATGAAGCAAGACCCCTACCTTACACCTTACACAAAAATCCACTCAACATGGATTAAAGACCTAAATCTACGACCTGACACCATCAAGTTACTAGAGAACATTGGAGAAACCCTTCAAGATATTGGCACAGGCAAAGAGTTTCTGGAAAAGACCCGGGAGGCACAGGCAGTCAAAGCCAAAATTAACTATTGGGATTGCATCAAATTGAGAAGTTTCTGTACTGCAAAAGAAACAGTCAGGAGAGTGAAGAGACAACCGTCAGAATGGGAAAAAATATTTGCAAACTATGCAACAGATAAAGGGTTAATAACCAGAATCTACAAAGAGATCAAGAAACTCCACAAAAACAAAACCAACAACCCAATTAAGAGATGGGCCAAGGACCTCAATAGACATTTTTCCAAAGAGGAAATCCAAATGGCCAACAGGCACATGAAAAAATGTTCAAGGTCATTAGCAATCAGAGAAATGCAAATCAAAACCACAATGAGGTTCCACCTCACCCCGGTTAGAATGGCTCACATTCAGAAATCTACCAACAACAGATGCTGGCGAGGATGTGGGGAAAAAGGGACACTAACCCACTGTTGGTGGGAATGCAAACTGGTCAAGCCACTATGGAAGTCAGTCTGGAGATTCCTCAGAAACCTGAAGATAACCCTACCGTTCGACCCAGCCATCCCACTCCTTGGAATTTACCCAAAGGAATTTAAATTGGCAAACAAAAAAGCGGTCTGCAGCCTAATGTTTATTGCAGCACAATTCACAATAGCTAAGACCTGGAACCAACCTAAATGCCCATCAACGGTAGACTGGATAAAGAAATTATGGGATATGTACTCTTTAGAATACTATACTGCAGTAAGAAACAACGAAATCCAGTCATTTGCAACAAAATGGAGGAATCTGGAACACATCATGCTGAGTGAAATAAGCCAGTCCCAAAGGGACAAATACCATATGTTCTCCCTGATCGGTGACAACTGACTGAACACCAAAAAGGAAACTTGTTGAAGTGAAAGGGACACTATGGGAAACGGTGACTTGATCAGCATAGCCCTGACTGTTAATGAACAACTTAATACATTATCCCTCTTAGTAGTTTTTTTGTCTGTTCTACTTAATATGACTGATTTAATTCTGTAATTAATACACAGTTATTCTTAAGTGTTGAAATTTAACTGAAATGTGATCCCTGTTAAACATAAGAGTGGGAATAAGAGAGGGAAGAGATATATAATTTGGGACATGCTCAAGCTGACTTGCCCCAAATGGTAGAGTTAGAAACATACCAGGGGACTCCAATTTAATCCCATCAAGGTGGCATGTACCAATGCCATCTCACTAGTCCAAGTGATCAATTTCAGTTCGCAATTGATCATAATGAAAGGACTAAGAGTCAAAGGGAGCACATAAGCAAGTCTAGTACCTGCTAACACTAACCGATAGAATAAATAAAGGGGAGAGTGATCCAACATGGGAAGTGAGATACTCAGCAGACTCATAGAATGGCAGATGCCCTAAATAGCACTCTGGCCTCAGAATCAGCCCTAAAGGCATTCAGATCTGGCTGAAAAGCCCATGAGAGTATTTCAGGCATGGAAAGCCAAGACACTCTGGCAAAAAGATCTCTGTGAGTGAGATCTCAGTGGAAAGAACAGGTCTTCAAAGAAGGAGGTACCTTTCTCTGAAGGGAGGAGAGAACCTCCACTTTGACTATGACCTTGTCTAAACAAGATAAGAGTCGGAGAACTCAAGGGGCTTCCATAGCCTTGGAAACTCATGACTGGAGCATAGGGAGATTACTGATGCCATAGACAGGAGTGTCAATTGGTAAAGTCAACAACAGGAGTCACTGTGCACTTACTCCTCATGTAGGATCTCTGTCCTTAATGTGCTGTGCATTGAGATTTAATGCTATAACGAGTACTCAAATAATATATTTCACTTTGTGTTTCCATGGGGGTGCAAACTGTTGAAATCTTTACTTAATGCATACTAAACTGATCCTCTGTAAAAAAAAAAAAAAAAAAAAAAAAAAGAAAAGAAAAGAAAAGAAAAGAAACTATCAACTCCCAACTTGACTCTCACTGGGATTAAACATGACAATAGGTCTGATCTGATTTCATCATCATTAAAAAAAATCATCTATTATTTTTCACTTTATGTTTCTGTGTGGGAGCAAACTGTTGAAATTCTTACTTAATGTATACTAAGCTGATCTTCTGTATATTAAGATAATCGAAAATGAATCTTGATGTGAATGGAAGGGGAGAGGGAGTGGGAAATGGGAGGGTTGTGGGTGGGAGGGACGGTATGGGGGGGAAGCCATAGTAATCCATTATTCGTACTTTGGAAACGTATATTCATTAAATAAAAGTTAAAAAAAAAAAAAAAAAAAGAATAGATCAGAGCTACAGAGAACAAACTGACTTGAAATTGATCAGATTTTCAAAAGAGATCCTTTCTTGTGTTCCCTCTACACCATGACTGTATTCTAGTTACTTGTTGTTTGATGTATGAAATTAAAGATTAGCCCTCATCCCTAAAAAAAAAAAAAAAAAAAAAAAGATTTGAATATTATCATGTTATTTTAGAGCTTCCTTTTTAATATTGGAGGAAAGAAGTTCTGAATGCAAAATTTTAATATTTATTTTCATCTACATGGAATTCAGAGCAAGAGAGAGAAGGAGAGAGAAAGAGAGAGAGAGAGAGAGAGAGAAAGTGCTATCTCCCCCATTTGCTGGTTCATTCCCCAAATGCCTGCAACAGTGCCAGTGCCAGGCCAGAATGAAGCCAGGAGCCAGGAACTCCACTGAAGTCTGCCACATGGGTAGCAGGTGCCTAAGCACTTGAGCTATCATCTGCTACCTCCCAGGATGCATTAACAGGAAACTCGGTTGGAGGTGGAGATGCCTTGACTTGAACTGACACTCTGATAGAGGATGCAGGTCCCCCAAGCAATGGTTTGACCCACTGTACCACTCTGTTCAACCTGGGAAATTTTAAAGGAAATTCCCACTTACCAACAAGGGACTGTTCTCCCCCTAGTTTGGTTCTTCCTGCTACCCATGATGTTTGCTGGAGTACACACAAAGCTGAGGTTCTGTAGACAACATTTGATGAGCTACTCCTAGGATTTAAATTCTTTTTTTTTTTTTTTTTACAGGCAGAGTTAGACAGTGAGAGACAGAGAGAAAGGTCTTCCTTCCGTTGGTTCACCCCAAGTGGCCACTATTGCCAGTGCACTACGCTGATCCGAAGCCAGGAGCCAGGTGCTTCTCCTGGTCTCCCATGCGGGTGCAGGGCCCAAGCACCTGGGCCATCCTCCACTGCCTTCCCAGGTCACAGCAGAGAGCTGGCGTGGAAGAGGAGCAACTGGTACAGAATCCAGTGCCCCAACTGGGACTAGAACCCAGGGTGCCGGTGCCGCAAGCAGAGGATTAGCCTAATGAGCTGCGGCCCCGGCCAGGATTTAAATTCTTAACAGCCTACTTACATCAGTGGTCAAGGACACAAGTTCTGAAGCTAGACAGATTTAGATTTCAATCCTAGTCCTTGAGCTTAATGGTCATGTGAACTTAGGCAAGTCATTCAACTTTCCACATTCCATTTTCCTTAGTTCTAAAAATAAGGATGATACTATCATCAATGTTAAAATGTTATAAAAATTAAATGAGCTATTTGAAAGATTTTTAAACTTTCTGGGGGTCAGGGGGTCCTTTGGTACAATTGGAAAGTGATATGCAAAGATTTCTTAAAAAAACAATCAAACTGAGATACAGCTATTAAAATATCAAAGATCAGGCCAGCGCCGTGGCTCACTAGGCTAATCCTCCGCCTGTGGTGCCGGCATCCCGGGTTCTAGTCCCAGTTGCTCCTCTTCCAGTCTAGCTCTCTGTTGTGGTCCAGGAGGGCAGTGGAGGATGGCTCAAGTACTTGGGCCCTGCACCTGCATGGGAGACCAGGAGGAGGCACCTGGCTCCTGGCTTTGGATCGGCATAGCGCCGGCTGTGGTGGCCATTAGGGGAGTGAACCAACGGAAGGAAGACCTTTCTCTCTGTCTCTCTCTCTCTCTCTCTCACTGTTTAACTCTGCCTGTCAAAAAATAAATAAATAAAAGATCAATTGTCAATAATATACATGATATTTTTCACATTAAGTACCTAGATATGGCAATGAGCCTAATAACTCATAAATCCAAGATAGTGATGAAGTTTTTCAAGACAGCTATTATAAGGTTAATACATGATGAAAATATTTTTGACTTCTATTGAAGCAAACGCTAAATTTCTGTTGAAATACATGTTAATTAGTTAAAATAATTATGTAAATTTTCCTAATCAAACTTATGAATCTCTGAATTTTACTGGGCTCTGAATAAAGGATCTCTATAGTATAGGGGTTAGCACAACATTTGGTAGAATAGGGGCCTCAGGAAGGTTGTTACAATTATTACCATCCTCAGAATTCCCATTGTCATCATTTCAGGAGGTCGGCATGTGTATTTGGAATTTTAATTTAGCAATAATGTTTTAAGGTTTTCATGATACATTAAAAATCGGGTTGAGGGTCAGAGCTATGGCTCAGTGAGTTAAACCACGATTTGCAGAGCCAGCATCCCATATAGATGCCATTTCCAATCCTGGCTGCTCTACTTCTGATCCAATACTCTGTTGGTGTGCCTGGAAAAGCAGTAGAAGATGGCCTAAGTCCTTGGGCCCCTGCACCTACATGGGAGACCCAAGAAAGTCCTGGATCCTGGATCCTGGTTCCTGGCTTTGGCCTGGCCCAGCCCTGGTCATTGTGGCCATTTGAGAAGTGAACCAGTGGATGGAAGATCTCTCTCTCCCTTGCTGTCTCCGCCTCGTGCTCTGTAACTCTGGCATTCAAATAAATGACTAAATTTTTAAAAAATTAAATTGAGTATTCATTAGCAATGTGAAGTGAAATATTTTTCTCAGCTATACATTATTGTGAACAATATGCAAATAATATATTTCAAAATGTTAATGAAAATTAATGACTATGAACTAGCAATTATTGCAGGTATTTTCAGAATAACTTATATCACATAGTATATCTTATTTTAATATTTGACAAGTTTAAATAGTATACACTCAGGAGGTCAGCACTGTGGTGCAGCGGGTTAACGCCCTGGCTTGAAGCGCCAGCATCCCATATAGGCATCCGTTTGAGTCCCAGGTTCTCCACTTCCAATCCCGCTCTCTGCTATGGCCTGGGAAAGCAGTAGAAGATGGCCAGATCCTTGGGCCCCTGCACCTGCATGGGAGACCCAGAAGAAGCTTCTGGCTTCTGGCTTCGGATTGGCGCAGCTCCAGCCATTGAAGCCAACTGGGGAGTGAACCATCAGATGGAAGACCCCTCTCTCTCTCTCTCTCTCTCTCTGCCTCTCCTCTCTCTGTGTAACTCTTTCAGATAAATAAATAAATCTTTAAAAAGATAGTATACACTCAGTTAAACAGAAGTCCTAAGTATAATAGGTCTCAATAAATATTTGTTAAAGGATATTCTGTCCACTGTGCCTGTAATTCTGATTGTTGCCATCTGGTGGCAACAAAACTAAGTCAGTTTTTTTACCTGATATTTTAAAATAAAAATATCACTAAAATATGATAGTATTGAATTTGCACTAAAATTCTTTACAAGAATATTTTTCTTAAAGCCAAATACAAAGGATTAGAACTACTAACACTTAGAGCACTTGCTATGTCTAAAGTTTTATCTGTTTGACAAGATTTTTTCTTTTCGATTGTAATCCTGGGGTGGTTTTATTCTCATCTCATCAGTCATCTCTGTGTTTTGTCATATGAAAGCAATCTTGTTTTAAAACCATTGAAAGCTATATAAATCTCATCAGAAGCCTCCTAATGAGGCAGCAAGGAGATAATTTTGACTTAGTACCAAGTAAGACTTTCTAAAAATTTTTCTAACTATCTAATCCTCAAATACCCATTTATGGGCAGTGCTCTCACCAGTGAGTCCTTTGTTCAAAATGCTAGTTGACATACAAGAGTATTTCAAAAAAGTTGTGGAAAATGGTATTTAATGATATATTTATTTTGGTGCAAAATGAATTAAAATTTGTGTCTTTTTTTCATTCTATGCATTTTCCATGAACTTTTAGAAGTCTTTTTGGATGCATGGATTTCAAAACTTTTTTCAGCAAAATATTCTTGCCTTTTTATTCTATTTTCCATGAACTTTTTAAAGTACCCTCATACCATAAAGGTATAGCTCTATATAATAAAATATACTTATCAGCTTCTATATCAGGAAATAGAACATTACTCTGATACCATCTCATGCTCTCCTTCAGTACTACCCGCTCTCACAATGGTAGCATTACCTGATTCTTAACAGTTTGAATTAATTTCGCCTGTTTTTTGTTTTATATATGTAGAAACATGCAGCACTTTTCAAATCTGGCCAATTTCAACCAGCATTACGTTTGTGAGGTATACCCATACTGATACGTATAACTGAAGTTATTAATTCTTGAATAGCATTCCATTGTGTAAATATACCACAAATTTTCCATTCTTCTTTATGGATATTATATATTTTCCAGTTTGGAACCATTAAGAATAGTACTGCTATGAATATAACAGTTCTAAGTCTTAACTGAACACATGCATGATTTCTGTTTGGCATTTACCAAGCTTCACTACCCAAATGCCTCAACAGACAGGGCTAGGCTGGACCAAAGGTAGGAGACAGGAGCTTCATCTGGGTCTCCCACTTGGGTCACAGGTACTCAAGTACTGCGGTTATCATCCTCTGCCTCCCAAGAGCATTAACAGGAAGCTAGATCAGAAGCCAGGAGAGACTTGGACTTGAACTGGCACTATGATATGGACTGTGGGCATCACAAGTGATGGCTTAACCCATCACATCACAACACCAGGCCCTCAATAATATCTTTGGGTTGAGAGAAATTCTTAATTTTATTATCTAGTTATCTGTGTCTTCTTAAAATATAAAGTTACCCATCAATGATCTTCTTATTTTCTCTGTTCAATTAGTCCTAAAAGGGATATAAAGGGTCTAGCGCAGCCTGAATGATGATGACTTAGAAAGGAAACAGGACAAGTGTGCATGAGATTATGTATGATACATTGTTTTACAGACCTATATGATTTACATTCTTACATCTTACACTCTGAATGGCTGGCTTTCTTGCCTTCTGACAATTTTGGCAGTAGAAAGCTTCTTAGTCCATTTTCTGTAGCCATGACAAAATCCCTAAGACAGAGTTATTTATAAAGAATAGAAGCATATTTGGCTCATGGTTCTGGAAACTAGGAAGTCCAAGAGCATGACACTAGCATCTGTTCAGCGTCTTGTTAGGACCTTCTTGTTGCATCATAACATGACAGAGTTCAGCACTTGCTGAGACAGAGCACGTGTGCCAGCTGTCTTGTAAGCTAGGAATGCCATCATGGAAACCCCACGCTCGTGCCCTCTTCAAGTCCTATGTACCTTCCGAGACTTAACTTGAAATCACAGAACTTTGAGGAACACATTCAAACCATAGCAGAGGGGCTGAGAATTTTTAGTTTTTCTCAAGTTAACCATATCTGTTTATTTGATATTTTTAGCCCCCAAAATGTTGCTTAATTCCTACTTTCCATATCAGACACACAGAAACTGTTTGTCTGTGTTCTCTACCTAGTACAATAGCCAAGTCCATTTTTATCTACTTTTGCTGCCTAAATGAAAAGGATTTCTTAAAGCCTCAGAGAAAGAGGGCCTTTATCAATAAGCTCCTTTCTCATACCCTTCTTAAGGTTTAACTTATTTCAACAGGACAATAGTAAGAAGCTTGTCTATAAATTCTCAAATTGAAATATGTAAGTTTCTGCTTTTAGTATAGTTAGCTTTTAGGATTTTTAAATTCAAATAGGTATGTAGTGGGATATCATTGCTGTTTGAATTCTTTAATGACAAATGACATAGAGTATCTATTGCTTATTTGCCATCTATATGTAAATCTTCTTAGCTGAGTTGTTAAGTGTTTTGCTCATTTCTTTTTTATCTGTTGTTTGTATTCTTGTTGTTGAATTGTTAGGAGTTCCTTCCTTCCTAAGATACATGATTGCCCATGTTGTCACCTGGTCTGTGGCTTGTCTTTTACATTATTTCTTTTTATTTATTTGATAGTCCGGGAAGGGGAGAGAGAGAGAGAGAGAGAGAGAGAGAGAGGACCCCTAACTGCTGGTTTACTTCCCAATCACCCAAAATGACTGGTTCAATAGAAATATAATACAGGGCTCCCAAATGGGTGGCATGGACCCAGTACTTGATTCACCACCTGTCGCCTACCAGAGTCTGCACTGGAAATCGAATCGAACCCAGGCACTCTAATGTGGGATCAGTGCCTTAACCAGCATCCTAACTGCCAGTCCAAACACCCTCTCCTAGGGCTTGTCTTTTCGCTCTCTGAATAGTTCTTTCACAGAGTGGCCATTTTTATTTTAATAAAGTCCAACATCATTCCTTTAAGGATTGTGCCTTTGTATTGTATCTAAAATGTACTCGTTAAATGAAGAAAAATTTTTATCATTTTGTAGTTTACATTTAGGATTATTATCTATTTTTTATTTGATTCTTTTGGTCAAAGTACAAAGTCTGTGACTAGATTCGCTTTTGGTATGAGAATGTCCAGTTGTTTCAGCACCATTTGTTGTAAAGACCACCCTTTATCCATTGAATTGCCTATTCTCCTTGTCCACATGCTACATTGACAATCATGTCATTTACAAAAGAAGAAAGCTTTATTCTTCTTCCTAAGTGTATGTGTTTTACTTTCTTTTCTTGTCTCATTGAATCAACTAGGAGTTCTGTGTGGGGAGCAACTGGGAGCAACTCGGACTAGACTAAGTTACTGGAATTAAGACTTATTCTATGCATCTGCTCTCCCACAATATGGTGCTGAGAAGGGAGAAACAGCTTCTACACAGCTGCCTCCAGTTCAACCAATAAACTGTAGGACCTGCTCCTGATTGGAGGAGAGCAGCGTACTCGGCGTGTGGGTAGCAGAGTTGGGATTGGTGGAAGAGGACTATAAAGGAGGAGAGAGACAACATGCACGAGGAACATCTAAGGGGAACATCCATCTGAAGGAACACCTGTGCAGCCCCCGAAAGAGCCGGCCGGTGGTGTGCCGCTCCCCCACGGAAGTGGGGAATGTGGCAGGGGGAACCGCCCTTCCACGGAGGTGGAAGGGTCGGTAGCCAACCCGGGAAGAATCAGCAGCAAACCCGGGGAGGGCCGAGCAGACGAAAGAACAGCGCAGGGTCCTGTGTCATTCCTCCACGAAGACGGGGAGCGACATAATGGTGCCGTGACTCAGATAGGAATCCTAGGCAGGGTTTAGTGTCGTTCCTCCACGAAGAGGGGGAGGGACATTCTGCAATGATGCTACATGGGAGTGATGAGAGGAGATATTCTTGATTTCCTCCCAATCTTAAGGAAAGAATATCCAATTTCTCACTTTAAGTATGATGATAAACTGTAGGTTTTTTGGTAGATGTTCTTAATTAACTTGGAGACATTTTCTATTATTTCTGGTTCTTATTGTGAGTTTTTATTATGAACAGATATTGGATTTTGTCAGATTCATTTTGTGTATCAGCTGATATTATCATATGATTTTTCTTCTTTGGGCTATTCATGTCATAGATTTTGTTTATTGATTTTGACAATGCTGAATTAATCATGCCTACCTGGAATAAATCTGATGGGTAATGGTATATAATTCTTTATATACATTGTTGGACTTGATTTGCTAATATTTGTTGATGAATTTTTTTACCAATATTCATTTGAAATATTGGTCTGCCATTTTCTTTTAATGTCTTTATCTGGTTTAGATATTACAATAATAGTAGCCTTTAAGAATGGCTACTAAATAAGAGTTAGGAATTTTTTCCTCTGCTTATAGTTCCTGGAAAAAGACTTCTGAGATTTGGTATAATTTCTTCCTTGAATATTTGCTAGAATTTGTCAATAAAACCATCTGGGCTAGTGCTTTCTTTTGTGGAAGGTTATTATTGACTTAATTAATGTTCCTGGCAATTTGAGTCTTTCAAGGAATTGTTCCTTTAATTTTAAATTATGAAATAACAGGGCAACAGAGTTTCTTTATTATCTTTTTGTGAGTAATGTCTATGGGAATAGTCAAGATTAGCCCTCTATTACTTATGACATTAGTAATTTTTGTCCTTTTTTTTTCTTGGTTGGCCTTGCTAAAAATTTTTGAATTTTATTGGCATTTTCAAAAAATAGTTTTGGTTTTGTTAATTGTATCTATTGATTTCCTGATTCCAATTTTATTGATATCTGCTCAAATTTTAATTATTTTTTTTTCTTCTTCTTACTTTTGGCTTAACTTTCTCTTTCTCTCCCTAGTTATGTAAGGATCTAAAGAGGGGTCTTAGCTATCAGTTTTTAGGTCTTTATTTTTTCCTAACATATGTATATAATTCTATAAATTTTCTTTAAGAAAGCTACTTTTTTCTACATTTCACAAATCCTGTCTTACTTTCATTGTAATTTAGTTCAAAATATTAAAACATTTATTTTCAAATTATTTGACCCATTTGTTATTTATAAGTACATTATTTAATCTCCAAATACTTTGGACTTTCCTACCTATCTTTCAAAATTTTTATCAACACATAGATATTTTTTTTTTTTTTTTTTTGACAGGCAGAGTGGACAGTGAGAGAGAGAGAGACAGAGAGAAAGGTCTTCCTTTGCCGTTGGTTCACCCTCCAATGGCCGCCGCGGCCAGCGCGATGCAACCGGCGCACCGCGCTGATCCGATGGCAGGAGCCAGGAGCCAGGTGCTTTTCCTGGACATTTTACATATTTATGGGGTAAAATGTTCTGTTTTGATGTATGTATAGATGGTATTATAATAAAATCAGATTAATTAGCATATCCATCACCTTGAGCATTTATCATTTCTTTATTGAGAGAACATTCAAAATTCTCCATTCTAGATATTGAAATATACAATATACACCCTACTTCACAGAAGTGTAACAGAAATTATTCCATTTATCTAACTGGACCATGTGCTCATTGTCCAACCTCTCTCCGTTTTCCTTAACCCCTTAATTTCCCCAGCCTCTCATAATGACTATTTCACTCTTAACTTCAGTGAAGTCAACTTTTTTAGATTATACACATGAGTGGGATCATGCAGTATTTGTCTTTTTGTTCCTGTATTAATTTAAAAATGGATAAAAGACTTGCATAGATCTTCCTCTAAAGAAGATACACAAATGACCAATAGTTATAGAAATTTCAGCATCACTCACTGTAGTAGTTTGAATAGGATTTGGATCCTGCAAAACATTTCAATATTTAAAATCCAAGATCTATGTTAAGAGTTAGTGTGTTAATGTCAGTGGTTGATGTGTTATTGGTGGAGGCATGATCCAGCGGTAGTGTCTGAATGTGGAGCCTTTGGAAAAAGACTGGATTTGATTTGTTGCCATTGTGGAATCCCATGATTGAAGCATGATGGCGTTATAGAGACACCTGGACTTGAGGAAGAGTGTGTGCTCTGTGTCTCTCTGCTTGCTGGATTGTCCACTTGTATTCTACAATTCACCACCCTGATTGGATGCCACACAGATGGGGTCACCCAAGTTTGAACCTTCAGGTCCATAAGCTGAAATAAACTGTCTTCCTTCTTAAGTAGCTTCCTTCAGATGTTTTAGTTAAAATAATAAAAAGCTGACTAATGCACTCACCATCAGGGAAATGCAAATCCAAACCACAATGAAATATTACCTCACCCCACTTAGAATGACCATAACTGAAAGGACAAAATTTAACAAATTCTGGATAGGATGTCTGGAAATCTTATACATGGTTGATAGGAATGTAAATGAGTATAGTCAGTATGGAAACTAGTATGAAAGTTGTTCAAAAAAGTTAAAAATAGAGTCACCATATGAGCCATACATTACTGGCTATATAGCCAAAGGAAATGAAGCAAGTATGTTGAAAAAGAGACCTGCACTCCCGTGGTTATTGTGGCACTGTTTCTAATAGCCAAGATACAGAATCAACTGAAATGTCCATCAGTGGATGAGTGGATAAAGAAAATATATTCACAATAGAGTACTATTTGGCAATTAAAAGGATGAAATCCCATCATTTGTGACAACATGGATGAGTCCAGCTATCTTTCTATTATTGGTTTCTAGTTTAATTCTACTGCAGTCCAAGAACATACTTTGTGATTTCTATTCTTTTAAATTTGTTGATTTATGGTTATGTCTCAGATTGTGTCTAGTTTGGGCCATGTTCCATGTCAGCTTAAGAAGAACGTACTGTGCCTGGATAGAGTAGTCAATAAATGCTAATTGTATTAGTTGATCAATTACATCCTTACTGATTTTTCTACCTGCTGGATCTAACAATAAAGAGGGTTATTGAAGTCTCCAACTGCAAAAGTGAACTTTCTCTATTTTTCCTTGCAGTTATATCAGGTTTTTTTAAATTTTGGATTATGAATTTTTATACTCTTTTGTTACATGCACACACATTAGGAACTGTCAAGTCTTATTGGAAATATAACGGCCCTTTTCCTGAAATTTACTTAGTCTGAAATTAGTATAGCAATTCCAACTTTCTTTTGACTAGTGTTAGCGTGGCTTAACTTTCTCCATCACATCACTTTCAAACCTGTTTACCTTTAAAATTAATTTATTGAAGACAATGTATAATAAGGTCATGTTTGGATTTATCTATTTGACATACTGTCTTGTTATTGGTGTATTTGGACTACTCATATTTCAAATAATTATTGATATAGTTGGGATGATATCTACCAGGTTGCTAGGTTTTACATTTTTTATTATGCTTGTTATATTTTTTAAATCTTCCCTTTTTTCTTTTCTGATTTGGTTTTGGCATTTTATAATTCCATTTGATTTCCTCTTTCATCATACAAGTTGTATTTCTTTTTAAAAAGTTTTGGCTGTTTTACTAGAGGTTATAATATATATTACAACCAATCTAAGTCCGCTTTCAAATAAAACTATACAGGTTCACATTTATTACTGGTACTTTATAACAATCTATTTCTCAATTTCTCCTTCCCATTGCTTATAACATTGCTGTCCATTTCACTTATCCATATACTGTCATCAACAATATTTTTACTAATATTAATTTGAACAGTTATCAATTATATTCATGATAAGGAAAATTAAAAACTCATAGGATATTTACCTTCTCTGATGTTCTTTATATAGACCTAAGCTTCCGATTCATATAATATCCTTTTCTCTGAAGAACTTTTTTTCCACTCAGTTTTTGTTTGTATGAGAAAAGCTTCATTACTCCTTCACATTTGAGGGATAAATTCACTGGATATAGAGTTCTAGGTTGGTGGAATTTTTTTTCTTTCAACACCATATATTTCATTCCACTGTGCTCTTGTTTACATGTATTCTGATAGAAATCTTAGTAATTCATAGCTTTGTTCTTCAATAGAGAAAAATTTCCTTCCATCACCACTCCCTCACCACAACCACCATGGCCCCCTAGCTGCTTTCAAGATTTTCTCTTTGTCTTTAATTTTCTGCAAATGTGTTTTTGTTTTGCGAAGTTTGGTATTCTCTGAATTTCCTAGGTCAGGTTTTGGGAAATTCTCAGCCATTACCACAACAAATATTGTGATCCGTTCTCTATTTTCTTTCTGGTAGTTCAATTAAATATGTACTACAAATTTTGAAATTGTCCCACAGTTCTTTTACATTCTTTTTTTTATTTTTTTTATTTTTTTTTTATCTTTTATTTAATGAATATAAATTTCCAAAGTACGACTCATGTATTACAATGGCTTCCCCCCCATACCGTCCCTCCCACCCACAACCCTCCCCTTTCCCACTCCCTCTCCCCTTTCATTCACATCAAGATTCATTTTCGATGATCTTAATATACAGAAGATCAGCTTAGTATACCTTAAGTAAGTATTTCAACAGTTTGCTCCCACACAGAAACATAAAGTGAAAAATAATAGATGATTTTTTTTAAATGATGATGAAATCAGATCAGACCTATTGTCATGTTTAATCCCAGTGAGAGTCAAGTTGGGAATTGATAATTTTTTTTTTTTTTTTACAGAAGATCAGTTTAGTGTACATTAAGTAAAGATTTCAATCGTTTGCACCCCCATAGAAACACAAAGTGAAATATACTGTTTGAGTACTCATTATAGCATTAAGCCTCAGTGTACAGCACGTTAAGGACAGAGATCCTACATGAGGAGTAAGTGCACAGTGACTCCTGCTGTTGACTTTACAAATTGACACTCCTGTCTATGGCATCAGTAATCTCCCCATGCACCAGTTGTGAGTTTCCAAGGCTATGGAAGCCCCTTGAGTTCTCCGACTCTTATCTTGTTTAGACAAGGTCATAGTCAAAGTGGAGGTTCTCTCCTCCCTTCAGAGAAAGGCACCTCCCTCTTTGAAGACCTGTTCTTTCCACTGGGATCTCACTCACAGAGATCTTTTTGCCAGAGTGTCTTGGCTTTCCATGCCTGAAATACTCTCATGGGCTTTTCAGCCAGATCTGAATGCCTTTAGGGCTGATTCTGAGGCCAGAGTGCTATTTAGGACATCCGCCATTCTATGAGTCTGCTGAGTGTCTCACTTCCCATGTTGGATCACTCTCCCCTTTATTTATTCTATCGGTTGGGGTTAGCAGATACTAGACTTGTTTATGTGCTCCCTTTGACTCTTAGTCCTTTCATTATGATCAATTGTGAACTGAAATTGATCACTTGGAATAGTGAGATGGCATTGGCACATGCCACCTTGATGGGATTGAATTGGAATCCCCTGGTATGTTTCCAACTCTACCAATTGGGGCAAGTCAGCCTGAGCATGCCCCAAATTATACATCTCTTCCCTCTCTTATTCCCACTCTTATGTTTAACAGGGATCACATTTCAGTTAATTCTTATTTTGTTATTCCTTTTTATCTTGGCATTTCAGTTGTTGACATTTCTACCAATACATCTTCACTGGAAAATCCTCTTGGATTTTGAGTCCAACGCCTTAACCACTCAGCCATCATAGCACTTTCTACTGATACATCTTCAAGATCACTAAGTCATTCCCTCACTGTGTCCAATTTACTGATGAGCCGATCAAAGGCATCCTTCATTTCTGTTACAATTTTTCTGATTTTCAGCATTATTTTCTTTTTGATTCTTTGTTAGAATTAACATACCACTGCCTACATTACCTGTCTATTCTTTTTGTTCTGTTTTGTTTTGGATTTATTTATTTATTTGAAAGACAGTTACAGAGAGGCAGAGAGAGAGAGATAGAGAGAGGGAGAGAGAGAGAGTGGGGGAGGGAGAGAGAGAAAGGTCTTCTGCTGGTCTACTCCCCAAATGGCTGCAAAGCCTGAGCTGGGCTGAGCAGGGCTGCTGAGCCAGAAGCCAGGAGCTTCTTCCAGGTCTCCCATATGGGTGCATGGACCCAAGGATTTCAACCATTTTCTGCTGCTTTCCTAAGCACATTGGCAGGGAGCTGGATTGGAAATGGAACAGTCAGGACTCAAAACATTTTACCCGCTACGCCAAAGCGCCAGCCCCATGACCTATATATTCTTTTTTGTTGTTTGTGTTTTCCAGTAGAGCTTTTAAGATATCAGAAAACTAAAGACAAAGACAAGATTTTGAAAGCAGCTAGGAGACCATGGTAGTCATGGTGATGGGAAGAAATTTTTGCCCATGGAAGAACATAGCAATTTTTCAGTTCCTTATCTGATGACTTAAATATCTATGTTATACATGAGTCTGGTTCTGATGCCTTCTTTGTCTATATTGACTACATTTTCTTTCCTTTCAGTATGACTTACATATTTTTTTACCATCTGATACTTTATTTTTTCATGTTAATATGATATTAATTCAAAGAGAATAGATTCAATATAGTTCATAGATATAGTTCTAAGAATATAATGTGACAAACTTTTTTTGAGAAAGAAACCTGATATATTAAGTAGCAGAGAATAAGGTAGATAGGCTCTCACTGTGAAGTTTCATGTTGATCTGGTTAGGAGTTAGGCTATGTTTGACTTTAATTTTTAATTTATTTATATGAGAGTTAAAGACAAAGAGAGAAGCAGAGGAAGATGTACACAGGTAGAGGGAGATGGAGAAGAACAGAGAGAGAGAAGTAGAAAGAGGGAGCTAAATGGAGGAGAAGGAGATGGGAAGAGGGAGAGGGAAATGCTCCCATTCACATACACACTTCCCAAATGTCTGAATTGGCTGGGGCTGGGCTAGGGCTGAAACCAAGAGCTAGTAACTCAGTTCAGGTCTCCCACTTAAGTGGCAAGAGCCCAACCACTTAAGTCATCACTACTACCTCCCAGAGACCACATTACTAGGAAACTCAAGTCAAGAGTTGGAGACAGGAATTAAACCCAGGCACTCTCATGTGAGATGGAGGCACTCTGTCAGTGTTTTAACTATTAGACTAAATGCCTGCCCTCTCTCTATGGTTAAAGTTTGCTGTAGCTTTATAGCTGTGGGAGGTTGCATTTACCTTTAGTGTCTTTCATATTGTCACCACCTTTGTCCTGTGTCTTCCTAAGAATTCCTCTTGTAGAGAGTCTGTTTCTTGTGGCTCCTTCAGCTATAGTCTACTTTGATGACACTGGAACCCTGTCGTGGTGCTGTTAGATAATGAAGTGGAGAGAGATTGTAAGATTATATGATTAAGTCTGCCAGTGGGCATGTATCTCTGGACTGTGACCTTCGTAAGTTTTTCTTAGCCCAATTTTTCTTCCCTTTGGTGAGACAGGAAGGCCAGAGGAGGCTGTAGTTTGATAATTACCTCATTTTTAGATCCGATAATGACCTTTTCATATTTTCTCTTTGGTATGGAGAAAGCTCTGCACATAGGAGAGGGCTTAAAAATTTTTTGGAAAAATGGAATAATGTGAGTTACCCATAAGTGTTTTTTAAGCTTCTTTTAAACATTTCAAAATGTTTAATTCCACCGGCACCTCCACAAGAGAGGGAAAGGGTTCCTTGGATCTTCACTGTGAGAATATGATGAGGTTCCTAGAAGTAAACTCATAAAAATGTGTGGATCCTCCTATGACTGGACCCTCAAGGTTCTCATTTTTAAGATAGTCCGTCCACACCAAGCCACAGCAATCAATTCAATTGAATTAATTAATCCAATTAAAATCACCCTTTAATTGTTTCTAGTGTTTATGACTCCAACAGCTTCTGTTCCAGTTAGTCAGTCTTACCAGTAGTTCTGCATGTCACCTAACTCCAGACATCAGGGTGGTGCTTTGGCCTGTGTAGCAATATTTTTGTGTATTAGATTTTCATTTTCCAAATACTATGGCAAGCAACTTATGAAGGAAGGAGGTCTGTTTCTGGCTTTCAGTTTTGGAAGTTCACATTCCAAGACTGGTTGGGTCCATTGGTTCATTGTCTGATGAGTATGGTGGGTGTCCCTTGCGGAGCATGTACACAGAAAAGATCGCATGGTGAGCCAGAAAGTAAACAGAGGGCAACTGGGCCTAACTTAAGCCTTTGTAAACAATCCTCTTGTGAGACATACCTTCCAAGGGCATAGCCCCAACAACCTAAGAACTCCTCCTGCCAGCCCTGCATCCTAGGTACCATAAGTAGATCAGACCCTGACTTTGGGATTTAACCAAATCCCAAAGTTTGGGAGCTATATCCCCTTCAAAGCATAGAAACCTGCAATCTTAGTTCTCTGCTTGGCCCAAGAAAACTCATTTATTTTTGGTTTGTTCAGCTTTTTTCTTGTTGTAAAGACAGAATGACTACTTTGGGGCCAGTTCTACACATGGGAAGCTGAAACTGGAAGTTGAACGTGTGTTTTAAAAAATAAAATACACAAAATCTCATATTTTCTTCCACATTATGATTAACGTAAAATTTTCTGGAATTTATTAGTCAAGAATATTTTAAAATAAATAAAACTGTCATACTTAGAATAGCGAAACCTTAAGTTTCCTAAGACCAGTTTTATTTACAGATTTTCTTCGGCTACATATTCTCACGTTTTCCTCCAAACATCTCTCATTTAAAGCAATTCGACCTTAAAAAAGATTCCTACAGTGGCTGAGAATGAGGGGAAAAAAAAAACCTCTGAGACTGTCATTTTTCTCTATTGGAAGCACCCTCAGTTAAGTCATGAGGAACAGGTTGAAGCTAATAGATGAAATGAAGTGTTAGGATTGCGGAAATGAATTATCTATGCTATCACAGGCCTCCATTATTGTGTCTAATTGAGTAGGCTATAGTGGAAAGGGTATGGAAGATGTTATTAAGGAAAAGACCTTGCAAAGTGTGAGATTCATTCTCTTCACTTTGTGAAAAATTTTGCTTCATTCAGAGCAGCTAGCAGAGTTTTCAAAGCCTTTGTGTCATATTCATCATCAGAGAAACCTTATCCTATTCACGATATGACAGTCTTCTAAAGTCCTACTTCTGTTACAATTTGCTTCCACTAAAGAAGAAGGGTTATACATTAGTATCTATGATGTTACCTGTCATTTTCTGTGATTTATATCATCAGATTTTTAAAAAGTTCTGCAAATTACCATATGATATCCTTGGAGGTTTCTTTCTGAACAGTATAGTATAGACCAATTTAGAAAGCAATTAAATGCTTCCACAATCATTACTTTTTAATTGACTAAGCACAATCCTGTGATTTATATTAAAAATTAAGCATCTTTCAAAATAATTCCTTTTTTAAAAAAATGTCTATGTTATTTTTCTCCTGCTGCTCTTGAAAACACCCCCCAAAATTTAGTGGCTTAAATGACAACAATCTTTTATCATCTTTCATGTTTTCTGTAAATCTGGAATTTGGGGAAGACTTAACCACTTAACCAGGTAACTATCACTGGGTGTCTTTTGTGCAATTGAAACCGTATTTTGCAAGGGTCTGCAGGCAGCTCAAAGCTTGCCTGGAGCTGGAAGACCTGCTGTTAGTGTCACACTCACGTGGCTGGCAATTTGACGCTGGCTGAGTCTCTCTACTGGGTTGTTTGAGAATCCTTATGACATAGTGACTGGCTTTCCCTAGATGAAGCAACTCAGGAGCTCATGGAAAAGCTGCACTGTCCATTATAATATGGCCTTGAAATTCACACTGTCACTGCCACCACATGCTATTGGTCAGACCTGCTTCATCATGGGAGAGTTCTGAGCGAGGGCATAAAAAGAAGAAGGCATGGATCATTAGAGCTATCTTGGAGGCTGGCTATTGTTTGACTTTCCATATCTTATTTTAGAGGTATATAATATCAAACATAATTTTAAAAATTTCTTGACCCCACAGCAGCTCATAAGTAATAAGCCCATCCCTATTTCTATTTTCTTATGCTTCTAAAATTATTTCTTCTTTATGTAGTTGTGGTAGCCTGATGGGTTAAATGTGCTTTTTTTTTTTTTTAAAGAGTTTTTAAAATTTGAAAGGCAGAATTTCAGAGTGAGAGAGAGAGAGAGAGAGACATTCTGGGGGCCGGCGCCATGGCTCACTTGGCTAATCCTCCGCCTGCGGCGCCAGCATCCCATATGGGCACTGGGTTCTAATCCCGGCTGCTCCTCTTCCAGTCCAGCTCTCTGCTGTGGCCTGGGAAGGCACTGGAGGTTGGCCCAGGTGATTGGGCGCCTGCATCCAAGTGGGAGACCAGGAGGAAGCACCTGGCTCCTGGCTTCAGATCAGCACAGCGGCCATTTGGGGGGTGAACCAACGAAAGGAAGACCTTTCTCTCTGTCTCTCTCACTGTCTAACTCTACCTGTCAAATAAGTAAACAAAAAAGTGAGAGAGAGACATCTTCCATCTACTCTTCCATCCACTGGTTCACTCCCCAAATGAGTGCAGCTGCCAAGGCTGGGCCAGGCCAAATGAAACCAGGATCAGACATTCCATCATGGTACAACATGAGCATATACGGTCCCAAGTACTTGAACCATCTCCTGCTGCTTTCCCAGGTGCCTTAGCAGGGAGCTGGATTGAAAGTAGAGCAGCTGGCACTCAAACCAGCAGCCATATGGGATGTCAGCATCACAGGCGGCAGCTCTACCTGCTATGCCACAACACTGGCCCCTGATGGCTTAAACGGTATTCTTGTTTTTCTCTCTTCAGTATTATTCTTTAAAATTTAAGTAGCAAAATGTATCTCATAATGGCCATATAAAAAGCTAGTCAGAGCCGGCCGGCGCCGCGGCTCACTAGGCTAATCCTCCGCCTAGCGGCGCCGGCACACCGGGTTCTAGTCCCGGTCGGGGCGCCGGATTCTGTCCCGGTTGCCCCTCTTCCAGGCCAGCCCTCTGCTGTGGCCAGGGAGTGCAGTGGAGGATGGCCCAGGTGCTTGGGCCCTGCACCCCATGGGAGACCAGGAAAAGCACCTGGCTCCTGGCTCCTGCCATCGGATCAGCGCGGTGCGCCGGCCGCAGTGCGCCGACCGCGGCGGCCATTGGAGGGTGAACCAACGGCAAAGGAAGACCTTTCTCTCTGTCTCTCTCTCACTGTCCACTCTGCCTGTCAAAAAAAAAATAAATAAAAATAAAAATAAAAATAAAAAAAAATAAAAAAAAAAAAGCTAGTCAGAGCCATTTAGTGAAAAGCAGTTCTGTGTCTGAAAGGCAACAGACTGTAGCTGTATTTCCCTAGGGGTATTCTGAGTGCAATAAATTTCAGGGTCAGACATATCTGTGATATTCTGGGTTTAACAAAGTTAAACATGCTTTGTTTTGTTTTTTAACTGTCTACTTTCACAGCTTTAACATTTTATATGCTACATTCACTGCAGATCCCCAAGAAGGAGATAGAATATGTCACATTTCCCAAAATTATTGGAGCCTGGAACACTGTGCCCTCAGGAGTTTTACGCTGATATTTCATGAAACATTTTCCAGAAGTGCTGAATTTATTATTTCACTCATATCTTTTCTCTGTCCAAACTTCAGTTCTTCTATATGTGTTTGTTTTATTTTTTAAAAAGATTTATTTGTTTATTTGAAAGTCAGAGAGAGAAGGAGAGGCAGAGAGAGAGAGAGAAAGAGAGAGAGAGAGGTCTTCCATCCGCTTTTTCACTCCCCAATTGGCTGCAATGGCTGGAGCTGTGCCAATCTGAAGCCAGGAGCCAGGAGCTTCTGGGTCTCCCACATGGGTGCAGGGGCCCAAGGCCTTGGCCCATCTTCTTCTGCTTTCCCAGGGCACAGCAGAGAGCTGGACTGGAAGTGGAGCAGCCAGGACTCAGTCCAGTACCCATATGGGATGACAGCACTGCAGGCGGCAGCTTACCCACTACGCCACAGTGCCGGTCCCAAAAGGTGTGTTTTCAACTATGTCTTCCTGTATTTATTTATCATTGCTATAGACTGTAATATAGAGAGTATGTTCTTTTAAAGACAAATCTGAGGCCAGCGCCGTGGCTCCCTTGGTTAATCCTCTGCCTGTGGCACCGGCACCCCAGGTTCTAGTCCCGGTTGGGGCATCGGATTCTTTCCCAGTCGCTCCTCTTCCAGTCCAGCTCTCTGCTGTGGCCCTGCAGTGCAGTGGAGGATGGCCCAAGTGCTTGGATCCCTGCACCCCATGGGAGACTGGGAGGAAGCACCTGACTCCTGGCTTCAGATCAGCACAACGCCGGCCATAGCGGCCTTTTGGGGAGAGAACCAACGGAAGGAAGACCTTTATCTCTGTCTCTCTCTCTCACTGTGTATAACTCTCTCTCTCTTTCTCTCTCACTGTCTAACTCTGCCTGGCAAAAAAATAAAAAAAAAAATAAAAGGCATATCTGAACCCATTATCCAAGTGCACACAACCTTCAAATCATCTTCCGGTTTTTCTTAGGATAAGATTGTTCTTCTTAATAAAGACACATCCTGTTTCTCCACCTTTCTCCTCTTTCAATTCAGCAAACTGGGCTCTCCTCCAAATCTAGTACTTACCGTGTTCCTCCCACCACAGGACTTCCCATTCCCTGTCTTCTGCCTGTACCCTCTTACCCTCCCTCTGTATATGATTACTTCCAGTTCATCCTTCAGAGCCAAGCTCAAGCATTACTTAAAGTTTTCCAACTGATTTAGTTCAAACCCCTCAATTACAACCATATTCTCCCCTTTAAAGTGCTTACAATATTTGCAGTTTTATATTCATCCGTGTTATTATTTGATCATAGCCTTCCTTTCACATGAAATTATAAGGTACATGAGTACAAAAATTACTGGTTTTGGCCACCATATGAGATCTTTCATAAAGACTGTAAATAAACATGAAATGCCCTCAAGAATTCCTGTTTCCTCTATGTCACTACTCCAATGTTGGTTAGGGCCTTTATAGTTTTGCCCTGAAATTGCTGTTTTATCTCCTAATAGATTCCTGTCATTCAAGTTTATCTACTTACTTAGTTCTTGTTGAGCATTATATCCAGACTCTTCTAAAACTATCTTAATCTTGGCCAGTGCTGTGGTGTAGTGGGCTAAGCCTTCATCTGTGGCACCAGAATCCCATATGGGTGCCAGTTCAACTCCCAGCTGCTCTACTTCCTATCTAGCTCTCTGCTACACCTGGGAAAGCAGTAGAAGATGGCCCAAGTGCTTCAATTCCTGCTCCCATGTGGGAGACCTAGAAGAAGCTCCAGGCTCCTGGTTTCAGATCAGCACAGCTCCAGCTCTTGTGGTCATTTGGGGAGTGAACCAGCAGATGAGAGGCCTTTCTCTGTCTCTCCCTCTGTCTGTAACTCTACCTCTCAAATAAATAAAATATTAAAAAAAACCCTACTATACTCCATATGTTATTGTACTAAACTGCTTTAGATGGCTGATTGCAGGAGTTGCAAACCATACACCTTCAAGTGGAGTAAAAGTGGGATATGGGTGCTAGCTTTAAAGTCCATGGACTACGAATTTCTGACTCTGATTTATAATGCATCTAAATATGATATTTAAACCCCTTTGTTTTTCCCCAGGCCACAAATAGGTCTGTATTTAACTTGCATTTCCAGTTCTAATCTATACAACTGTTACATCAATCATGTTTTGAGCCAAAAAATAGCCCCTGTGCTGCTAACCTCTGGTTAACTGATGACTTTCACATTCCTTTCACACTTCTAAGTCTCTGGTCACCACTTTCCCATTGTCTGGAAACCTCTTCTTCTACATTCACACCATTCAAACTCTCAGAGAAGAGAAATATTGCCTACATCCTGAATCATGGCCCCCGCTGAACTAGATTTTAAGGCAAAATGTTACATTTTCTATATCTAAGATTTATAACAAAATTATTGTCACCATTGTTTGCATCACTTATTGTCCAAAGTAGCATTCTCACTTAGTAAATGCATAATGAAGGTCTATCCATTGCTTTCTTTAATAACCAGCAGCTGTTGTCAAAAGGTAAAAAGGCAGACAAAAGCAGCTTAAAACATTAATTAATAGACTAAGATTCATTCTTCACATGAACAACTGGTTGTTTTTGAGGACTCTCTTCTTTTTTTTTAAGATTTATTTATTTATTTGAAAGGCAGAGTTACAGAGAGGCAGAGGGGGTGGGGGAGAGAGAGAGAGAGAAAGAGAGACAGAAAGAGAGAGAGAGATCTTCTGTCTGCTGGTTGACTCCCCAAATGGAGACAACTGCCGGAGCTGGGCCGATCCAAAGCCAGGAACCATGTGCTTTTTCTGGGTCTCCCACATGGGTGCAGGGGCCCAAGGACTTGGGCCACATTCTACCGCTTTCTCAGGCCACAACAGAGAGCTCAATTGGAAGTGGAGCAGCCGGGACTCGAACCAGCATCCATATGTCCATATGCTGGCACTGCAGGTGGTGGTTTTACCCACTATGCCACAGTGCCGGTCCTTCTTTTCATTATTTCTTTTTTTTAATATTTTATTTATTCATTTATTTGAGATGTAGAGTTGCAGGCAGTGAGAGGGAAAGACAGAGAGAAAGATCTTCCATCCACTGGTTCACTCCCCAAATGGCTGCAACAGCCAGAGCTGGCCCAATCTAAAGCCAGGAACCAGGAACTTCTTCCAGGTCTCCCATGTGGGTGCAGGTCCCAAGGACGTGGGCTATCTTCTACTGCTTTCCCAGGCCTTATCAGAGAGCCAGATCAGAAGTGGAACAGCCAGGAATTGAACCAGTGCCCAAATGGGATGCCAGCACTGCAAGTGGTAGCTTTACCTGCTAAGCCACAGCACCAGCATCGAGGTCTTCAGTCCTCAGTTATAAATACCAATTTGTATTCATCCAGTAAACTGTATTTAGAAGGCTATGAAGGCTATAGAGTACAAAATCATTTAGGAAGAAAATTCAGCAAAAGGGGCAGTGATCATTTCCCATAAAAACAATTGAAAAATTATTTACATTTATTAATTAATGTTCGTATTTATATACTTTTCCCAAGAAAAACAGTGTTTGAAATGATTCAGAGATATTTTAAATGATGATGGTTTGGGATGTGTGAAATATTGGATAGAAGAGCAAACCTATTTCCAAAGAAAATACCACAAAAACACTGGAATTTATCCAGTGGTGAAACATTTTTGAACTGTGTTGGCAGTTCCATCAATGATTGAATGGAATCCAAGAGGACTGATACAGTGATATGGAAAAAAGCAGCAATGACAGAAAGTAATATCAAATTAGTATTTTAATTTGAGATATTGGAATTACTTAACTGTAAAATCTGCCATTAAGAAATGAATAAAATACAAAATACTTTTCCCACTTTCATTTAATGTTCTCTTCTTATATCATGTTCTGAACAAGTACACATTCTTAATTCAAAGAAATGGAATAATCTCATGAGGAGATGACAAGTTCTTAGAATTTATCTATAGCTGTGTGTGTGGCCTTGGGCTAGAAATTATGAATTTCTTCATTACACAACCTCATTGAAGTACAAGAAAAAATACTTACCAGAAAAAGTTCTTAAAATTCTGTAAGCTCTTGGAATGGAAACTTTGTATATCATTTTTGAGAATGGTGATGATGTTTTGACCAGTGTATAAATTTATAAAGGACCTATGAAGTCTAACAGTCTGCTTGTATAGTTTACATGAGATAAATCTGTCATGCTATTCAAATTATAATCTCTAATTAATACATACATAAATAGTTTATATGGGATGATAGATTTTATTCATTACCTAAAAGCAATCTGGAAAGTTTATGTTGTTTATGGGAACAAAATTTTATAGATGTCATAGTTGTCCAGGGTCTAAAATCTCTCTGCTTTAATAGGTCCATAGAAAACAGAAAAGTCAAAATTCATTTTTATTGTTTGCAATATATTATTATTTTATTGATTCCTTTTATCCAAAGGCAGTCTGTTTTCTTGTGTCTATGTAGAGTTAAATTATTACTCATTTCCACAATTTTTCTCCCCACTAAACTTTAGATATTATTCCATTCCTATGGCATATCCATCAGATTGACCTACTTAGCATCATATTCCAACTCCTTTCATGTGTCTTCCCTTTACTATGAAACTTAGCAAGCTGCAAGTTATACACTGAAATTCCCTTGTGGCTGGGATTCTACATGGTTTCAGCTACTCCAACAAGATATACTCATAAAAAACATGGAGACAAAGGTGAGAAATAAGACTGTGGCACCTAAAGAGGAAGAGCGACTTCTGATAGCATGTTTGAGAAGGCCAACAACATCAATTTGCTGGAGCAGAATAAATAAGTAGAGTATCTTTGGGGAGAGAATTGGCAACCACATCCTGCAAGGCCTTGTGTATGGGAAGCCACTGAAAGATTTTGAACAGAAAGACATCATCTGACTTAAGCTTTTTAGGGGTTGTGTTGGCTGATATGTTGAAAATTTATCGTAATATGGCAGAAGTGGATACAGGAATTCCAGTCTCAATGTCATCACAATAGTCCAAAGAGAGGTGATAGTGACTTTGGCTGGGAGTTAACAGTGGAAATGATATGGTCAGATCCTGGACATATTTTATAGCCAATTCTAGGAAATTTCTAGGATGTGGTAGTGGACGTGAGGGATGACTCTTCCACCAAAGTAGAATAGCCAAGAGTATTAAAGAGGAGGAGTGCTCATCCACATCAAATGAGCTCATGCACCAAGAAGAGAAATAATAATCAGCAATGTAGAGATCATAGGTAATCTAGATAAGAGCGGTTGTTGTTAAGTTGAGCATAAAAGACACATTGGAATTGACTTAAGAGAGGAAAATGGGAGTGAAATTGGATACTGAATGAGACAATGCCTTCAAAATATTTTTTTTTCTGCTAAGAAACTGTTATATTGATTTAATATATGAAGCATTCTTTTATCATCAGCTCTATTTCCTGGCACAGAGCTTCTAATCCTTGGAATTTTTTAGGTAATAGGAGTCTTTTCATGAGGTGATTCTGGGTGGGCTCCTGTGAGGGAGTTGGTCACCATAAAGACCAAGCCATGATTAGGAGCTTGAAATTTTCAGTCTCACCCTCTATCCTCTGGGAAGGGGAGAGGAACCAGAGATTGAGTTGAGTTCATAATCAGTTGTGCTTTCATGATGAAACCTCCACACAAATCCTTGAACTACAGGGTTCAGAGAGATTTCAGAATGAGCTCTAGGTCCTTGCAGGGTGGTGCACTCAGAAAGGGCATGGGCACTCCATTTTCCTTCTCCTGTATCATGTCCTATGCATCTTTTTCCATCTGCTGCTACTGGGTTATAGCCTTTGTAATTAACTGGTAATATAATTAGTAAATTGCTTTCCTGAATTCTTTGAGCTATTCTAGAAAGTGGCAAAGACCAAGCAATTGAATGTTGGAACCTTTGATTTATAGCTACATTTTATAGAAGTTGTCATAATCTGGAGACCTATTGCTTATAATTGGTATCTGAAGTAGAGGTCAAGCTTTTGGGATTTATCCTTTAATCTGTGGGAACTGATGCTACCTCCTGATAGTGTCCAGATAGTGTTAAATTGTAGGACACTTATATTATTTCTTTGGGAGAAGTGAAGTGATGTGTGAGAAAAAAGAATAGGATGTGCATTGTGGCACAACAGGTTAAGTCACCCTTCAGGACACTAACATCACATATTAGAGTACCCTTTCAAGTCCTGGCTTCTCTACTTTTGATTCAGCTTCCTGCTAGTGCATACTGGGAGGCAGAGGATCATGGCTCAATGCTTGGGCCATTGTCACCCATGTGGGAGACCCAGGTAGAATCTGAGCTCCTGAATCTTCTCTGACCAGCCCTGCTGTTGTGGGCATTTGAAGAGTAAACCAGCAGATGGAAGGCCTTTCTCTCTCTCTCTCTCTCTCTCTCCATACTTCAAGTAGAAGAAACAACAAATAAGCATTTTTTATAAACGGAGAAAAAAAGTGCCACACACATCTGGTGTCACAGGTGAAGCACCAAGAGTATAGTGAAAATTTTGTGGTATTTTTCCCTGTTATAAAGAATGCAAAGCAATGTAGTGCTACCTAGCAGCAGGTAGTGAGAGAAAACAAAAGATTTTGGTTTTGTTTTGTTATTTAATATAGGAAAAATAACAACGCATTTGAATGAATGCAAGCATAGTTCATCTCTAGAAGCATGCAAGAAGTCAGAGCATGTGGGTGTAGATGCACATGGAGGTCAGGAAATTCTTTTTTTAGTTGTTTTCAAGTTTATCTGTTTAACAGGACTCAACTACCAACAACTAAAAATGACTTCGGGATAATTAGAGGATCAACTAATAAATAGTATGGGAGGTGATGATATTACAGGTCTCTGATGGTTAGTTCAGGCTAAATCAGATCTGAAGTCAATGAATGATAATGACCGATAATGACTGGGTGGAGAATGAAGAAGATAGGCAGAGAGAATTGAGTCTACGTTTTGCTAGGTTGGGCACTGAGGCCTCAATTAAGAAAACTGGGATCAACATAGGCACTGATGACAGTAGTTAGTGCAATCTAGAAAGCACTCAGAAAATCAAGGAGAATCTATGAGGAAGAACTGAATAAGGATAGATGAGTCAGCTTGGTATGTCTGGTGTAGGTAGGGTCCAGTACAAACACTAGCTCTGATTCTCTGCTGCTAATATTCTGTTCAGGTGGTAGGAGGGCTGAACTGACATGCAGAACTCTTTGTTGCTGGAACTTGAGGATGTTGGAATAAACAGAAAATTACAGGGTTCAAGTTGTTTTAGTTTCATCTACATAATGCCAAATGGAATTCTATCAATTATGTTAATGTTTTGTCCACACAAGCATGTAAATTTAAGCAAATAGCTGAATATTGGGCTTGTTCCAACATGGTCTCTGAAATCCCAAAATAAGACTGTAATTTCTAAGTGAGGCAGATACTAAAATATTGTAATAATGTGTTCCTTTAAAACAATTCAAATGTTTATATACATTGTAACATGGTATTCTGTTAGGCATATAGTGTTATACTAGGTGAGAAAGCTGTATGACAGAGGTCTAAAATATCGAGAATCACAAACTGGTAAGTCACAGATTCAGAAACCATTTATAGTCTTCATTAAAAAAAAAAGATTTATTTATTTCAAAGGCAGCGTGACAGAGAGAGAAAAAGAGAGAAGGAGAGACAGAGAGAAAGTGATCCTCCATCTACTGGTTCACTCTTCAAATGGCCATGATGGTCAGGGCTGGGCCAAACCAAAACTAGGAGTCAGGAACTCCATCTGGGTCTCCTATGTGGGTGGCAGGGGTCCTAGCACTTGGGCATCTTTCTTTGCTTTCCCAGGCACATTAGTAGGGAGCTAGATCAGAAGCAGAGCAGCTGGGGCTTGAAAAACTGGTGCTGCAATATGGGATGCAGCATCACTATGCTGCATTAGACCACTATGCCATAATGCTGGACTCGGCTATTTCTGATCTTGATTCAATGAGTTTATTTGCGTCAGATTCCCTTCCCATAATTTTGTTTTGATTTCTTTATTTCCAGCCTATGCTCCTTGTTTAAAAGAAGGCAGGAAAAAAGTATTAGTTTGGCCTGCTGTAGTAGAATGGGAGAGTTACAAAATTGCAATGTATTTCTCAGTTCTGGAGGCTGGAAGTCTGAGATCAAAGTGCCATGGTCAGGTCTTGTCAGGCCCTCTTCTGGGCTGCATACAGAAGATTTCTCATTGTATCCTCCCAAGGTGGAAAGAGGACCAGAGATCTCTCCAGAATCCCATTTATAAGGGCACTAATCCCATTTTTGAGGGCTCTAACGACCTAATTCTGATGGCTTAATTTTCTCCCGAGACTCTACACCCTAATATCACCACCTTGAGAGCTAAGATTTCAACTTATGAATTTGAGGGTACACAAACATTCAGTGCACTGCAAATGCTATCTGAAGAAAACTTCCATCACAAAAAGAAATGTTTTTCTGTATGCTAAATATTGTGAAATAATGTCTTAATCTTCTATATATTGATGTACTACCATTTTTAGTTTTCACTAATAAGTGATTTCAAATTAAAGCTGCAAATATTTTTCAGCAGAATGGGCTATCACTATTTAGTCTGAAAAATTATAATGTTGTGCTCCAATTTTTTTTTTTTGCTTAAAATGTCACCTCCTATCAGTCCCATTCACAATAACTACAAAAAATTTAACACCTTGGGATAAATTTAACTAAGGTTGTGAAAAATCTCTACAATGAAAATTATAAAACATTAAAGAAAGAAATAGAAGAAGACACACCAAAAATGGAAAAATCTTGCATGATTATAGATTGGAAGAATTAATATCATCAAAATATCCATACTACCCAAAGCAATTTACAGATTCAATGTGATTCCAATACAAATACCAAGGACATTCTTCTTAGGTCTAGAAAAAGTAATCCAAAAATTCATATGGCAACACAAGAGACCCCGAATCCTAAAGCAATCTTGAACAACAGCAAAAAAGCTGGAGGCCTCACGGTACTAGGCTTCAAGACACAATAAAAGGCAGTTATAATCAAAACAGCCTAGAACTGGCACAAAAAACAGACATGTAGACCAAAGGAACAGAAGGGAAACCTCAAAAATCAATCCATGCATCTGCAATCAACTAATCTTTAACAACTGAGCTGAAATCCATATTTGGAGAAAGGACAGTCTCTTCAACAAATGGTGCTGAGGAAACTGGATCTACACATGCAGAAGTATGAAACAAGAATCCTACTTCACACCCAATATACAAAACAAATCATGATGGATCAAGAACCTAAACCTAAGACCTTAAACCATCAAATTACTAGAGGAACATGGAGAGGAACACCGCCATACAATGGTGTAGGCAAATGCTTCATGGAAAAGACCCCAGATGCACAGGCAATTAATCAAAAAATAGATAAATGGGATTATATCAAGCTAAGAAACTTCGGTACAAAAAAAGAAACACTCAAAAAAGTGAAGAGATGGGGCCAGCACCGTGGTCCACCTCTGGCGACGGCATCCCATATGGGCACTGGGTTCTAGTCCCGGTTGCTCCTCTTCCAGTCCAGCTCTCTGCTGTGGCCCGGGAAGGCAGTGGAGGATGACCCAAGTGCTTGGGCCCCTGCACCTGCGTGGGAGACCAGGAGGAAGCACCTGGTTCCTGGCTTCTGATGGGCGTAGCACCAGCTGTAGCAGCTATTTCAGGGGTGAACCAAAGGAAGGAAGACCTTTCTCTCTGTCTCTGTCTCTCTCTCACTGTCTATAACTCTACCTGTCAAATAAAAAAAAAGTGAAGATGCAACTGATAAAGGATTAATATCCAGAATCTGTAAAAAGCTCAGGAAACTCAACAACAAAATAAAGAATCCACTTAAGAAATGGGCAAAGGACTTGAGCAGACATTTTTCAGAAGAAGAAATTCAAATGGCCAACAGACACATAAAAAAATGCTTAGGATTGCCAGCCATCAAAGAAATGAAAATTAATCCCACAATGAGATTCACCTCACCACAATTAGAAGGGCTGTCATCCAAAAATCAAAACTTCTGGTAAGGATGTGGAGAAAAAAGTATCCTGATACATTGTTGGTAGAAATGTAAACAAGTAGAATCGTCCTTGTGGAAGACGATATGAAGATTCTTCAGAGATCTGAAAACAGATCTATCAGATGATCCAGCCATCCCTGTCTTGAGACTGTACCCAAAGGAAATAACGTCAGCATATGAAAGAGTTATGTGTATCCCCACATTTATAGCTGCTCAACTCACAATTGCTGAGATATGGAATGCATCCAGCCATCAGCTGATGACTAGATAATGAAATTTGGTATATATCCGCAATGGAGTATTACTCAGCTGTGAAAAAAAATGAAATTCTGTCTCATGCAACAAAATAGATGCAACAACTGGAGTTTGTTGTGCTTAATGAGATAAACCAGAACCCAAAAGACAAATACTATTGTGTTTTCTCTGTTTGGTTGTAGCTAAAAAATACAGTACCAAAAAAACAAAAAAAAAACCCTTAATGTATGTTGAGTTAAACTGACATTTTGTGATTTGAATGTTTTTTACAACCCTTATTTATACCCCTGTGGAACAGTGGTCTATCCACCTTTTACTTGTAGAGCTCTTTGTTTAGATGAGCATTGAGCCTGTCATTACAAGGTAGATTGAAAGTATATTACCACAAAAAATTAAAAGGAAAGGAAGAGGGGCTGGCGCTGTGGTGTAGCAGGTAAAGTTGCCACCTGCAGTGCCAGCATCCCATATGGGTGCCAGTTCGAGTCCTGGTTGCTCCATTTTTGAACCAACTCTCAAGTATGGTCTGGGAAAGCAGTGGACGGTGACTGAAGTCCTTGGGCCCCTGCACCTGCTTGGGAGACCCAGAAAAAGCTCCTGGCTCCCAGCTTCAGATTGGTGCTGATTCAGCTATTGCCTCCATTTTGGGAGGAAGCCAGCAGTTGGAAGACCTTTGTGTCTGTTTGTCTCTCTTTCTCTCTCTCCCTCTCTCTCTCTCTCTCCACTCCCCTCTGTAACTCTGCTTTTCAAATAAATAAATAAATCTTTTTTTTTTTAAAGGAAAGGAAGGAAGAGGGAGGGAGAGAGGGAGGAAAATATTGTATTCTTAGAATTTTATCTATGAAATTCATGGACTTTGGTTTCTATATATTAATAAATAAAAATGAAGCACTCACAAAATATCATCTTCTAAGTATCTTTTATACAATTAAGACTGTTTTCATGTTGTTAATGAAAAAAATATTGGTGGTGTTATGGTAAGGCAAGTTATACCACTAAATTCCAGTTATTCCATTTCTCCAATGAATACTCTATTTTTGACTAGAGACTAGTACAAATAACAGAAAAATAAGAGACAGTAAGAAAACTGTGCCATTTTTTGCACCTGCATTCATCTTGTAGGCAGGTGTTTATAGCTTCTTTAAATGAGTATTCAGATAATACGGTGCACTGTGTCATCACTATGCCAGAGCAAGTAATCAGCCTCAAAAAAGAGCCCTGTGCTTAAAGAAATCTGTCAATAAGTTGACAAAGTTGATTTCTATAAAGAGTTAATGGGCTTGACTGCTTAAGGGCTTGCCTGGGAGACCATTACGAAGACAAAACTTCTAACTATGCCAGTAGCCAGTGCAGGCTAAAGCTTCAATTATTTACTGCACCAGTATTTTAAGATCAATATTCCTTTAATTTATACAGTTTGGGACCAAGATAGGACTTTATGTCTCAACATTTTACACTGCCATCTGGAGAAGCTGTTTTTAAGAATGTACATGACTATTTGGAAATCCCATCACAGCATGTGAAACTTGGCATATGGAAAAATAAAACAAATGTATTAAAGACCTTTCTTTTGGAAACATGAGGCGGAGACTGGTACAATTGTTACACTTGAAGTACATTAACCAAGTCTGCTTTTGTTTTGCCTAACCTTGTTGCTTTTCTGAAACCTTAGTGATTTCTTTATAGAGTGGTGCAAGCAGCAATTGACATGGTTGCTTAAATAGTAACACATCAGATACAATCCCAAATAAAAATTTTAGAAACTCTTATGTAAATGCCAATTTTCAGTTAAAAACCTAAACAGACTAGAATTGGATGACTTATCAGCTCAACAGCTAAAAGATTGATCTTTATTGTTTGTTAGAAAAAAAGCAGTACTCTTAGATTTTTCCTCGAGAATTTCTATCTAATTCTTTTAAGTTTTTAAGTTTACATTAACTTATTTTAAGTCAGTAATTCTTATACATATTTCAAACATTAAAATTATATAAAAATGTTTATGCTGAGAATTTTTGCTCCTACCACTGTTTCTTTCCATCTGCTATAATCATTTTATCCTTTTCTTGTATATCCTTCCGGTATTGCCTTAAAAATAATGAAATGCTAACCGACATGGTTATCTATTTTGCCATCTGCATTTTTACACTATTCTGAATTGAGTTGTTCACAGAATCAGATATTGGAGATTTGATTCTAGATACCTTTTAACATCAGTATGACTTTCTTTTTTAGCTGTATTTTATTGCCTTGTATGAGTGTAGCATGATTTACTCCATACATGAACATTTGGGTTATTTTCATTTGTATTCTTAGAATGTTGCAATTAATGAGTACATATTTAATATCTTTTTGCATCATGAAATCATATCTGTAGGAAACCTCATTCCCTAAGACCTATCCTTTTAAAATTTGATACTACCATACCAAATCTGGGGTACTAGATAACCAGATTATTATATCTAAAAATAAAAACATTGTCAATATACAAGTTATTTCAGCCTCAGAAGAAAATGTAAGGACCATGTATTTAAGTTCTCTTCCTCCTTCCCCACTAATTGCTTTTGAAATTATGAAATTGTGAAAGAAATATTCAAAATTCACTGAATAAAACCCAAATAGGAGCTGGAAAACTTACTGTAACTAAGCCCTGTATCCTCAAGATGTGGTCAAGAGAGGGTCAGATTGAGGAAGTTCAATATAACCCACAGTAAAAGCTTGCAAAGAAAGCTCAATACAGCCCACAATAATATATATATAACATATAAATATAGATATAAATAAAGATATATGACATATATTTAGGAAAAGTCTTCTTGGGCAAAAGTAGATGTTATCCCTTGTAGTAATCACAGTCACAGCTCTGAAGGGCCATGGCTAAATGTAAGAGGGAGTCACAGGGAATTCAGCAAGGGAGTAGATGTTGCAATTCTACTCTCATGATTTCAGAAAGTTCTCGCAAACACAAGACTAACTATGTCCATCCCTCTTTACAATTCTCCTCTAGCTTCCCATTGCTCTTAGAAGAGTATAAAGATCTTCAGCACAGCCATCAAAACCCCGTCTACCTGCAAGGCTTCTGCATTCACATGATGGAAGACCTCTCTCTCGGTCACTCCCTTTCTCTATCTGTAGTTCTGCGTCTCAAATAAATAGATCCCTCTCTTTCCATTTCTCCCTCTCTGTAATTCTGACATTCAAATAAACAAATACATTTCTTTAAATTTTTCCTTTGTAACTATCTTTTTCTACTTAGTTGATGTTCCTTCTTTTTCTACTCAGGCAATAACTGCACAAAGCTCCAATATTCCCTTTCCTCATTTTGTCTTAGAAAAGACATGAATGCATTTGCAACAGTGGGAAAGTCTAATAATTTTAAGCACAATATAAATCACTGTACATGATGGTGTGAAATGATTCCAGAGTTCAAAGAGAGAAAGTGAGTCAGAGAAAATGGCCCCAGTGGAACTGACTTGCTCAAGACAAATTACTACCTTTTAGAAAACTCAAGAAACTTGTGTTCCTACTTAAAAAGATTCAAAATGAACTTGCATTTATATAAACAAAATAATTAGAAATTAGGAAAGATTAATTTGAAGTGTCTAATCATTACTGAATTTGAAAAAAGACAATAAAATAATTGAACATATATTAGATTGTACAAAAAACAAATAAATGGGCCGGTGCCGTGGGTCACTAGGCTAACCCTCTGCCTGCGGTGCCAGCACTCTGGGTTCTAGTCCTGATTGGGGCACTGGATTCTGTCCTGGTTGCCCCTCTTCCAGGCCAGCTCTCTGCTGTGGCCCGGGAGTGCAGTGGAGGATGGCCCAAGTGCTTGGGCCCTGCACCTGCATGGGAAACCAGCAGAAGCACCTGGCTCCTGGCTTTAGATTGGCACGGTGTGCCGGCTGTAGAGGCCATTGAGGGGTGAACCAACAGTAAAAGGAAGACCTTTCTCTCTGTCTCTCTCTCTCACTGTCCACTCTGCCTATCCAAAAAAAAAAAAAAAAAAAAAAAAGAAAAGAAAAAAGAAAAGAAAAGAAATAAATTAATTAGAAGAACAGACTAGGAAATTGCCAGAGAACACAGGGAAAGAAAATGAAAGGGTTATTACAAGAAACAAAGCATTAGGGCCAGCGCTGTGGCATAGCTGATAAAGCTTCCACCTGCAGTGCTGGCGGTGCCATATGGGCACCAGTTCAAGTCCTGGTTGCTCCACTGCTGATCCAACTCTCTGTTACGGCCTGGTAAAGCAGTAGAAGATGGCCCAAGTGCTTGGGCCTCTGCACCTGTGTGGGAGACCCAGAAGAGGCTCCTGGCTTCAGATCAGCACAGCTCCAGCCATTGCAGCCAATTGAAGAGTGAACCAGCAAATGGAAGACCTCTCTCTCTCTGTTTTTCTCTCTCTTTCTGCCTCTCCTCTTTCCGTGTAACTCAGATTTTCAAGTAAATAAATAAATCTAAAAAAAAAAAAAAAAGAAACAGCATAAACAACGTGGAGGATAGAGACAGAAAATCAAATACAGGCATAAGAAAAAATACATGAACCATTTCCCAAATGAATGTGTGACTGTCATCCACATGCTTGTTTTAAATTGTTCCCATTACTCTCTCCCCAGAGGTGCTGGCTTGGTATGTTTGGAGTTGGACTGCACTATATCTATTTTTCAAAATAAGTACATTAAATTATTTTGATGATACGGAACCATTGGAAAATACCATCAAAAATGTCATTTTAAAACTCAAGAAATCAAAAGAAAATATCAAATTATTAAAAATTATTTCAAAATAAATAATTTGGATACAGTTAAATAGCAGTTAAGAGGAAAACAAAAAATCATAATAGTGCTTAAAAAGTTCTATAATGTGTCATCTTCAATGTTTAGTGTATAATTTAAAAACACTTGGTCTTCATAATGCATAAAATGAAGACAACATTAAGGGAAAGAAATGTTTTTCAGTAAAACAAATTTCAAAAACAAGTATTAAATCTTTTAAGCATCCAGTTAGAAAACCTGACAAAAGACCACAAAACCAGACCAGCATTTGTCTTTCCTATGAAACTAAATGCTGGAGCGGCCAGCACTGCAGTGTAGCGGGTAAAGCTGCAACTTACAGTGCTGTCATCCCATATGGGCACTGATTTAAGTCCCGGCTGCTGCACTTCCCATCCAGCTCTCTGCTATGGCCTGAGGAAGCAGTAGAAGATGGCCCAAGTCCCTGGGTTCCTGCACTCACGTGGGAGACCCAGAGGAAGCTCCAGGCTCCTGGCTTTGGATCCACCTAGCCCTGGCCATTGCAGCCATTTAGGGAGTGAACCAACTGATGGAAGAACTCTCCCTCTGTCTCTCGCTGCCTCTTCTTCTGTAACTCTGCTTTTCAAATACATAAATCTATATTTTAAAAAAGCTTAAATACTAGAAGACAGGGAACAAATGTCAACAGAGTCAAGACAGAAAAATCTACAATCCCTGAGAAGCCATTGTTCACTGCTGAAGAAACAAGGATATATTTTCAGGAAAACAACAACTCATGAAATGCTTTATCTGTTTACCTTTCCTGAAAGTATTGTAGAAAAAGTGTTAATTAAAAATTAGACATAGAAAAATGCGGCCATAAATGATTAATATACCTTACTTTAGATTTCAAATGTGTAACATTTAATTAAGAACTATGCAATATCCAAAACCAAAACATAATCTAGATTTTTTTGAAAGACAGCTTATTTAAACAAAAATTGGGAGATGAGAAGAGGAAATAAAGGTATATTAATCTTTCAGATTGCATGTGGATATTAATAAACATTATTTTTTACTTTGATAAATAAATGTGTTAAAATAGAATGAAAATGTAAATATGGCCACCAGTTAATCTAATTTGCCTGTATAGCACCTGGAATGAACACTCCATTTTCCATACATTCTTTGCAGCTGGGTGTGGACATATTGTTAGAAACCAAGGGTAGAGGAATCCCAGAAAGAAGAGAGACACAAGGGGGAGCTCCAAACTCTGTGTGCAAACCTCTCAAATCCTGGCTGACTCCAGCACTGCACCGACATGCCTTGAAAGCACCCAGGAGGAAAACAGCTGCAAGGCCTTTAACACTGCACAGAAATCTTAGAAGGTGCCTGGATGCTGGAAATATAGAGTTAGAAGCTTGATTCCCACCAATTTAATGAACAGTTTTTTAAAAGCACCCCAGGCTTTCCAAAGAATCTGGAGAGCCATACCTTAACAATAAGAGCTATATTTCAGGAAAAAGGGAAAAATCAAAGCAGGCCTGTTCTAACAAAACCTGAAAGCACACCTCCACACTACCAAGGTGATCTTCCACTAATCTACTAATCTAATTGCCTTTATTATCACCAAAAAATAGAGTATTGAGCTGGAAGGCAAATGGGCAAATATAGTTATCTAAGTGCTACAATATATCATAAAAATCAAAAAAATTTCAAAAATTTAATTTAATTTAGTGCAAAAAGTTTAAAAATCCATGCATTTGAGGGGCCTTCAACAAGGTCATGGCAAATGCATATTATAAAATAACCATGCATAGATTTCAAATAATTTTGGCACCAAAATAAATTTTTAATGTCCCCATCCTGCGATACTTTTTGATTCCTAAGAATGTCATTTGGAACCCCAAATGCATTTTCTTTCTTTTAAGCATCCAGTTAGAAAACCTGACAAAAGACCACAAAACCAGACCAGCATTTGTCTTTCCTATAAAACTAAATGCTGGAGCGGCCAGCACTGCAGTGTAGCAGGTAAAGCTGCAACTTACAGTGCTGTCATCCCATATGGGCACTGATTTAAGTCCCGGCTGCTGCACTTCCCATCCAGCTCTCTGCTATGGCCTGAGGAAGCAGTAGAAGATGGCCCAAGTCCCTGGGTTCCTGCACTCATGTGGGAGACCTTGAGCTTTTTAAATTACTCTCACACAGTGTGATTGGAATATAAGGGAGTACAACTTTTATAAAAGGCATTTTTGTAAAGATATACAACAAAATCACTCAATGCAATATTCTGTTTTTCTTAACAATTTAATATTAGCAATTTAAGCAGAGGTTTCCTACAACGAAGATTCAAAAAGTTCATGGGAAATGCTCATTATTTTTTTTAAAGATTTATTTATTTATTTGAAAGTCAGAGTTACACACAGAGAGAAGGAGAGGCAAAGAGCAAGAGAGGTCTTCCAACTGCTGGTTCACTCCCCAGTTGGCAGCAACAGTTAGAGCTGCGCCAATATGAAGCCAGGAGCCAGGAGCTTCTTCTGGGTCTCCCACGCAAGTTCAGGGACCCAAGGACTTGGGCCATCTTCTACTGCTTTCCCAGGCCATAGCAGAGAGCTGGATCAGAAGAGGAGCAACCAGGACTCTAACCAGCACCCATATGGGATGCCACCACTGCAGGCAGCGGCTTTACCAGCTATGCCACAGCGCCGGCCTGCTCATTATCATTTAATTCCATTTTTCCACTAACTTTTTATGGAGCCTCTCCATATGTGAAGATATTCAATGAAACACATACATGTACTTATGCAAAAATAAGAAAAGAATATAAATGCCTGTCTTAGTCCATTTAGGCTGCTACAGAAAAATATCATAAAGTTGGTGACTTACAAGTAGTAGAAATCTATTTCTCACAGTTTAGGAGAAACGAAAGTCCAAAATCAGGAGGATTTTAGCTTCAGTATCAGATGAGAGCCCCTTTCTCATTGATGGTGCCCTCTACCTCTATTCTCACATAGTGGGAGAGCAACACAGGTCCCTGGGGTCTCTTTTATAAGGGCTCTAGGCCCATTCATGATGCTCTGCTAATTCACTTCCCCAAAGGATCCACCACTAATGTGGGTGGGGGAAGGGAGGTAGGAAACCTTCAGCTGATAACAATGTCCAAAATAAAGTTTGCTTTGTAAGTTCTGCTGTAGTTACCTAACAAATAAAGCCCTTCATAAATATGATGTAGATATATATTACTATAGTAGCTGTAATGTATTAAGTAAGAAAAGCAGATTTCAAAACAAAATTCATATTACCATCATACTTTTGTTAAAAATGTCACTATGCACATTCACACACACATGTTTGCATATAAACAAATGCTAGAAAACGTGCATTAAAATAATAAACAGTTATCTGTAGGTGGTGTAGTTATGTCATATTTTTTATTGTTCCCTAGGTTTCCTAATCAAAATAACATGTTAAAGACAGATTCTGTAGACTACTTATGCCTTTCCAGGGCTCTGACTATATTCCTTGTTTTGATCTTGTTGAATAAATAACCTTTAGAAAAATGTAGGATTACTGCCACATAATGATCACCACAATTGAGCTGCACTTTGAGTGAAGTAGGTTTCTGTGGCTGTCCTGTCCATGATGTGTTACAGTGAGCATAGAAGAAAATGCATTTGGGGTTCCAAATGACATTCTTTGGAATCAAAAAGTATCGCAGGATGGGGACATCTTGTTCTGTTCTAGTGACTCTGTCCCTTTGGCAGTCACTTTCTTTTGGGCCATTCTAAGTTTCTGAATAAACAAGAGACAATCTGTGTTCATACTTTGAGTGGCAAGTTTAATTTAGACAATCTGCAAATCTGAGAAAAAGATTCCATCAACTCCTCTGAGCTCTTTTTTCCCCATGAATTGCCAAACCTCTTCCAGTCTTTGAACAACCATGGTTCGGCTCAAAAGTGTGTACATAGAGCTCTCTTGGCGCAATTCAGCACCAGCATCCAATGGAACTCAGTCAATTGTAAGCCCTTGAGAGTTCCTTTTAGAGTTGCATCTCTGGTTTCCTGGGTGATGTAGACATCTGCACTCATCTGAGAACAATACACAACTTTGTTATCAGAAGTGTGAGCTACTTGAGCTTTGTACAGGAAGGAAGAAAATCAGAACCTGCGCAGCATTTAGATTAAGATTCTGAGGAGGAAGTGTGAGAAATTACACTTGGAATATGCTATTTTGTGTTGAAACATTAAAATTGAATGCCCATGAGGACATCATAACCAAAGCCCTCTTTTCTCAATTTAAAAATAAATCTCCAGTGGCTATTGATGTTTAAAAATATATTTAATTTTTTTTGTTATAGGTAGTCCTAAACTTTGCACAATAGTGAAAGAATATTAAATGCCTATGCAAGATGAAAGCATGCAAATCTATCAGTTAACAATTAGTGAAATTTAGTATTATTCCATGACCATTAGAAATTGTTGTCAAAATATTACTAACTCTGCAACTATTGCTTTTAAGTATACTTGGGATACCTTTTAAAATGTAAAATAATGATATTTATTTAACACACTGCTGTTTAAAATATTGTAACCATTAATAATTAAAGTATCTTATTTCTTTGTAAAAATGTATACAGGGTAACTTGAACAGTGCTTGCATTGTTATCATGTAGCTAATGATACACACTGAGCATTTTTCTATGCCTTGGCCAATTGTCACACTGGTTTCTTCAGAAACAACACTTTATGGTTTATTCTTTCAATGTTATGAAATATCACCAACAATTCCTGTGGTCTTCTTATTTTTTACTTATTGAATATTATGATTAGTGGCAAATTAAGTCCGTGAATATAGACTGGATTAAAATTATGTCTTTGCAAAAACTGATGTAGAGAGGGGAGAGAGGAAGGGAGGGGGATTTGGGGGGAACAGGAGAATGAGGGAAGTGTGGTTGTCTCCTTGGAACTATACCTATGGAATGCAGGAGATCTGTTCACTTTATGTTAATAAAAAAATTAAAAACCCTTTTATAAGAAGTGTTTGGCAGCATCATTTCCTCTGGGACACAGTCATCCTGTTCTTCATGACTGCGTCCTCCATAGCTTCACCTTTCCTGGTTCTCCAGTGGCACAACCAGAGTCTGCGCCTTGGGGACAGTGTGAACAGTCCCACAGTCAGCTGTAGCTCCACTACAGTTAGATTTCCATTTCACTGCCAGAGTCATTATTCTCATTTCTATTGTTCAACTCTTTCAATTATTCTAGTTTGTAATATGTCGTACGGACTTAAAACAAAGGAGCAGCACACAGAGGCAACGCAAGAGCACGTGTTGCTCTGTGTGAACTCAGTGACGTTTAGACAGGGACCACGCACATTTAGACTTTGATAGGAGTCATGTGATTGTTCACTGGTCGTGATGCACATCTGTTATCTGCCTAGTGATTTGTGGGCTGTAAAGCTAGCAGTGACATTAGTACTTTATAGAATCAGTCACAGTTGAAATACTGTGGTAACTGAAATTGGAACGATATTGTAGAGGGGCAGGTGTTATTTAACAACCTGATAACAACTAGGATGGATTTGTGTAAGTGAGCACAACAGGTCTTGCTTCCAAACTGTAGTTACAAAACTCAGATAAAAGGAGGTAAAGTTCTATGAGGAAAACCAGAGCTGCTTTTGAACTCCTGGTGGTACATCTTTTCAGAATTGCTTTATCTGTGGCTGTGGGTTCAACAAGAAATCACTTTCATGGCAGCGCTATTGGAAACACTGAATTGCATTAGTAGAGCTGATATACACAAGGACTACAGCTGATAGAGATTGGAAATGACACTCAGAGTGGCATATTTGTGCAAATAAAAAGGAATTGTTTGTCTCTGGATAAACAGAAGAGAAGGAGAAAAATGGTTGAAGAAAATGGTAGAGTGGTTCAGAATTTCCTAAGAAAAGTGGGTATATTCTGATTTCAACAAGCCTATAGTTTTACTTAAAGACTGAATGCATTTTTCTTCTATAGCAAATCATTCCTTTGTGGCACAGTGAATTATTTTTCCAGTATCTGTATAGCTTATAAAATAGAACATTAAAAAAAAACTAAGTGAATGCCATATCTGGAAGACTAAAGTTATCTTTGAAAAATGAAAAGTTTTTAGTAAATAAGGTAGTGAATGTTTAGTGAACAGGGAGACTTTTTTTAAGTAAGTGGGTTGGGGGCTGGTGCTGGATTGTAGTGTGTAAAGCCACGGCCTGCAGTGCCAGCATCCCATATGGGCGCCGGTTCTAGTCCTAGCAGCTCCACTTCTGATCCAGCTCTCTGCTATGGCCTGGGATAGCAGTGGAAGATGGCCCAAGACCTTGGGCCCTTGCACCCACCTGGGAGACATGGAAGAAGCTCCTTGATCTTGGCTTTGGATCAGCGCAGCTCTGGCTGTTGCAACCATCTGGGGAGTGAACCAGTGGATGGAAGACTCTCTCTCTCTCTTTGTGCCTCTCGTCTCTCTGTGTAACTCTGACTTTCAAATAAATCAATAAATAAAATCTTTAAAAAAATAAAGTAAGTGGGTTGTATTCATTAAGTCAATTAGCAATAAACAAGTTTTTATTATTTAGAGCATGAAATAATTTGTCAAAATAGAATTTAGGAAAACAACACGAATGCTCAAGAATACTAAAATAAAGTCAAGAGATCAGATTCAATTTTCAATACATTTTGGTGACGGCAATAAGCAGGAATTTCATGCAGAAAGATTTATTATTTGCATTTTCATTAAAGATAGGCAAACATGAGAAGTTCATATTCAGAGAGATGATTACAGAAAACTGAAAACACAGAATCAGTAAGTAAAGCGATCGTATTATGAGACTAGGTAACAATAAATCCAATCTTATCTTCAATATTTTTCACTTTCCCAACAATATTACATTGCCAAATAAGCATAATGTGGCTCTGCTTCTGAGGTTTGCTAGAATAATTGATAGAGTGTCTTATGAATTGGATTTATTTCCCAGAGTGGGCTTAGCAGCTTCGAGGAAAAGCAGTTGGGAAAACTGCATTCTGGCTGACAAACCAAACCATGATGATAAATGTGAATTGGTCCAGTTGGAGGTAGGAAGGACTTGGTAGGGTGCCTCAGCAGTCACTGTTAGATATGATCATAATTAGCATTTTTATTAGGGAATATGAATACGAAATAAACAAATTAATGGAACTGCTGAAAAATAGACTAGGAATATTGGTTTATAGCAGTAGGGAATGTAATAAAATACAGGTAGATAGAAACTAAGGGATTGTTGTTGGGGAAAGAAAATAAAGTGAAAGAGAATAACAACAACAAAAACCAGAAATTCAGTTCAATAAGATGAAGCATCATTTCCACAAGGATTTTAATCTGATACTTAATTATAGACAACTCTGAAATTGCATCATAATAACTAAAAGTGACTTCATAGACAATAAACCTGGGCCTTGTGTGTTGTCATCAGGGTTTTGTCATTCCCAATAAATTATTCTGCCAACCCACACCCGTATCTCATCTGTAGCAAGAAAGTGCTGGAACGGAATGCCTGGAATGGAGCCTGTATCACCAGAATATCCTGGCTGTTGTCACATACACTTACAAATATGTGACACCTGAGCCAACAAAAATCTCCACCAACCAAAAAGTAACACTGCGCTTCTTTGCTCTAATTTGTAAATACGCTATATAACTGCAGATGGATTATCCTAGGTGCAAATGGAGAGGATGGTGTTATGAGTCCTAAGGCAGTTTATGCCCTGAAAGAGGTTTTATCAATAGAAAGAGCACAGGGTTGGAGAGCTTGTTCCTGGATTCCTTCCTTCCTTTGTTCTGTTTCCCCCATGCGTGTGGATATTCAAGTTTCTTACATGATGCTGATCATTTTAAGGCCACACATTCTCTTTTGAGTTTTTATTCTTTTATTATCAAGAGTGAACACTTCAGTAATAATGTTTTATTAGAGGGGTTTCTTAGGTTTTAGGAGATCAAGCTAGTGGTAACTGTCATTTAACACTGAAATGCAAACTACAAAGAATTTTCTAGATTTTGACATGTATAAATAACTTCTATGTTCAATCAGAAAATTAAATGTGCAGATAATTTTTAATTGAATGGCAAGGCTGACAGAAAAATAAATTGGAACCCAATGATTCACTTAAGAAGCTTTTCTGAGGTTTTTTCATCCTAGGAAAAATAAGCAGCATTATAAGCAAACTAACTGGAAATTAATGGTGAATATTTTTCTTACTTGGTCTTTATGAGAAAAAATTATCCTTCAAATTTTATTATTTTACCTTTTGTGCTATTAAATCATTCAAAATTGCAGTTATAAGAGCATTTATGTCTACTTTGCCCTAATAGCCAAAGCATTTAAATCCATTCAAATACATTGTGTTCTAATGTAAGATTTGTTCTGTTTTTCACCTCAGAAAATGTCTTTTCAATAACCTGACAAAAATTCCTTTGTTGTTTCATTATTGCCTCTAAACAAAGAGTACCCTCTTTTTTCTTGGATAAAATTTAACATTTTGTTAGTGAAATGGTTTGAAAATTAAATCCTGAATGCCCTATGATTTTTGTCTTTATGCCTCTACTGGATTTTAAAAACAAAAAATAAAAACAAAACAAAAAAAAAAGCCCACAGAATTCAAAATTAAGTAACCAACAACACCCCCGGGAAAATAAAAAACAAAACATCAAGAATTTTAACTAGGGGCACATTCAAATTAAGGGAGAAAATATTTAAAAAATAACAAAAATAAAAGTAAAACCCTCTATCCCCTTCATTATGATACTTTTGTTTAATAGCAGCTAGCGTTATTGATGCTCATTAAATGTTATGTATATGTATGCATGTATGTATGCATATATATAAACAGAATGTCTTAAGTATTACTTATAATCTCATGAGAGGAGAGTATTGTCATTTTTAGTTTACAGATGAGTGGAGAAGGGCTTGGAGAAATTCAGTATTTACAGACACATATAACCTGAGAGAAAGGTTTTGAAGAATGTATACTCAGCCAACTGTGTGTCACTAAGCTAGTTCCCATTGTTCCCCATTGTTGGTAACTCTAGGCTCAAATCTTTAAAAACAAATTGTACTTGTTTTTTAAAGTCAAGAGAAAAAAATATAACAAAATCTTACTTGGTATTGAAGGAAATGAGTTTCAGTGGTTCCAAAGGACTAGTGGCAATTCAGAGTAGGACACCTCACCGCTGGAGAAGCAAGGAGTTCGTTCAGTTTTCAACCTTCCAGTGGCAATTTAATAGCATTTCTGTGGCACTGCCTAGGCTCTGCAGAGTAAGAAAATGCATAGGGATATGATTTACTATGCAGAATGATTTAGAAGACGATTGATATAAAGGTCTCCTACATTCTTTCTGCTGGAGAGAAGTTAGCTGATTGTGAGCTTTAATTCTACTTCTGCCTTATGACAAAGCCAAAGACCCTCCAAAGTTGCTACTCTTTGCCTCATAAATAATTCAACTAAACGGTTTTGCTTCCCTAATCAATTAGAACAAAATGCTGAGTTTATTCCACTATGTGCATTGGGTTCTCTCTAGCCTTGCTTACTCTTTCTACAGAGGGAAATCCCTTTCTGCCTAAGAGGTGCTTCAAGTCTTAACAGTTAGAGCCTTCTCCCTGTTGTAAAACTCTCTTGTTCTCCTCTTGCAATAATCTTTTAAGCAAAGCTGTGCTTGACCTAAGCCCATATTTTTTTTTAGTTGACATATCTGTGCCCTTTACATTCTGTTCAATAAAAGTGAGTAATTTTTAAACCATTTTGTCAAAAGCAAGACAATTATTCCTACATCTCTGACTGTTGCGCACTGAGACAATGGCCCAAGTTGAGTCATGCAGAAATCTCTACACAGCCATAGTTCCCTTCCTTGGAACAACTAATTAAGATTACCCCTCTTAGATTCCAATGAATTAAATCTGGTTAGGTTAAATGAACACAGAACTAAAATTAAAGTAATTTAGAACTTCAAGAAATGAAATTGCAAGGAAAGGTCACAACAGTTTTAAATGTACCAGATTGCTATAGATGTTAGCAGTGGGACAAAATTGCTTTGATTTAAGGCAAGGCCAAGATGAAAGATATCTTTAATCCATTACTTTCATTATGCCACAGAATTTTTATGAAATAAACACAAACTCACCAAATGCATGATCTTGAAATGAAGTCTTGCAGACTTCTATAGGAAACATGATTAGTAGCATTACATCTTCCCTGGGAAAATTTTAGATTTTCAATGAGGACAGATTTGAATTCACAGTTATGGTTTCTATCTTTTTATTCATAAGCCAAAAAATTTTTTCTCACTCATTTTTACTGATATCTATTTTAACTGACTTTATATACATATGATTAACTCTATGTTAAGTAAAGAGTTCAACAAATAGTATGGAAAAAAAAACTGTTCCTCAACAGTCAAGAGAAGGGCTACTCAAATCATCACTTCTTGAAGTGTCATTTTCACTTCTACAGATATCCTTTTAAGTGCTCTATTAGTTACCACAGATCAGGGAGAACATATGGTATTTTTCCCTTATTTCACTAAATATGATGTTTTCCAAATTCATCCATTTTTGTTGCAAATGACCAAATTTATTCTTTTTACCACTGTGTAGTATTCCATAGTGTACATATCACATACTCAATCCAGTCTTCAGTAGACAGGCATTTAGGTTGATTCTATGTCTTAGGTATTGTGAATTGAGCTGCAATAAACATGGGGGTGCAGATAACACTTTTATTCACTGATTTCATTTCCCTTGGGTAAATTCCCAAGAATGGGACGGCTGGGTCATATGGTAGGTCTGTATTCAGATTTCTGAGGTATATCCATACTGTCTTCCATAGTGGCTATACCAGTTTACATTCCCACTAACAGTGGATTAGGGTACCTTTCTACCCACATCATCACCAGCATTTATTATTTGTTGACTTCTATATGAAAACCATTCTAACTAGAGTGAGGTAAAATCTCATTGGGGTTTTGACTTGCATTTCCCTGACAGCTAGTGATCTTGAACATTTTTTCATGTATCTGTTGGCCATTTGGGTTTTTTCTTTAGAAAAAATGTCTGTTTAAGTCATTTGCCCTTTTTTTAACTGGGTTGTTTGTTTTGTTGTTATGGGATTTCTTATCTCTTCATATATTCTGATTAGTAATCCTTTATCAGTTGCATAGTCTGCAAATAATTTCTCCCATTCTGTCGGGTTTTCTCTTCACTTTCCTGAGTATTTCTTTTGCAGTACATAAATTTCTCAGTTTAATGTAATCCCATTTGTTAATTTTGGCTTTGATTGCCTGTGCCTCTGGCATGTTTTCCAAGAACTCTTTTCTTGTGCCAATGTCTTGCAGGGTTTCCCCAATGTTCTCTAATAATTTGATAGTATTGGGTCATAGATTTAGGTCTTTAATCTATTTTGAGTGGGTTTTTGTGTAAGGTGTAAGGTAGGGGTTTTGCTTCATACTTCTGCATGTGGAAATCCATTTTTCCCAGAACAATTTGTTAAAGAGACTGTCCTTGCTCCAGGAATTGGTTTTAGATCCTCGATCAAATATAAGTTGGTTGTAGATGCTTGGATTGATTTCTGGTATTTCTATTCTGTTCCATTGGTCTATTGTGGGGAGCAACTCGGACTAAGACTGTTACTGGAATTAAGACTTATTCTATGCATCTGCTCTCCCACAATATGGCGCTGAGAAGGGAGTAACAGCTTCTACGCAGCTGCCTCCAGTTCAACCAAGAAACTGTAGGACCTGCTCCTGATTGGAGGAGAGCAGCGTACTCGGCGTGTGGGCAGCCGAGTTGGGATTGGCGGAAGAGGACTATAGAGGAGGAGAGAGACAGCATGCACCAGGAACATCTAAGGGGAACACCTGAGGAACACCTGTGCAGCCCCCGAGAGAGCCGGCCGGCGGTGTGCCGCTGCCCCGCGGAAGTGGGGAATGTGGCAGGGGGAACTGCCCTTCCACGGAGGTGGAAGGGACGGTAGCCAACCCGGGAAGAACCAGCAGCAAACCTGGGGAGGGCCGAGCAGACAAAAGAACAGCGCAGGGTCCTGTGTCATTCCTCCACAAAGAGGGGGAGCGACATAATGGTGCCGTGACTCGGATAGGAAACTTAGGAGGGAAGAAACGGGAAGAAGTGGAAAATACCGGAGAGAGAGACTAGCAAAGAGCCTAGGGAAAAGCCGGACGGAAAAGGTGCCGGAAGAAGCTATTGAAAGCCTAGGCATAGACTTGGATACGGACTGTGGGAAAGAAGTTAGGATTTAAAGTGAAAGCAAGAAGAAACTTAGACTCGGATACGGACTGTGGGGAGAAGCCAGGAGAAATGAGGGAGGAATATTGTTGGAAGAAAACTTAGGGAAACATACCGGGTAGAGAAAAATGTTAGGGAGGATGAAGCCACGAGTGCAGGCCGAGGCGGAGACGTAAGCCAGCTTGGAATTCTTCAAGTCAGCCCGGGGAGCAAGAGGTGAAGATCTGGAACCAGAGGCAGAGACGTGGGCCGCCAGGTTGGAATTCGCCAGGTTAGTCCGGGGAACTTGGATTGAATACCAGTGGCGGAAACGTGAGCTACGCTGTGTGATTCGCGGAAGCCGCCGCGTGCAGAGAGAGCACGGGGCATGAATAGATAGGGAACGTGGGGCTGGCGCGAGGCCGTGGTGCGGGCGCGAAGTGCGTGGAGACCGCGGAGTGTGCGCGCAAAGCCGAGCCGTGCAGAGCCAGGAGCCCGCTGCAGGGCGGGTGCCGGGAAGCCGCGCAGATGAGAGAAGCGCGGGCTGAAGCGGCGCAAAACCGGGAAGCCGCCGCGGGGTGGTGAGGCACCGAGAAGCAGCCTCGGGGCGGGCGCCGGGAAGCCGTGAAGATAAGAGAAACAGAAGTTTAGAAGTAAAATGAGAGAAATAAGAATGCTGGTAGATAGAAGTAAAATAGGAGAAATAGGAATGCCCGGAGATAGAGAAACAGAAAAATAAGGCCTCCCCTCAATGCGGCAATGAGAGAGCTTGGATTCGGTCTGCCTGATTAGGGAGGTGGTGAGCACCTGCGGGCGGCTAGCAGCTTATGCGCCGCAGGTCACCGAAGACAGGCACGAATTAACATCAATAAGTCTCCCCACAATACGGCAATGAGAAGGCTTGGATTCGGTTTGCCTGATTGATAGGGCTTGTAAGCACCTGCAGGCAGTTCTGGCAGAGCATGCGCTGCAGGGCACCGAACTCAGGCACGCATCAGCGCCAAAAAACCTCCTCACAACATGGCGAAGAGAGGACCCGGATTCGGTTTGCCTGATTGATAGGACTTGTAAGCACCTGTGGGCAACTCTAGCAAGCAGAGCAGAGTGTGTGCCGCGGGGCACCGAAGACAGGCGCGTATCAACGCCAAAAAATAAAAAGAAAGGGGGATCTGTGGGGAGCAACTCGGACTAAGACTGTTACTGGAATTAAGACTTATTCTATGCATCTGCTCTCCCACAATATGGCGCTGAGAAGGGAGTAACAGCTTCTACGCAGCTGCCTCCAGTTCAACCAAGAAACTGTAGGACCTGCTCCTGATTGGAGGAGAGCAGCGTACTCGGTGTGTGGGTAGCAGAGTTGGGATTGGCGGAAGAGGACTATAGAGGAGGAGAGAGACAACATGCACCAGGAACATCTAAGGGGAACACCTGAGGAACACCTGTGCAGCCCCCGAGAGAGCCGGCCGGTGGTGTGCTGCTCCCCCGCGGAAGTGGGGAATGTGGCAGGGGGAACCGCCCTTCCACGGAGGTGGAAGGGTCGGTAGCCAACCCGGGAAGAATCAGCAGCAAACCCGGGGAGGGCCGAGCAGACAAAAGAACAGCGCAGGGTCCTGTGTCGTTCCTCCACAAAGACGGGGAGCGACAGTCTATCAATCTGTTTCTGTACCAGTATCATGCTGTTTTGATTACAACTGCCCTGTAGTATGTCCTGAAAGCTGGTATTGTGTTGCCCCTACCTTTGTTTTTGTTGTATAAGATTGCTTTACCTATTGGAGGTCTCCTGTGTTTCAATATAAATTTCAGCATCACTTTTTCTACATCTGAGAGGAATGTCTTTGGTATTTTGATTGGCATTGCAATATAAATTTCAGCATCATTTTTTCTACATCTGAGAGGAATGTCTTTGGTATTTTGATTGGTATTGCATTAAATCTGTAAATTGCTTTTGGAAGAATGGACATTTTTATGATATTGATTCTTCCAATCCATGAACATGGAAGATTTTTCCATTTTTTGGTGTCTTCTATTTCTTTCTTTAAAGTTTTGTAATTCTCATTGTAGAGATCTTTGACATCCTTGGATAAATTTATTCCAAAGTATTTGATTATTTTTAGCTATTATGAATGGGATTGATCTTAGTTCTTTCTCAGCCTTGGTACTATATGTGTATGCAAAGGCTGTCAATTTTTGTGTATTGATTTTATATTCTGCTACTTTGCCAAAATCTTCTGTGAGTTCCAATAGCCTCTTGGTTGAATGTTTTGGATCCCTATATAAACAGAATCATGTCATCTGTAAATAGGGATAGTTTGACTACCTCCTTTCCAATTTGTAACCCTTTGAATTCTTTTTCTTGCTTAATGGTTCTGGTTAAAACTTCTAGGACTATATTGAATAGCAATGGTGAGAGTGGGCATCATTGTCTCTTTCAAGTTCTCAGTGGGAATGCTTCCAAGTTTTCCCCATTCATTAGGATGCTGGTTGTGGGTTTGTCATAAATTGTCTTGATTGTGTTGAGGAATGTTCCATCTATACCCTATTTGCTTAGAGTTTTCAGCATGAAAGTTGTTGTATTTTATCAAATGCTTTCTCTGCATCTACTGAGATAATCATATGGCTTTTGTTCTTCATTTTGTTATTGTGATGTATCACATTGATTGATTTGTGATTGTTGAACTATCCTTGCTTACCAGGGATAAATCCCATTTGTCCAGGTGAATAATCCTTCTGATGTGTTGTTGGATTCAATTGACTAGTATTTTGTTGAGGATTTTTATGTCTATGTTCATCAAGGACTTGGTCTTTAGTCCTCATTCGCTGTTGTTTCTTTTTTAGGTTTAGGAATTAAGGTGTTGCAGGCTTCATATAAGGAGTTTGGGAGGATTTCCTCCCTTTCGATTGTTTTGAACAGCTTGAGAAGAGTTGGAGGTAATTCTTTAAATGTTTGGTATAATTCATCAGTGAAGCCATCCGGTCCTGGGTGTTTTTTTGGGGGGGAAGGGGGAAGGTCTTTATGACTAATTCAGTTTCCAATTTGGTTAATGGTCTGTTTAGGTTTTCAGTGTCTTCATGGCTCAATTTAGGTAGGTTGTATGTGTCCAAGAATCTATCCATTTCTTCTAGGTTTTCTGGTTTGTTGGCATACAGATCTTTGTAATAATTTCTGATGTTTTTTTTATTTCTGTCATGTCTATTGTTACATTTCCTTTTTTATCTCTAATTTTATTGATTTGGTTCTTCTCTCTTCTTTTTTTGGTTAGTTGGGCCAATACTGTGTCAATTTTAGTTTTTCAAAAACCAGCTCTTTGTCTTGCTGACATTTTATATTGTTTTTGTGGTTTCAATTTTTTTATTCTCTAATTTTAATTGTTTCTTTTTACCTACTAGTTTTGGGTTTGGTGTCGCTCCCCGTCTTCATGGGGGAACGACACTAAACCCTGCGCTGTTCTTTCGTCTGCTCGGCCCTCCCCGGGTTTGCTGCTGGTTCTTCCCGGGTTGGCTACTATCCCTTCCACCTCCGTGGAAGGGCAGTTCCCCCTGGCCGCATTCCCCACTTCCGCAGGGGAGCGGCACACCACCGGCCGGTTCTCTTGGGGGCTGCACGGGTGTTCCTTCAGCTAGATGTTCCCCATAGATGTTCCTGGTGCATGCCGTTTCTCTCCTCCTTTATAGTCCTCCTCCGCCAATCCCAACTCGGCTGCCCACACGCCAAGTACGCTGCTCTCCAATCAGGAGCAAGTCCTACAGTTAATTGGTTGAACTGGAGGCAGCTGTGCGGAAGCTGTTTACTTCTCTCCCAGCGCCATATTGTGGGAGAGCAGATGCATAGAATAAGTCTTAATTCGAGTAACTTAGTCTAGTCCGGATTGCTCCCCACAGATCCCCCTTTCTTTTTATTTTTTAGCGTTGATACGCGCCTGTCTTCGGTGTCCCGCGGCACTCTGCTCTACTTGCTAGAGTTGCCACAGGCTCTTACAAGTCCTATCAGGCAAACCGAATCCGGGTCCTCTCTTCGCCATTGTGAGGAGGTTTTTAGGCGCTGATGCGTGCCTGTGTTCGGTGCCCTGCAGCGCATGCTCTGCTCTGCTAGAACTGCCTGCAGGTGTTTACAAAACCTATCAGGCAAACCGAATCCAAGCCTTCTCATTGCCTTTTTGTGGGGAGGCCTTACTGATGTTAATTCGTGCCTGTCTTCGGTGACCTGCGGCTCATACTCTGGTCGAGCTTTGCTGGCGCTTACCGCCTTAAATCAGGCAGACCGAATCCAAGCCTCCTAATTGGCATGTTGAGGGGAGGCCTTATTTTTCTCTATTTCTCTATCTCCGGGCATTCCTATTTCTCCCATTTTACTTCTGTCTGCCAACATTCCTATTTCTCTTTTACTTCTAAACTTCTGTTTCTCTTATCCCCGCAGCTTTCCGGCACCTCGCCCCGCCGGCGGGTTCCCGGCTCTGCGCCGCTTCAGCCCGCGCGCCTCTCTCATCTGCGCAGCTTCCCGGCTTTGCGCGGCTCGGCTTTGCGCGCTCCGCGGTCTCCACGCTTAACCCTTTCGCGTCTGAACCACGGCCTACGCCAGCGTTCCCTATCTATTCACGCCCCGTGCTCTCTCTGCACGCGGCGGCTTCCGCGAGTAACACAGCGTAGCTTGCGTCTCCGCCACTAGGATTCAATCTAAGTTCCCCGGGCTAGCCTGGCGAATTCAACCCAGCGTACGTCTCCGCCCCACGGTTTGGCTTCCCGTCCTTTGCTCCCCGGGCTAATCAGACGGATCCCAATCTGGCTTGCGTCTCAGCTTCTGGTTTTAACTTTTCGCCCCCTATTCCCGGGCTAACTTGAGAATCCCAAAGTGGCTTTCGTTTCCGCCTTGGCCTGCCCCCCGCGGCTTCAATTTCCCTAACATTTTTCTCTACCCGGTATGTTTCCCCAAGCTTTCCTCCAACGATATTCCTCCCTCATTTCTCCTGGCCTCTCCCCACAGTCCGCGTCCGAGTCTGTTTGTTCTAGCTTTCACTTTCGCTTTCGACCTTAGAGATTCCTCCCAGCTTCCCCCCGTAGTCCGTATCCGAGTCTATGCCTAGGCTTTCAATAGCTTCTTCCGGCACCTAGGCTTTTTGCTAGTCTCTCTCTCCGGTATTTTCCACTTCTTCCCGTTTCTTCCCTCCTAGATTTCCTATCCATCCTAAGTTTCCTATCCGAGTCACGGCACCATTATGTCGCTCCCCGTCTTCATGGGGGAACGACACTAAACCCTGCGCTGTTCTTTCGTCTGCTCGGCCCTCCCCGGGTTTGCTGCTGGTTCTTCCCGGGTTGGCTACTATCCCTTCCACCTCCGTGGAAGGGCAGTTCCCCCTGGCCGCATTCCCCACTTCCGCAGGGGAGCGGCACACCACCGGCCGGTTCTCTTGGGGGCTGCACGGGTGTTCCTTCAGCTAGATGTTCCCCATAGATGTTCCTGGTGCATGCCGTTTCTCTCCTCCTTTATAGTCCTCCTCCGCCAATCCCAACTCGGCTGCCCACACGCCAAGTACGCTGCTCTCCAATCAGGAGCAAGTCCTACAGTTAATTGGTTGAACTGGAGGCAGCTGTGCGGAAGCTGTTTACTTCTCTCCCAGCGCCATATTGTGGGAGAGCAGATGCATAGAATAAGTCTTAATTCGAGTAACTTAGTCTAGTCCGGATTGCTCCCCACATTTGGTTTGCTGTTGTTTGTCTAGATACTTGAGATGCATTGATGGCTCATTTATTTGGTACCTTTCCAATTTCTTGATGTAGCCACCTATTTCTATAAACTTTCTTCTTAACACTGCTTTTGCTGTATCCCATAAGTCTTGATATGTTGTGTTGACATATTCATTTGTTTACAGAATTTTTTTATTTCTCAATGACTCACTGTTCTTTCAGGAGCATGTTGTTTGGTTCCCAAGTGTATGCATACGTTCTAGGGATTCCTGAGTTGCTGATTTCCAGCTTCATTGCATTGCGGTCCCAGAAGATGCGTGGTATTATTTTGATTTTTTTGAACTTGCTGAGACTTGCTTTATGGCCTAGCATGTGGTTGATACTAGAGAAAGTTGCATGCACTGGTGAGAAGAATGTGTAGTCTGCAACTGTAGAATGAAAAGTTCTGTAGATATCTGTTAGGTCCATTTGGTCTATAGTATCTATTAACTCTGCTCTTTTCTTGCTGATTTTCTGTCTGTTTGATTTGTCCATTGCTGAACAGGGGTATTGAAGGCCCCCATTACTATTGTATTGGAGTCTACCTCTCCCTTTAGATCCCGATAGCCAGGTGCCCTTTAATTTTGTGCACATATGTTTACAGTAGTTACATCTTTCTGTTAAATTGATCCCTTAATGATTACATAATGCCCTTTTTTGTCCTTTTAACAGTTTTTTGTGTTAAGGTCTCTTTTGTTTGATATTAGGATGGCTACACCAGCTCTTTTTTGGTTTCTGTTAGCATGGAATATCTTTTTCCATCCTTTCACTTTCAGTCTGTGTGCATCTTTGTTGGTGAAATGTGTTTCTCGAAGGTAGCAAACAGAAGTGTTTTGCTTTTTAATCCATTCAGTCAGTTTGTGTCTTTTACCTGAAGAGTTAAGGTCATTTACATTCAAGGTGACTATTGATAAGTAACTATTTTGCCCTGCCATTTATCCATAAATATTCCTACCTTCTTCTTTGGATTTCCTTTGTACTTTTACTGGGAGATTTTCTCCCTTTATTTCCTTTGTAGTGATGACCATATTTTTGTGTTTCTGTATGCAGCACATCTTTAAGCATCTTTCACAGGGCTAGACAGGTGGTAACAAATTCTTTCAATTTCTGTTTGTCATGGAAGGTGTTTATTTCAACTTCACTAATCAATGAGAGCTTTGCAGTGTATAGTATTCTAGGTTGACATTTTTTTTTTCTCTTGAGACTTGGAATATATCTCACCATTCTCTCCTAACCTTTAGGGTTTCTGATGAGAAGTCCACTGAAAGTTTAATTGGAGATCTTCTTAAAGTTATCCGACATTTCTCTCATGTACATTTTAGAATCTTTTCTTCATGTTTTCCTGTGGTGTGTTTGACTATAATGTGTCGTGGTGGAGATCTTTTTCTGGTCATGTCTGTTAAGAGTTCTATGTGCTTCATGTACTTGGATGTCTCTTTCTTTCTCCAAATTAGGGAAGTTTTCTGTTATTATTTTAATCAAAAAGCCTTCTAATCCTTTCTCTCTTTCTGTGCCTTCAAGAACTCCTAGAAACTGTATGTTGGGTAATTTGAGAATATCCTATAGATTACCAATAGTGCTTTTTATTTTTCTAATTTCTTCTTGTTTTTTATCTGACTGTATAATTTCCTGTGCTTTGTCTTCTAAGTCGGATATTCTTTCTTCTGCTTCACCAATTCTGTTGTTAAGACTTTCCACTGCATTTTTTACTTGTTCTATTGAATTCTTCAATTCCAAGATTTTATTTTGATTTCTCTTTAAGATCTCAATTTTGTGGGAGAAATTTTCTTTCATGTCTTGTATGGATTTCATTAGTTTGTGCATTTGCTTTTGATTACTTCTAAAAAAATCCTATGATCAATTTTTTGAATTCCATTTTGGCATTTCTTCAATCTCATCATCTTCACTTCTAATATTGAAGTGTTGAATTCTTTTGAGGGCATAATATTGCTTCCCTTATTCTTGTTTCTTGAATTGATGTGATCATTATTCAGCATTTGTAGAGATACTCACTGGTTTCTTCTTTGTGTTTGTGTGTGTGTGTGTGTGTGTGTGTTGGCTTTTATCTTTGTACTATTTATCTGTAGATTAGTGGAGTGTCCACTTTTGGTGACTACCTAGAGGCATGTTGTGGGTGTGGCCAGAGAAATCTTTAGTTCTCCAGGGTGAAGAGCACATCAAAGGTGACACACCTGGGTTTGGTATAGTAAATCTCCTCTTTTTCCTCTTTTTTTTTTTTTCCTTTTTTTAATCAGAGGGAATGTTTATTCTGCTCAGCTAAGCTCCTCTCCTAAAATGAGACCAGTGCCTGAGTTCTATCCCCAGTTGGTATAATATTCATCCATTCTGCTCCAAGGACCACACAAAGGATTCATGCAGTCCTCAGTGTAAGCTCAGATTCCCCAGCAATGTCTCTCACCTGGTCACCAGAGAGCCCTGAACATATGGAGCTTGCCACAGTGACTGCTCAATGTCCCAACCATACAATGAGCCCACCCGTATAGCTTCAGTTTTTTCACAGTCCCAGCACACAAGCCTCCTATAGTCAAGCACCCAGCCCCCTGTCAGTTCTCCCCACCAGACTTAGGAATCTCCACTCAGCTGGTTGCTAGGAATGGTCACGAGCTAGCACAGCTGTTACATATGTCCAAAATGGAACCCACTTTATCAGCTTGTCACAGGATGCCATTGCAAGGTGATCAGGGTGGGAGAAATATGTCCCTAATTTTTTTTCTCCTCTAGTTTGGTAGGTACACTATCCCTCATTGGGCTCCAATCCTGACTCACGCTAGGCTCTTCCTGTAGATTTTATTTATTTATTTGATGGAGTTAGACAGTGAGAGAGAGGAAGACAGAAAGGTCTTCCTTCCATTGGTTCAAACTCGAACTAACAAACTCGAACTCAGAACTTAGAATTAATGGATTCAAGCAATTTTCAAAATCCCTAATGAGATTGTGAAATATTCAACACTGTATTTTAATTTTGAATAAGTCATTTAATATCCAACAACTATATTCTGGTTTATAGGTAGAAAAGAAAAGTCAACCTAATATATGTGTGATTTCAGATCTGATATAGTTCTACAGCCACTAACATAGCAGAAAATCTACTTGATTTAACATGTCACCTATCTCATGTTAACATATGCTTAGTGGCATTTTGATAAAGATCATTTTTATAGAAGTCTGAGTTAATAGCAATTAAATAGATCCATGTCAAGTCATGTTATAATAATCTTTATATGCTTCTTTCCTAGCTCAGAGCCCATGTTGAAGACATTAACCAGTACTCACTCATATAAACTGATATGATAGGATAAATATTAAACATTTTGGAATTTAGATAGTTACATATCTGAACTTGACTACAACTTTCTCAAATTGTTAACATCAGATGAAAAGCTTGTGGATTAAAAAAAATTAAAATAGAGGCCAGTGCTGTGGTGTAGCTAGTAAAGCCACCATCTTCAGTGCTGGCATCCCATATGGGTGCTGATTTCAATTCTGAAAGCTCTGCTTCCAGATCCAGCTCCTTGCTAATATGCTTGGGAAAGTAGTAGAAGATGGCCCAAGTGCTTGGGTTCCTGCACCCCCATGGGAGGCCGTCAAGAACTCCTGGCTTCTGGCGTCAGCCTGGCCCAGCCCTGACCATAGCAGCCATTTGGGGAGTAAATCAGAGGATGGAAGACCTCCCTCTCTCTGCCCTTACCTCTCTTTCTCTATAACTCTGACTTTCAAATAAGTCAATAAATAAAATTAAAATGGTAGCATTGTAGAGATTTTGACACTATAAGATGAGAACAGCAGAGTTTGTTTCTAAAATCTAATTCTTCAGGTTGAGTTTCATAAGAATCAGGAATCAGCCTTATCTAAATATTCAAAATACTAGAATTATAAAATCAACATTTTATTTAATCTATGGATAAAATATCATTATCCAACATGGTACCATGATAATGTCTGTATCATGATTCTTTGGAGTCAGGATGGAGCCAGTTCCATCATAAGTTCATATGGACTGACTTTAGTTGAACCCACAATGCATTCTTTCTTCATTTTTAAAGGATTATGGACACACTCTTCATGGTACCCTGGTGCCTTTTTATTCTGTTCCAATACCGATCCCATTCTTATTCACACTTGATAGTCAATTACATATTAAGACTGAGATCCACTAGTAAGTTATTTTTAAAGGGTTTTTTAGAAAGATTTATTTATTTATTTGAAAGGCATAGTTACACAGAGAGAGAAGGAGAGGCAGAGAGAGAGGTCTTTCATCAGCAGGTTCACTCCCCAATTGGCTGCAATGGCGGGAGCTGTGCCGATCTAAAGCCAGGAGCTTCTTTCAGGTCTCCCACATGGGTACAGGGGCCCAAGGACTTGGGCTGTCTTCCACTGCCTTCCCAGGCCATAGCAGAGAGCTGGATTGGAAGTGTAGCAGTTGGGACTCGAACCGGTGCCCATATGGAATGTCGGTAATGCAGGAGGCAGCTTAACCTGCTATACCACAGTGCCAGCCCCTGAAGTTTTATCTCAAGTTTTTGGCTTTTATTAATCATGTTCTTCCCTTCAAGTCCAAAACAGGGAGTAAATTCTTTTTGAAAATACACACACTTTTTTGAGGTATGAAGACATAGAAAAATATGTACACATGTGTGTAACTTGAATTTGGAGATAAGTATACAAGTTCTTTGTCATGTGCTCTCTTGCTTCTTCAAGCACCTTGTAGATTTATTAATCCTCTTTTACTGGCTCCAAAAATCTGCCTATAGATGCTTTCAATCCTTCAGTTTTCTAATTCTTTCCTCAGGGTCAATTTTTTCCCTTCAATTCTAGGTTTTCCTTAAGTTTATAAAGGATCACTTGCTTACCAGTTACTCAAAATTGACTAATCCTCAACAATTTTAAACTCTCAAATCTCTACAGAATGGTCATTTGTCCTATTCAAGAAAGCGGTTAAGACAGTTGTATCCTATATCAGAATGCCTGGGTTCAATAACCAGCTCTGGCTTCTGATTGCTAACGCAGACCCTGGAAGGCAGCAGTGATGATAAAAGTAATTGGGTTCCTACCACTCACAGAGATCTGAATTGAGTTCTTGGCTCCCAGCCCAGGGCCATTGTGGGCACTGGGGAGTGAACTATGGGATATCTTTCTCTCACTGTCCCGTCTCTCTGTTTCTCTGCCTCTCAAATACATAATTGTTGCAAAACTTCCAAAAAAAATCTACAGACTGCCTGGTTATCAAATATTTAAGAAAGAAAAAAAGAATTCTCTGACATGTAAAAATGCCTCTGATGCTCACAGATGGCATCATTTAGTACAATCTGGTCTGGAGTAGCAAAGACTGGGTGTTACAGAAGTTAGTCTGATTCTCACAGCTAGACCATGTTTTTCTCCTGTTGGACATAAACCATCTCATAGAACATCAACATTATACAAGGTCACTCTCAGACATTAAGTGAGACTGTGACAGGGTCATTGTGAAATCCACAGAATACCAAACACCCCTCCCTCAGCTGTTAAGAGTAGCTACTACATTACCCATTACAGCTTTGTTCTTGCTTTAGGCTGCCTCTGCGCTGCTCACAGACATTATCACTGAGATACCCAAACATAGGTAAGTGTGTATTTGTTCTGGGTCTGACCAGTTAAAGTAACTCATTTCTCTGAAAACAATGAATTACTCAGTGGGTAGATGTGTGAACCAGGAACATCATAATCACTCCCTGGGATTCACATCTAGGTCACAAAAGGTTCCTCTCTCTCTCTCCTCTCTCCCCTCTCCCCTCTCCCATCTCCCCTCTCCCCTCTCTTCTCTCTCTCTTCTCTCTCTCCTCTCTTATCTTGTTCCTAAGGTGGACCTGCCAGCAGTCACATTTCTTGTCATCTGGAAAAATATCCTTGGTTGTGAGAAAGAAGAATGGAGACAATATGCAGAAAAACAGAGTTAGGAATAGAAGCACTCTCCTGAAGTTTCAGTTAGGATTCCATGATCTCAAATGCTTCTGAAGCTTTCTAAGTCTCTACCCTTGCTGGAATTTGGCTATTCAGTTGTATCTCAGATTCTCAAAATTAATTTTCTTGGCTTCAGTTGGGTTTATATCACTTGGGAACTGAACATCTAAAACTAATATACCTATCCACATTCTTCTGCTGATCTCCATCCAGACTTTTAGGGACAGAACCCTCTGACCTTACCATGGGCTGTAGTTTTGATAAATATCCACCCTTACTTATAATTCAGACCTCTACCAGATCTTTCTGTGGTCATCCAGGCATATGTTTTTAACTCTAGAGAGAGATTCTAAATGAAAAATGCCATTTCTTGACAAGCACCATCCTGGGAGGACTTGCATAGGTTGGAAACAGAGGGAAAGTGAACAACAAATGAACTGGACTTCAGTTTTTTCTCCTTTTGAAAAAGAAGAGACAGCAACGTCTAGCTAAATAAATTGTGTTCTGACTCGAATTTCTATTTTTTTCTAAAGAAACACATTTACATGTATTATTTAAGGTCACAGCTTTGCAATTTGCAGAGACAATAAACTCAAGTCTCAGTAAATAAAAATGAATGAGCATCAATAACATATTTTTTTTGTTACCAGATTTCTCCCCCATCTGGAAAAAAGATCTTTGGTTTTACTTCTAGCAATTATATGCAGGGAAAGGGACAGCCTATGGGCTTTGTATTTAGTTCTATGGAACTTCTCTTTCTCATGAAAAATTATACTTATTGTTGTAGTAATTTAACTATTTGGAAGTCTCATGATTTCTAAATAAAACCTACCTGAGTCGAGGAGTGGGGATCATTGGAAAGGGTTTTTGCTTTCCTGAAGTTAAAATAGCAACATGGTTAACTGGGTATTACAAGGAAAGAACAATAACCATGCAAATGCAAAGAATTCATTCCCTTTGATAATATTCACATATAACATGTTCCTCTGAAAGCAAGATCCTATGGATATACTCTTCCACTTATATGCCTGTTTTCAGATATGAGTATACTTTAAAATGTTCACATGAAAATCACATTAAAAATCACACACATTTTCTAAGAATTTTTTGAAAATCCCTCTTGCATATTGAGGCCAACCAACAGCCTTCAGTGGGGTAAGGTCAATCTCCTTCTTTCTTCTATTTATAGGAGAACTAATTATACTAGGAGAAAAGCATGAAGTCAGGCCCTGCGCTTGACTCTCTCACCAGACTCTCTCTGCAGATGATCTGTCCCCGTCTGCTCACTCTGCTGGTCTTCAGCTGATCTGCTGAGAAGGTCTGAGTATTTGAACACTGTCCTCTGCCACCTAACAAGACCCTTGAGCTTCAGAAAAAGCTTGCTGACCCTGGGGATACAAAAGAGACTCTGGTTTTTAACTTGCCCAGTTCTTAGAACTAAGCAAAAATTGTCAGCAGGGAACACTTGATATTTTGATAGCCTTGTTGTCCCCAGTTCCACAAAGAAGGAGATATTATCTCCAAAAAAAGACCAATCTCTCTTGCTTTATAAGCTTCAAAGAATATTAAAAGACATGTTTGAATTCCTTGTCCTTGGAGGCCTGTTGAGTTAAGAGCAAATTGAGCTCTCCCTACAGCACTCCTGCTGGGTAGTTGAACAACCTTGTAAATTCCCTATGCTGCCACTACAGATGAGTGGTGCAAGATGACATGACTTATAAAGATCTTTCAATTTCTAATCTCTATGATATAATATGTAATGCTGCATAAGTGACACTGTTACTAGCCTGTGTAATAAAATATATAATCATTTTGCTTGACAAATGTTGATAATGTTATAATGTTATAATTTACTGTTATTTACATTTGACTGAGCTCCAATAATATTGCTACTAAATAAGACACATTCAGTGTGCTTTAAGAAATATCTGCTATGTAATTTAAAACTCATACAGACGGCGCTGCGGCTCACTAGGCTAATTCTCCGCCTTGCGGCGCCCGCACACCCTGTTCTAGTCCCGGTGGGGGCGCCGGATTCTGTCCCGGTTGCCCCTCTTCCAGGCCAGCTCTCTGCTGTGGCCAGGGAGTGCAGTGGAGGATGGCCCAAGTGCTTGGGCCCTGCACCCCATGGGAGACCAGGATAAGTACCTGGCTCCTGGCTTCGGATCAGCGTGGTGCGCCGGTTGCAGCGCGCAGGCCACGGCGGCCATTGGAGGGTAACCAACGGCAAAGGAAGACCTTTCTCTCTGTCTCTCTCTCTCACTGTCTACTCTGCCTGTCAAAAAAAAAAAAAAAAAAAAAAACAAACTCATACAAACATACGTAAAAGTTGAGAGGGGCACAGAAAGCATAAGGGAGGTTTAGGTTTAGATAAACTTGTCTTAAATGTGGTAACCATTCAGTAATGACCAACTTGTTTTCTTCTGATGAGTTAATCTACATTTCCTCTGGCCCTGCTTGAACAGGCTTCTTTCAGGCCATTTTTCTGAAATAAATCCATGCTCCATGCCCACTGGTTTTCAGACAGTTCTAGAATGGACTAGAAAACTATATCTGTGTTGTTCTTTGTTGAAGTTCCAATATCTTACCCATCTCATGACACCATAGTTATCTACTACATGAATAGAATTTTTAGTAGGTTAAGTGAGTTGACAACATGTAGAAGTTAGCAACTCAGAAACACAGAAGTTGCCAAAATATGATCTATAATCTAGGGAATTATTTGAACGTGCTACACACAGATCCTATCTCAGTTAACAAGTGAGATTAAGCAAGCATCCATGTGATTTACTTGAGATATATCTAGGAAATGTACCTAAAATATCAACCCTAACTGACCATTTTAGTTTATTTCTTTTCAATTCAATGCTTTCATCCTGAGTCCCCTATAAAAGCACAAATGAACCCTCCACTGTGAACATTCCCAGTGGCTGAGATTAGCTGCCAAGGAAATCTGAGATTGGGATGCAAGACATCCACTTCAGGTTCCCCACAGGAACATTTTCATATAGGTTCCAAAACACTTGAAAATCTGCAGCTTTGTGGAGAAAGACTCCACTTTAAAAATATAAAACACATTCAAGGTTATAGAATCCACAAACTAGCAACTATAGGCATTACTTTTTCTTTTATGAATCCACAGCTGTTTTTTTGTTTGTTTTCTTTTTTTCGGGGGGGGGGGGGTAGTAACAACCATTGGTCAAAGAGAGTGGGATGATTTAGCTCTTATTTCAAATCAAGATAATCATTGTCATTATTTAGCAAAAGTATAAATGGCAGCATCTCTACAGCATTTGAGTTTTGGGTGATGAATTTCTCTTTATGGTTAACTTACATGAAAACTTATTTAGGTAGTGACAAAGTTTTGATAGATGGAGTGAGTTGTTTTTCCTTTGAAAAATGTGTTTACTCCTTCAGCACTCAAATTTTCTGTGACAGCATTAGTAATTTGGAGAAAATTGGGAACACTAATTAAGTTTGTGTTTGTGTGAGTGAGGGACAGAAGGTAGGACCCATGTACATCAGCTTCCGTGCTTGCTTACAGAAGCACAGTCTTTATAATTCAGTCAGCTTACTTAATCAGTAAAGTGATATTGGGGTGAAAGTCTCCTCCGCCCTACTGAACTAGTTGAATATGTACTATAGATTCAATGGAAGTATTAAAATAAAAATGAAATGTTTAACCAAGAGGTTACAAAGGCATTATAAAGCACCAAGAAAATGAAGGTTTATAAAGAATTTAGAAAACTTTTGAAGACATGGAAAATGGACCATGAGTAAGGAGCCATACAAATTAAAATTGTGAATCATCTTGTTCACATAAATTAATTTAGCTAATTAACATTTGGAATGTTGGGCTTGTTATAGATTGGATGGAATGATGTAAGATTATTTTCACCTAGACTGTTGTCACCATTGCCATTTAGACATACTCCTGTGTTCAGCTTGCTTCTACCACATTCGCAAGCCCACATGTTCACATTTCATCCAAATGTAATGGATTCAAAATGTGACACCTGACTAAGAAGCAAAAAATGTCAACCTTGAGCTCATACCCTCTTCTGATGAAAACTTTCTCAGCTCCTTTGGAAAAAAAAAAATGATAGAGTTGTATTTTTAAAAGATGTGGTATTGCAATGGGCAAGTCACCTGATACAGTAAAACATATTTCAGATTTCTTTACTGATATAAGGCAAGATGAAAGATAAAGCAACATGGAAAGCAATTATGTGAAATGTAAAATAAAACACTGTTTCCTTTTTATTTTATAGGCCATTAATTAACATAAAATCTCACTATTCTCCTGGCTCCACGATAAAGGTTTTAGCTTTTATTTTACTTTTGAAATTTATGCATGCCTCATTTCTCCTCAATCTGTCTTCTTCTATTTATATTACCATATCATGGAAACAGGGAATGCCAAGGATATGCAGAGGCCAAGCCCACCAATTTGGTATTCTAAACTTCAGATAAAAAATTCCTGATGGTGTGCAAAAGAAAGGGATTCTGCATTCTAGGACAGAAAACAGTCTTCTTCCACTTATCTACTGGGCTTGCTTATAAGAAATATATTTTTACAATAAATTCATAAAAATCCAGAAATAAATGGATAAACTGAGCTGTAGAAATTTGGTTTCTACCTACCTCCTTCTCCCATACTGTGAACGTCTTTGGAGATGAATTTATTTATTTATTTTCTTATTTATTTTTACAAAGATTTATTTATGTATTTGAAGGTCAGGGTTACAGAGAGAGAGGGAGAGACAGAGTAGGAAGAGGAAGTGGGAGAGGGAGAGGGAGAGAGAGAGAGAGAGCGTACTTCCCGCCACGGGTTTACTCCCCAGATGGCTGCAATGGCCAAGGCTGGGCCAGGCCGAAGCCAACAGCTAAGAGCTTCATCCAAGTCTCTCACATGGGTGGCAGGGGCCTAAATACTTGGGCATTTTTCTGCTGCTTTTCCCAGGCCATTAGCAGGGATCTAGAAGTGGAGCAGATGGGACATAAACTGGCATACATATGGGATGCTGGCACCACAGCCAGTGGGTTTACCTGCTAGGCCACAACTCTGGCCCCTAGTAATTTATTTTTTTCTTCCTAGTGCTTGGCAAAGTGTTTGCTGGGTAAAAAGCAGGTACTCAAGAAATGTCTGAATAAATAAAGAATACAGAATCTATACTGATAAGAATTAATAAAACTGATTAAAATTAGGAAAAGTGTAGATGACAAAAAAAGGAGTTAGTAAGTTCACAACCTTACAACATTCTCAGTGAGAGCTACTGTAAGCAGGAAGGTTGTGGTGCCTGTGATTTCCCTCTTCCTCTTTTTATCTTCATAGGAAAGTAAAGTGCATTTGCTTCCCTCATCTTTGCTAATCATTTGCTGTCTGGAGGTTCTGACCACTCTTCCCAAAGAGAGTATATTCTCATGTTTCCGTTTTCCCCAGGAGGACTGTCCTCCTATTCTTTATCGTAATTACTTGACTCTGAACTGAATACTGTAGATCCTTCTGCTGATGACCCAGCTGAGGTCAGGAACAAAACATTAAGAAACAAATCTGATTTCTGCAAGTGACTCAGTGATCCATTTTCCAGCTAAAGTCCTCTTTTTTTTTTCCATATACTTTATACTGTTGTCCCAGCAAAGTGCCACATATTTGAGCTTTCTGCTTCACTGGATAACTTTATTGATGAAGCTATTACCTTGAGGGCCTTGAACTTAACCCTGTTGGCAGCTGCTTCCCTAGGGAAAACCATGGAATTTATTTGAGTGCATGGTTTTTTTGTTTTTTGTTTTCTAGATACCTTATTCTTTGTAAAAAGAAGTTCAAATCAGGATAGTTAGCATACATTAAACTGCACATATCTTTTTTTTAAAGATTCATTTATGTATTTGTAAGGCAGTGCTACACAGAGAGGAGAGGCAGAGAGAGAGAGAAAAAGAGGTCTTCCATCTGATGGTTCACTCCCCAAGTGGCTGCAATGGCTGGAGCTGTGTCAATCTGAAGCCAGGAGCCAGGAGCTTCTTCCGGGTCTCCCACATGGGTGCAGGGACCCAAGGACTTAGGCTATCCTCTTCTGCCTTCACAGGCCACAGCAGAGAGCTGGATCGGAAGTGGAGCAGCCGGGTCTCAAACCGGTGCCCACATAGGATGCCAGCACCTCAGGCCAGGGCATTAACCCACTGTGCCACAGTGCCCGCTGGCCCCCGCACATATCTAAAATGCATAATTGGCTGCATTTTGACTTGTTTATACATAGATGAGACCATCACCATAATCAAATAAAGGGACATATTTGTCATCTCTAAATTGCTATTTGTTTTCTCCAGGCACTATCCATTTTTTTAAGACATTTTTTTATTTGAAAGCCCAGGTAACAGAAAGAAAGCCCAAGTGAAGGATAGAGGGGGAGAGGGATATATATAGAGAGAGGGTTAGGAAGAGAGATCTTCCATTCGCTGGTTTATACCCCAAATGCCTCTAACAGTCTGGGCTGGGTCAGGGCAAAGCCAGGACCCAGAAATCCCATCTTGGTCTCCTACATGAGTGACAGGGGCCCAAGCACCTGGGTTATCCTCCACTACACTCATGCCATTAGCAGGAAGCTGGACTGGAAGCAGAGCAGCTGGAACTACAACTGGCACTCCAATATAGGATGCCAGTGTAATTGTATTATATATGTTATGTGATAAATTATATTAATTAAATTCTAGCTTATAAAAGAAATTTTACATTACAATTTAAGACGACGTTATTACTTCTAAAGTACAACACTGCTGAGATGGCAGAGACAAATAGTTGCTCCCCCAATATCCCCTGTTACACCTTTCCTTCAATAATAGCTATGCTGAGTTTTAGCTGAACAGAAATAGGCCCTCCCAACTGACAACCTTCATTTCCCAGTTTGGGTGAGCAACTTCTGTCCAGTGGGATCGGAGCAGTCATGATGAGTACAACTACCAGTCTTTCTCTGAAAGGGAAAGAGTGTAGATGCACTTCCCTTTAGCCTCCGGCTGGGTGGAATAAAATTGTAATGGATATTTTAGATCATAAAAAATAAACTACAAGTTGAATATGACAAGGGGAGAAACAGAAGAGGTTATATGAACCCTGGATTTCTATCTAAACTGTTACATGGGAGAAAAAATTACTGTCTATACTGCTTAAAATGCTGCTATTTCAAGTTTGGGGCATTGTTGAATCCAAAATTATATTTTGGTTAGTTTACTTCTGCTGTGGTCTGAATGATTATGTCTCCCCAATTTACATTGAAACCTAATCTCCCATATGATGGTATTAAGAGTTGACAGGTTTGGAATATGATCTGCTCTCATGACTGGGGCCAATGTCTTTATAAAAGATGTCTGAGGGAGCTTTCTCATCCCTTCCACCTATTAAAAATACATAGAAGAAACCATCCAGAAAACAGAGCAAGCCCTCGCTAGACATGAAATCCACTGGTGATCTGATTTTGGATTTCTCAAACTCTAGAAAGCCTCCCAGATTATGCTGTTTTTGTCATAGCAGTGTGAGTGAAATGAGACCACTTCTATTTTGTAAATAGGGAAGGCTGGCACAGAGAAGATAAGTAAAAAAACTGTGGTCAGAGCCAACTGATTACAACAATTATTTTCTTCTTCTAAAATAAACTCAAGGATAATGAGTGGACTATTTGAAGCCACTTCCAATGAATGTCATAGAATCTCAGGCAATTTTTAAGGAAAATATTTAGGCAAGTTTAGCACTTGGGGATACCAGTATGACTGCTGCTTTTCAGACTCAAATGCAGTTCCATAAAAGCCTTGTTTTCAAGAATTGTCCTTTGGACAGATACTTGGCCTCATTTTATACCCAGAATATTAATATTCCTATTATTTCTCTAGGCCACTGCTATTTTAGCTTCATTTCAGTGGCAGTTAAGAACTTTTCTAAAACAGAAACAATATTTGATTTGATATCATCAAGTAAATAGCCTCGCAGGATGTTTTTCGATGCTCTACCAGGAAGAACTGAGCATTAAGAACGTCATCATTTTATACTTTTTTATATGCAGAGTCTAATTTGACATTATCTCCATGACACAGCTGCACTGATTTTCCTTGCTCCCCTCACACCCCTAAACATTTGGCACTCCTTTATTATAATGGTAGATATTATGTAATGAAGGTAGTTCTGAAAGGCTGTAGCATAACAGACTTTTACTGCTGTTGAATTGAAATATCAGGCTCAGCAGATGAACAGGTTGCCTAGCAACGGATACTGCAAGCTCCAGCGACTGCTCATACCCACTGAGATTGACAAGGGAGCCATCACTGGCTGCCTGTACCTTCATATTTAGCAATTCTGACAAAGGACCAAAGCCCCCAAAAGGAGGGATGTGTGATTAAGGATTAGCATTTAAAGACTGTCTATGTATCTGCCTATTATCTATCTATCTATTATCCATCATCTGTCTATCCAATTTTTCTTTAAATGTATAGTTGGAAACATTTCTTAGAAAAATCCCTATATTAATTAATGCATAGAGAGAACCTAGAGAATGAAGAAAATGAAAAAAATAGTATTTCAAAAGAACAACATAGAAAATAGACCTACTGCATGAATTGGCTTTCCATTTCATATTGAAGTGCAGTTTATTTTGGCTGAAAGGCATGTCTAATGCATGCATGGCTGGGCATGTCCAAGAAAATTTATCTTAGACTATAACAATCATGAAATGTCTTTTGCATATTTGAGCAGGTGGAGCTACACATTCCTGTAGATTGTTCTACACACAATCATGCTTATGTGTGTACTCAAATTCTTGAGCATTATTAACCATCTTATTAAGAAGTATAGATCTTCATCCACTAGGAATAAGATTTACTTATGTCTGCTCCAAATAATTAATAATTAATTATTCCTTTTCCACACTATTTCATTGAAAATGTTTATTTTCTGGAATTTTTGAAATATGTAAGCATGAAGCATCATTCAAAATGTATATTCTTAAAATACATTCAGGGTCTTGATGCATGGAAATTCTTTTCTGAAATGTTCAAGAGAAGAATTATAACTTTTTAGTTTTAGGGGAAGCCAAAGAATTCATATTAACTCCCTCATATCTAGAGGCAAATCATTAATTATAACCTCTATTCTATTTTGGTTAAAATAATTATTTATCACTAAGTTTAATCTACTAATTATTCTTTTTTTTTTAAAAGATTTATGTATTTACTGAGTGACAAAGAGAAAGGAAGAGACAGAACGGGAAAGAGAGAAATCTTAGGTCTGTTGCTTCATTCTCTAAATGCTCTCAAGAGCTGGACCTTGGCCAGGCAGAAAACCGAAAACCGGAGCCAGGAACGCCTTCTTGCTCTCCCCCATGGATGGCAGGGGCCCAAGCACTTGAACCATCTTCTGTTGCCTTCCTAGGCACATTAGCAGGAAGCTGTATGAGAAGCAGAATAGCTGGTACTTGAACCATGACTCCAACCTGGGAAGCTGGCATTGCAAGTGCACTTTAGCCTGCTGAAACACAACACCAGACTTACAGAAATTAATCTTTATATTTTCACGGATATACAGCACATGGATGGGCTGACACATTTTTAAAATACATGTATTTTCTGATCCAGTATTTCCTCTAGTGATAATGTATCAATGAATAGGATCTCACTATATGAAAATTCAAGGAAGGATTTGAAAAAATTAAAGAAAAATTTGTATTATGAGGGGCTGGTGATGTGACATAGTGGGTAAAGCTGATGCGTGGGATGCTGGCATTGGTTCACGTCCAGGCTGCTTCACTTCTAATGCAGCTCCCTGCTACTGACCTTGGAAAAGCAGCGGAATGTGGCCCAAGCATTTATGCCCCTGCTACCCTTGTGGGAGACCCAAATGAACTTCTGGCTCCTGACTTTGGCCTGGCCTAGCCTTAGCCATTGTGATCATCTTAGGAGTGAACCATCCAGCAGATGGAAGATCTCTCTCTCTCTCTCTCTCTCTCTTGTCTCTCTGTATGTGGGTGTATGTGTCTCCATCTCTATTTTAAGTTCTGACTTTCAAAATAAATACATCTTTAAAAAATTTGTATTTTGAAAAATCTATGCATGACTTTAAAATTTTTTACACCAAAATAAAGTTATCTTCTAATTCCAATTTCCATAACTTTTTGAAGTACCCTTGTAAAGGTTCAAACTCAATACAATAATAATTATGGAAGTAAAAATCTGGAAACCTAAATGTCCTTTAGTGAGCTACTAGTGACACAAATTATTATATGGCCATGAAAGGAAATACTAGACATCCATTATAAATAATGATATGCATGTGTGTATTTTTGTAAGTCATATATCCATGGTGTATTAAATAAACACAATTTGAATGAGAATGTATAGAAAAACTGTACATGTCCCCAAATTCAGAATACATAAAGGTTTATATATAGATACATACTTTTGTAGTAGTTAACTTTAGGAGAGAATATTTAGGGTGCAATAGGGGAGGAGTTGTGGCACAGTGGATTAAACTGTTATCTATTATGCCAGTATCCCATATACATGTAGTATGAGTCCTAGCTGCTCCACTTCTGATTCAGCTCTCTGCTGAACAATACTTTGTTTTTAAAGATGTATTTATTTTATTCAAAAGGCAAAGATAGAGAGAGAGAGAGAGAGACAAGGAGAGAGAGAGAGAGACCTTCCATCTGCTGATTCACTCCCCAAATGCCTGCAATGGCCAGAGCTGGTCAGTTCAAAGCTAGGAGCCAGGAGCTTCTTTTGGGTCTCCCACTTGGGTGCAAGGATCCAAGCACTTGGGCCATCTTCCACTGCTTTTCCTAAGCACATTAGCAGGGAGTTGGATCAGAAGTGGAGCAGCTGGGACTCGAACCAGTGCCCATATTGGATGCTAGTTACTTCAGGTGGTGGCTTTATTTGCTATGCCACAGTACTGGTCCCAGCACTAGTACTTGGGAACTTGTCACCCACATGGGTGACCTGGATGGCGTTCCAGGCTTCTGGTTTTAGCCTAGCCCAGCCTTGGCCATTGCACACATTTGGGGAGTGACCCAGCAGATGGAAGATCTGATCTCTCTCTTTCTATCTCTCTCTCTCTCTCTCTCTCTGGCTCTCCCTCTATTTCTGAAACTCTGCCTTTCAAATAAATAAAACAAACCTTAAGAAAAAAATATTTAGGTATGCTAGAAGGTGAGGCAAGAAGTGGATCGCTACTTATTGTAAATGTTTTGCCTTTTAAAAAAAATCACATATACATGTTATTTTTATAATAAAAATGCTAAAATGTGTTGCTTAGTATTAGTACTATGAAATATATTATTTCTTTGAGAACGGGAATAGGAGAAGGAGGAGGAAGAAGGGTGGGAATGTGGGTGAGAGAGGAGGTAGGCGGGAAGTATCACTATGTTCCTGAATCTGTATATAGGAAATACATGAAATTTGCATACCTTAAATAAAATTTTTAAAAACTGAAAAAAGTAAACATAAAAAGGGCTGCATAAAAAATACCTTCAGTCCCCCCAAAAACAATCACATATGTGTATTACTTTTATAATAAAAGTGCTAAAATATGTTGCTTAGTACCAATACTATGAAATATGTTATTTCTTTTATGCCTTTTGTAGATATACATGAACTGAAAAGACTATTTTCATATCATTTTAGCATAGCATCTTTATAATCATTCTGTCTTGATAATCCTGTTAGGAAAAAGATTACAGATGGTGTCTCTAGGCCTTCCTCAGATCTTATGTGTGTTTCTGGGGTCTTAAGTAATTTAACTCATGAACTTTCTGAATTACAGGCAATTATCTTTTGAAAAGTCCTGAGACGAGTTAGGGGATTAGGAAGGAGCAAATGTAATACTGATTTCTTTCTTTTTCTGAAGTCCCAAAACCAGTAATATAATTATCTTCTATTAAGTCTCTTCCTGCTTGTGGTAAAATAATGAAGCTAGTATTAATGTAATATTACTATAGGGATATCATCTCATATGCAAAGAATATTTATGCAAGAATCTATAGAATAAATATTCAACTTTTGGGAGAAATGCTTGCCTTCCTTGGATGGTGTCTTCATTTGCTCTCCCTACTCCCTCCCAAAGAGAACAGAGTCTACATGTTTATTACAGAAAAGTGATGACTTAGTTGCTGGGAAGTTGATGGTTTAGGTCCAGAGGTGGGGAACTTTTTTTCCGCCAAGGCCCATTTGGATATTTATAATATCATTCAAAGGCCATACAAAGTTATGAACATAAAAATTAGCCTGCTATAGATTTATTGAATTTTGAATTCCAACTGTGGTTGCCTTGGCAGAACCAGACCAGACAATTTCATGGACCTTATACATCCCACTGGCCGCATTTCCTGTGCGTGGACTTTAGAATAGACTAAGCTTAGGATCATTTCCTAACTGTGATTCAAAATGAGGTGGTTAAGATGCAGTGGTTTCAATTTTTAATTACAGTAAGAGTGACTGGATTCTGGTTACCAGTTTTCTGAAAGGAAGGCTTCTGAAGTAGCTTTGGTAGAGACTATGTGGGAAGGCTGAAGGAGAAACCTGTGAGTGATTTAAGAACTTGCACACACCAACAAGCATGTCACCTTTGAGAAATGGACTCAATTTGGGCATCTGGTTCCTATCCAAATGATCTATTTTACTTTGTTTTTGGCCTCACACACACCCTAATACAGACTCTCATGCCATATTGCCTACACAGGGTAACACTGTCTCACACCAAAAAGCTTACTAAATACAAGGCTTAGCTATGCCCTTACTCATCTTAAGACTCATCCTTTTCTCTGTGTGCTCACCAAGTAGCTGAAGAATGTAGCTCATCTTAATAATATCATTAGGAGGTGGAAGAAGGTTTAATGTTTCTACATGTTTGTTGTAGTTTGAATGTGTATGCCCCTCCAAAATTCATGTATTGGAACTTAAAGCCAAGGTAATGGTACTAAGAGGTGGACCATTTGGGAAATGCTTAAGTCATGAAGATTCCACCCTTGTGAATGGAATTCATGATTTTCAAAGAGGTACTGGAGAGCCTTTGGCCCTTCTATCTCTTCTGCTATATGAGGTGCATTTATCTGTTTTTGCTCAACTGTCATCCGAGGACACAGCAAGAAGAAGCCATCTTGAAAGCAGAGAGAGTTGCCCTCATCAGACACCAAGTCTGCTGATGCAATGAACTTGGACTTCAAAGCCTTCAAAACTGCCAAAAATAAATTTCTATTGTTTATAAATTACTCTGTCTATTGTATTTTGTTATGACGGTAGGAACTTACTAAGAAAATATTTTGTCATTTCCATATTTTGATTTAAGAAGTTGAATTATAAGATGGTAGCAATCAAAGGTGCTTTGGCCTAGACTTGACTAATTCATGTAGATGGAGTTCTTCAGCCTACTTTGTTTTCAACCATCACCTTGCTGTTCACAAAATCACAGGTTTTGAAAACAGACAGATCTGGCCTTCAGACTTAAGCTTGTTGCTAATTGGATAAACTCTGAGCTGCCTTACAGTCCACATCATTAATATAGAGATAATAATAACAGCATTGTTGGATTTCTTTGGAGTTAAATGTAGAAATACCTATTAATATGCCTCAGAACCATGACTGGTAGACATTAGGTAGCTATTATCTTCTCTTCCTTCCTTGAGAAAAATACCCATTTTTTAGTCAAAAAACTATCAAGTTTGCAAAGGTATTTCATTCTATATTGACTGTTTTTGAAATATTGATGTTGGTTATTTTACAAGGCTTATAAGGCTTATTTTATAAGGCAATGAGGTTGGTTCCCTATACCTAGTTCTCCAAATAGCAATTTTGTTTCCATTGCTGTGCATTCCTTGTCTTATCCAGTCCAGGAAGGCTTCCCAACTCCCATTCTTTGAACACATGCCACCTGCTTCTTTTTTTTCTCTCTTTTGGTTTGTACCCACTTCTTTCTCTTCCTTATTACCAACCCAGCCCTTTCCTAATTAGCAGAGACCCTATCTACATTACTTTGCATAAAATCAGTTAGATTCCCCTGAATACTTCTGTCACAGGAATTTATAAGTTTGTGAAGAGAACTATTTGTTTACAACACTAAATGTTATTTTTTATTTATATTGAAGTGAAGCCTGCTTCCTTGTTTTCATCTTTGGTCCTAATTTTGCCAATTATAGCATTCTACAATAAATCTAATATCCTTTATGTGATTGCTCTTCTCTAAATAAAGAAAACTAATATATTTTCAGTGAGCTTTCTTTTCTTTAGGCTGTCTTCAGATCTTCTATCTTTCAAATATCTAAATTTCAGGACCCTTATGCCTTAGCCTTTTCTTCATTAGTGTATGGTCTTTTTCAACTATAGTCCCAGAATTAAACTCAACACCCCAAATTTGGGTTGGTCAGTGAGCAATCAACTACAGTTAAAATTATCTCCTTTGATCTATACAATATATTTCTATTAATACAGTCCAACCTTGCATTTAGTATTTAAATTAGTCATATCCTACAACTGGCTCATGCTAGACAGTTTTGCCTAATACTAATCAGAGATGGATGGCTTGATTCCAAATCCTAGATCCATGATTTCTAACTGTGTAACTTTAAATTAATCATTCTGTGCCTCAGTTTCTGCATCTGTAAAATGAAGATGTTGATAATCGTATTGTTTGGGGCTGGTGTGGTGGCATAGCAGCTTAAGTAGGCATCCCATAATGGCATTGGTTCAATTCCCAGCTGCTCCACTTCCAATCCACCTCATTTCTGATGTACCTGGGAAAGCAGAGGCATGTGGCCCAAGCACTTGGGCCCCTGTATTTACATGGGAGACTATGACAGAGATGCAGGCTCCTGGCTTTGGCCTGGCCCAGCCCAGATCATATGGCCATTTGAGGAGTAAACTAGTGGACAGAAAATCTCTCTCACTCTGTATCTCTCTTCTTTTTGCTCCCTATCACTCCCTCTCT